>NW_016690234.1:1354582-1485077 GCF_001604755.1 Lepidothrix coronata | reverse complement strand
TGAAACCTTTTCTCTGATAATTAAAACACCAGTTTGTAACTAGTTTTCAGGCTGAAGAGCCAAAGTTTGGGCATTTTGTAAGACTGTCAGGATTTTCCTCTGAGCCAGTAGATGAGGTTGTCCCAAGAGATGCTGACGTGCACATGAGGTGTCCCAGTTCCTTCCTGGCAGGAGCTGAGTGCACATCTGTGTATTCACTAATGCAGATGTCACAGGGCTTTGGGTGGATCTGGAGGTAAGAAAACCCTTTCACAAGAGCTTAAGTTTTCAGGTGAGGCAGAAGAACTTTCACTGCTGTTCTCTTCAACTGATTATAGCTGAGCAGTGGGTGGAGAGAACCTTGGTCAGCAGCGTGTGGTGGGTTCTCTTGTCCCTCCCTGCCTGCTCACCCTGCCAGGGATGACACAGAACCCTCTGCATTTCCAAATCCTTCAATCTCGCCTTACATTTTCTTCCTAGTCTGTATTTTATTGTTTTTAAGTAGTATTTCACTGCTTTGGAGCATAACTGCATTATAAAATTGTTTTTATCTTAAATAACATTTCTGAGCTCTGGCAAAGGCGACTCTCTGGGTCTCTGGCTCAGAGACTCTCCTGATCCATTTCTTTGTCCATTTTATTCTTGAATTTTTCTAGCTTTCTTCCATTCACTCCTCCATAGGGCAGGGAGTGACAGGTTATCCGAGATGTTGCTGTATGTGGTGATTTCCTGCTTTTAGGGTTCTGTGTAGAGACCATGTCAGTTTTTACAGTTCCCCAAGGACACGATGTGTCGTTATTAAAAAGAAAACACTGGCTTATCACATTTTAGGCCTGACCTGCTGACTTGGGGTTGCAGCGAGCTTTAAAGTGACAGTAAATCACTTGTGAATGTCTCCAGCTGTGGTGGCCTTGGGTATGGTGGTGGTGGGGCAGAAGAGCCCATGGCCACCCACTGCGGCAGGTCTGGTGACACCACACCTGAGTAAAGGTGGTCTCAGCGTGGGTGTCTCATCACCCAGAGCCATACAGGTGTCTCCAGGTACATGGAGGCTTATGGATCAGGGAGAGCGAGAAGATGGAGAAATAGTCTCAGCATAGGGAGTGTGTGTCTGGTTAAGCACTTAGTAGAATAATGGCATGGTTTAGGTTGGAAGAGACCTTAGAGATTATCCAGTTCCAACCCCTTGCCATGGGCAGGGGCACCTTCTACTAGACCAGGTTGCTCCAAGCCCCATCCAACCTTCTGTCAGTTTAGCCCACAGGGATTTGGTTCCTGATTACAGAGAAAGCACAATGCTTGTTGTATAAAATGTAGTCTCCCTTGTAGTGCTTCTCCTTCTCTTTTCCCAAACCACTCCTGGATTTGGGAAGGCTGGGCACTGACCAGGCTCTCACCTTCCTGCAGGGATGAGCATCTCCCGCCCGGCTGCCTCAGTCTCTCTCACCCTTCGGGCTGTGCTGGGGAGCAGTGGGATCACTGCAGCCATGGGCCCCATTTCCTCAGGAAACCAGGCTAAAAATACCCAAGCAGTGCTCTGGGAAGTGTTGCTCAGTGTCGGTCCTGAGCAGCCTCTGCTCAGCTTGTCCCCAAGTTCTGTAAATCTGTTGAACTGGTGTTAAACGTGGCACTTACAGGCTCTTTCTCATTCCTGACGTTCCTTTCACTACCAGCTCCCTTCAGATCCTTACTCTGAATTTTAGAGTCTTTTTTGGTGATGGGATAACATACAAATCAACAGGAGCTCTCTGTGGAGAACAGGAAGCTGCAGAATTGGAGTCAGAATTTGTACACAGAGGCCATTAAGGCCTTCTTTTAGTGAAGGTGATGGATTTCCTCATGAATGGCGGTGGGATCTTCTTGGATTTGAGCATCGCAGAACATGAGATGTGGGGATGCAGGTGGGCTCTGTGTGGATGCCATTGAGGGATCTTGACGTGTCTTGGGGAGACAAAGCTGCCCAGGAGTGTCAGGTGTGGGATCACTCCCATTTTAGGTGTTTCACCTCTGGGGGTTTTGGTAGCCTCGGAACGTCCAGCCCTGCTCCACTCACGAAGGTGAGTGTGGGAGGAGGAGAGTGTGGAGCATCCTCATGGGAGTATCTCCTGTTCCTCACCCCTGGCGCTCCACTCTGGTGCCTGCAGATGCTCAGAATGAAATAAAGGATTTCAAGCCTATCTGGTGTTTGGCAATCACATTTATGTGCTTTTAAAGTCTTTAAATAGTCCATTTTAATAGAATTGGGCTGTGCAGCTCCTGGGATGCTGTCATGGTGGCCCTGGGATGGCAGGAGTTCCGTGAGAGCTCCACGGCGGCCGGATGGGATGCCGGGGACCCTCCACCTGGGCTGACACAGTCACCCAGTGGCAAAATTTTTATTGGAGCCCTTTGTTTTGCCTCTTCCAGTTGCTTGGCATAACCTGACCAGGGAGAGAGTCCAAGTTTTTAGGGATATAAAGGGGCTTTACGTATATCTGGGGCTTGGAGCAATGTGGTCTAGTGGGAGGTGTCCCTGCCCATGGAATGAGATGAGCTTGGAGGTCCCTTCTAACCCAAACTAGTCTGTGATTCCATTATTTTGGTTTTTTATTTAGAACAAGTGAAGTGGTTTATGCAGGCAAGAAGCTGTGGTTTAAAACTAGGGCACAGCCTTGGGTGCCATCATGTGCTCATCACTATCCTTCATCCCCTTGGAATGTTCCTGCTCGGGGAGGAGGTGCTCTCATGCTGTGCATCTCCAGTACCACCACCTGAGCCCTGAACTGGGATCACAAAAAGGTGCAGTAAGAAACGAGTCTGTGGGAAGGGATCTCAGGCAGGAGATTTGCATGAGGGGAACTTGATTTTCATGGATGTTAGAAAGGTTCCTGTTTGAAAAATAAAAGATATTTTTTCAAATGTTAATTGCAAAACTGACCCAAACTGTGGCTGTTTCTCTCCTAAAGAGCTTTGCCTCATCCTGCTGAAAGAACAGACAAATTGAAGCTGAAACATTACATTTTTTCCACAAATGTGGCCATGCTCCAGGACCATAAAGAGAGTTTGGAAAGGCTGTAAAACACATGTTAAACAATTCTTTACTTGAGGCACCTCTAGAAACATTTATTTTCAAATAAATTAAATATTTAACTTGAAAAATAATCCTTTTTTTTTTTTTATGAAAAGACTTTGGTAATTAGAAGCAGAATGTTTCTTCCTTAGCAGATGCATATTAAGAAAGTGATACAGCAGCAAATAACACAATAAATGAAATAAAATAAATTTGGAACTGTATAAATTAGGGATTATATTTAAGGATGTTCCTTTCAAAAGCAAATGTTTGACTTTACTGGCATAAAAAACTCTTGTGGTGGTTTTATTTTTTAATAGTTACTATGGAATATATGCTAAACCAGAATTAAAGAAATAAATTATTGTGAGATTTAAACTGGGCAGCACAGAGGCCATGTTGCTGTAGGGTCTTTAACTCCTAATCTGGTTAAAGAACCTCAGTATTTGATGCTGAGGTTAGTTAATGAATTAAACACAGTTGTGTTTTTGTACAGAAAGGAAAAGTAGCGTAATTGATGTCTATTAATAGTGTATTTAATATAAGTTATTTAAAATGTTTTTAAAAGCATATTTAAGCTCAGCATTCTTTGCAAAGGAGGACAGGCTTTAGATCTCAGATCTAAAGTCAGAATATATTAATATATTGCACAGAATTTATTAATACAACTCTAATGTGGAAGCAATGGGCACTTCCCAAATTCTTTGAGTCTTGATGCATGTTTTTAAATTACAGAGGGTTTTGAAGAGAACTGGAGATTGAGTCAAGCTGTGAAATGCCAGTGATATGTCATGTGTTCACTATGTATTATTTTCAGTTTTTACAGAGGAGGAAATTTTGATATTTAAACTTTTCCAAATGTCAACTGGTTCTGCACAAAATAATCTTGAGTCTGAGCCTCCCCAGGAACTGCGTGTCACTGGGAAACCTCCTGGGAGGAGAAAAACAAGGAAGTTTTTCCTTCTGCCCATCTCAGAACAAAGTCCTGTGGGAGAGGATTGGGGGGGGCGCAGGAAGGCTCTGGAAGGTGGATGTGTGGGAGTCGTCCCTTCCGTAAGGAGGCCAGCATGCCTTGAGCTCTGCTCCAAATCCGGAACTCGAGGCCAGGTTGGATGTGGCTTGGAGCAGTCTAGTGGAAGGTGTCCCTGCCCATGTCAGGGTTGGAACTGGATGAGCTTTAATGTCCCTTCCAATCCAAACCATTCCATGATTGTATGAATTCCAGCCTTTCTCTGGTCCCTCCAAACCTGTTGCTGTCCTGGCATTTATTGATACAGGATCTGATACTTTGGATAACTCCCCAGGCTGGCCCTGCTTCTACCTCTGTTGAATTCTCCCAAGGAGCTGCCTTTGCAAGTGCCATTGGCACTTTGCAAAGCTCCTGCCCACACATCCTGCTGTGGCTGTTGGAGCATCTTTGGGAAAGCAGCTGGAGGTGCATTCCCTGTGCAAAATATCTCTGTCACTGCGTCCCATGGGAGTTGTCACACAGGGAATTTCTGTGTTCATTAGTCCCATGCTAGGAAAAATCCTTGGTTCCTGCTGACAGCCTGAGGAATCATTAGGGCTGGTGACTTCCAGTATTTTTCCTAAGCCTCGGCAGAACCTGACTTAATCTTTAATGAAAACTAGAACCCAGCAGACTGTATATAGTAACCAGCCCAACCAGTTCGGGTGTCCCACCTCCTGGGGAGGGATTGCTAAGGAGCTGGTTGGTCTGGATGCTTCTAAGGATGGTATTTAAGGTGTAAATGTGGTTAAATTTTGCACATGAAAGCATGTGTTTTAACCCAAGAATACTCTGCTCACACCCAGCAAGGAGGGTGGTGTCAGAGCTGGGCAGAGCTCAGGTCGCAATAGACTCTTCATCTGAGAAAAAGAGTGAATTTTGCTGATGGTTCTTCCTGACCTGTCTGGTCTTTGGGAGTAATGCCAGGAAAAAGCTGCTGTGTGTTTTCTTATGGATGGGAGAGTGTTATATGCTTGTGGTTTAAGAGCAAGTGCTTTTATTCTGAGAGGTGGCTTCTGTGTCTTCACAGGGAAGGTTGAAGGACTCTAAAACCCGGGCGGTGGATTCGAGCTCTGTGCTTTATGCAGCCCCCAGAAAGCTGTGGGGGGTAAATTCCAGCTGCTGAGGGGAGGGATGGGGAAAATTTGTAAATACGAGCTTTGGCTTCTATTTATTTTTAAGACCTGCTCTGTTTTCTTGCCTTGATATGGTGCATCTCCCACCCCCAAACACTGGTCATCACTATCTCTGCTTGGTGGGAGTCATCTTTGTGCTGCTGTAGCCCCAGATTGCCTCAGTGTTCAGTAACAGGTGCAAACTTAGGAGCTGGATACTGGGGAGAAATTTTTCCCTGTGAAGGTGGTGAGGTCCTGGCACAGGTTGCCCAGAGAAGCTGTAGCTGTCCCATCCCTGGAAGTGTTCCAGGCCAGGTTGGATGGGTGTGGTGGGTCTGGCTGAGCTGGAATTTATTTCCCCATAGTAGCCCTCACAGTGCCGTGCTCTGCATTGGTAGCTAGAGGAGTGTTGATAACACACCCATGTTTTGGCTACTGCTGAGCACAGCACTGTAACATTCCTTCTTCAGTCGAGGGTGAGATCCTGGGAGGGGACACAGGTAGGCCAGCTGACCCACACTGACCAAGGGGATATTCTGTACCATATGACATCAACCCAGATATAAAAGCTGAGGCAAGGAGCAGAACTGTAGGTGCTCATAGTCTCCAATGGCTGCCTGCTGACAGCTGTTACGTGTGTTGGAGCCCTGCTTCTCAGAGAAGTGGCCGACCATCGCTGCTTATGGGAAGTAGAGATTAACTGCTGGCTTCTGCTTTGTGCGTGTGCACACTGCTTTTGCTTTCTTTTCTGCATAAATATAAACTGCCTTATTGCAACCCACGATTTGTGTTGTTTTCTTTTCCCGCCTTACTCTCTCCCCTGTCCAGCTGGGAAGGGGAGGGATAGAGTGGCTGGGTGGGCACCTGGCGTTCAGCCAAGGTGAACCCACCACAGTGGGTCTCGGAGCAACCTGGGCTAGTGGAAGGTGTCCCTGCCCATGGCAGGGAGTGGAATGAGATGATCTTTGAGGTCCCTTCCAACCCAGACCCATTCAATGATCCTATTAAAGAAACTTCCCCAAACCACTTGGTTCCTCAGGCTGTGAGTGCTGGAGGGACAAGAAACCGAAAGCTCGAAAGGAAACAACATTTAATGACAACTTTCTATGGAGTTGTCTGTAAATGATGGATCATTATAGCTGTGAAAATCGTGTAGAAATCCAAACTGGCCACCAGACGTTGCAGAGGTGTTGTCGAAAAACTACTTGGGGAATACAGTTATGGATTTTAGAAAAGCTGGTTAGGGAATGTCATCATGTGTTGTGAAAAAGTTCCTTGGGGAGCGTAACGATGTACCTACAGCTTCTGAGAGCCAAGGGCAGGTCTGTGTTTGGCACGGGGAGATCCTCCTCGTGGTGTCGTGTGGATGGGTTTGAGTCAGGCCTTCATTTGCAGGTGAAGTGGGAGGTGTGGTTGTATCTGGAGCACCTTTCTCACACTGGTACCTTTCAGGTACATGGGGGTGGTCACTACCTGAACCCCCAGACTCGGGGTTGGTCTCCAGGAAGTGCTGGTGGGGAGGGACTGCCTTTGCTCTCTAGAGCTCTCCTGGCTGGAAGGCTCAGTCCCAGCAGACTCCCTTGAGGAGGAGCTGGAAGAGGCTCCAAGAAAGGCACATGAGCAGGGCTGGCTGCCAGCGCCACACCGGAGCACATTGGCTGCACCGGGCATGGCACGGACCCCTCCTGCTCCCGGGTGTCCTCTGAGGGACTTCTCCTCATGCAGATGTGATGCCATATCACCTGAGGGTTTGGGGCAGCTCAACTGCCCTGACCGGACTGGGGAGACCCAGAGAGGTAACGCCTGGAGCGAAGCAGAAGCGCCCCAGACACACATGGGGTGAGGTGGTCACAGCCTCCCTTCCTGCTCCCTCCAGGAAACCAGACTGGAGGAATTTTTCACATCTGGCAGTAGTGGTACTTTTTGTTTTGTTTTTTTTTTTTTTCCCCCAAGGCAGAACAGCTTTGCAGTGATTTTAATTCAAGAGCAGCCGACTCAGTCGTACCTACCGTAGGCTTGCGTGCGGTGCCGAGGGCTGATGAATAGCCTGGGTGGATCACGGCCCTTCCCAGTTGGATCTCCCTCCTGCTGGCAGCGTGGCCGGAGCTCAGCGTGTCTCTGCTGCCTGAGTCAGAGCAGCTGCTCCGACACGTTCCTGGTCCTGGGCAGCAGCAAGGCCAGTGGGGCAGCTGCAGGGATCGGCCAGCACCATTCCCGTATGGCTTTCATGAAAAACACCTTGTTTCAGTCCATTTTTTTAATCTGATTCCTGCTTAAATGTTGAATATAAAAATATGTTTATCATGCTGGAGGGAATTAAGACCTTCATGTTGTAATTTCTGTTATTAGTCTTAGTTTTCTCTAAACCCGTTAAAAATGATATTCCATGTGAGCTCCTTCTACTACAGTCCAGACTTAAATGCTTCCCATCAGTTGTACTGGCACAGCTGCTCATGGGCCTGTCAGAACTGGAGTAGAAATAGCAAATTTTATTTTTATTTTGTAAAAAAAAAAAAAAGGAACTTTTTTGTCTGCCTGTGTTTGTTTCTAGCTGAATGAGTTCCCTGCTCTGGTGTGCAAGTGTGACTGGTTGCTGAGGTGGCTGGAATAGTTTGATGTGGTGGTGCTTTTGGGTGAAACCTTGGGTGTGATGAGGAGTTAAAAGTTGATTAAAAGGGGTCTTTAAAGGTGGTGCAGTTATTAAACACCAGCTGTGGTTTTCAGAGTCTTGGTCCTGTGCTTTCTGTTGAATGAGCCACTTGGTGCATATTTAAAAACATACCTAAAAAGCTTAAGGTAGTTGAATAAATCGGTGATGTGACGGCAGCAGAGCTCACGTGGGTTTTGGTGTGCTGTGGTGGGGTCACCTGTCTGGAACAGGCTGGGGTGATTCCTGCAGGGACACGTCCTGGCAGTTACCTCGGCTTTGTCTTTGATAGTTAAAAATCCCTTGTATAGGGAAAATGGATCAAATGAAGCTGGAGCTCCTGGAGATGCCATGACAGAAATCATGGAATAGTTGGGTTTGGAAGGGACCTCTGGAGATCATCCAGCACAAAGCAGGGTCACCTGGAGGAGGTGACACAGGAACACATCCAGGTGGATTTGGAATGTCTCCAGAGAGGGAGACTCCACACCCTCCCTGGGCAGCTGTTCCAGTGCTCTGCCACCTCCATGGAAAGAAGTTCTTCCTCATGTTGAGGTGGAACTTCTTGTGGTTCTCTCCTCGTCCTGTTACTGGGCACCATGAAAAGAGCCAACGTTGTGTTGTGAAGGCACTGCCAGCGGGAGGCTGCTCTGCCTTTGGGGTAAAGGGCTTCCCCCCCCTCCCTACAGATACTTTCTGTACTTTTTCCTGGTTGGGCAGGGAAGTTGCTTCCTTGAGATGAACTTCAGGTTTGGAAGTCATGCCTGTGTGTTGCTGTTCCTCAGCTGAGCCAGGGTTGCAGCTCTGTAAACCCAGGTTTTCCTTGAGAAGCAATGTCCTAATGGAGACAGAACCCGTGCGTGTGGTGGGAGAACTGGGAAAGAGGAACCGAGCACGGAGCACCCCCTGCCGCCCCCACCCGCTCGCTTCCTCCCAGCCTATTGTTGGCGTTCCGTGTATATTCTCCCCAGGAATTAACTTGTCCCCAAATCGTGGCGCCGTGGACGCACCAATTTTCCAAGCTTCCCTGCACCTGTCGGATGCGCTTTCCAGCCTCGGCCTCACAAAACTGTTTGTCATTCAGGGGGGACAATGTCCCCTTGTGTGCCGGGCTCCCGGAGGGAGGGGCTGGGCGGGGGCACGGCCCCACTGGCGGATGGGCTTCCCATGTGAAATGAGACGGGAAGACAAATTGCTTCCAGAGCGGCGTTTCACACAGGCGGGAGCGGCGATCCTGCTCCAGCAGCGGCAGCACCCGCTTGTCACTCACATTTCCATTATCTGGGTTAAATATAAAAGGGGGCAAATGGGGGTGAAGAGAACATGGGGGAAGAAAGCTTTTCGAGGACTCCGAAGGTCCTGCTGGAAGGATTGGCTGCAGGCTTGGATGGCCTTGAGTTGATCGCAGATGGAGGGTGCACCAAGGTCCCTGCTAGAGCTGAGGAGCTTCCTGGTCACATTTGCAGGAATAACCTGTTCTTGTTCCAGCTTTCTTTTTTGGGGAAACTTTCTGCATAGGGTTCTTCTCTTCTGCCTGGGGATGTCACAAAACCTTGCATGTGACTGGTCTTTATGTTGTCTTTACGTTGATCTTTAAGTTTTACTGTAGGAGAATCCTGTGTTTTTTCCACGTGTTTCCATGCATCTTAAAAAAGACACAACAATATGACAATAATTTTCTTGTTCTGATGATTAAATAGAAATACAAGCCAGAATTTTAAATAAATGTGGGATTAAAGTTCAGTGGAGGTAATAGACAAGGTAAAGTCCAGGCTCATCTGAAGTATCCATACCTTTAGAAAGCACAAGCTGTTTCCCAGTAGTTACAATTTCAGTAAAATTTAAAACTTTTCATGACTTGAGAGATCTTGACGTTTCTGACTTGTCCTTGGTAAAGGCAGAAGCAGAGTTTAGTTGGCTGCTCCATGGGGAAAGAGGAGCATTTCCATGTTCTTTCCTGGCCGTGGGAGTGAACTCTGGTTGTGCTTGGCTTGGTGTCACTTTAAGGGCTGCATTATTATATTTCATTAGTGGCAACTGCAGCATCAGCACAGCAGCCGGTCGCGTTCACTGCTGGCAACCCCTGGAATGTGGTGTGGGAGCATCCTGCTGGGATGCTCCATTTCCATGCTGTGGCCTGGCTGTGCTGGTGGCAGAAGGTGAGTGAGGGGACAGCGGCTTCCCAGCTGGCTCCTGCATCTGGGGAAGTGGAGAGGGAGTTGCCAGTGCAGCGGAGGATGAGCAGTGAAGGGAGGGATTGTGGGGGGGGACAAGAGGGGTTGCAAGGTTGTAGGGAAGGAGTTTCTGCAGTGGATTTGCAGAGGGAAGTGTCCAAGGCCAGGTTGGATGGGGCTTGGAGCAATCTGGTCTGGTGGCAGGTGTCCCTGCCCATGGCTGGAAGGTTAAACAAGATGAGCTTTAAGGTTCCTTCCAACCCAAACCATTCCATGGTTTCATGGCAAACCAACACCTGATCCTGCTCCAGGCCACTGGTGACCCTTGGAAGCTGGACCAGTGAGGGTTAAGGGAGTTAGTGAAGTGTTACTTCTTGTTGTATGTGTTTGCTTTAAGCCTTCTTTTCCCCTTAACACACTTCAATCCCTGGAAGAGTTCTCAAAAAAATCAGACATGGCACTTTGAAATATGGTTTAGTGGGCGTGGTGGGATCAGTCAGATGTTGGACTTGATGATCTTGAAGGTCTTGGAATGGGACCAGTGTGGAGGAGGCTGGCAGGAACTCTCTGTTGTCTGTGTGTGTGACTTCCTAGATCCATGCTGGAGGAGGGGAAGGAGGAAAGGGAAAGGCTCAGCTCACTGCTTGTGTTGCTTCTCTCAGCAAACTCCGTTTCCCAGGTCTGGGGCAGTGGTGGATCTGTGGGGTGGCTGGTGGGCTCTGCCAGGGAGTTCCCCAGACATGGAGGTGCTTGAGGGAGAAACCACGTGCTCAGTCAGGGTGTGGGTGAAGGAAAACAGCTTCAGACCCGGGTATTATCCTGGACACAAGGATGTGCAGCATATCTCATCCCCAGCTCTGAAGAGTGGTTTGCTGCACGGCACAGGGAGAGAGGATGTAGCAAACACAATATTGGGAAAGATGAAAAAACGAGTGGGTGGCAATGAGAAGGAAGAGGAGGAGACAACCCAGACGATGAAGGAAAACAGGATCTTCTGTTAGAGATGGGAATACTGGAAGGAAGCCAGGAAGGAAGCCTGAGAAAATGGAGAGAACACTAGGAAGGCTGGTGTTGCTCTGATAATTCCAGCAGGTATTCCTGGCATTCAGCTTCCAGAAACGGCAAAGCCTTTGAAAGCCTGGTCAAAACCAGCAAAGTGCATGGAATAATGTGAATATCCTTGAGTTAAACTTTGATTGTTTTGCCATTTTTTCCAAAGGGGATTTGGTGTGTGCTGTTGGCTTGTTAGAGGAGGGAGCTGACCTTGGGAAGGGCTTGGGGTGCAAGTGGGTGTCACCATGGCTGGTAGGGAATGATTCAGATCAGAAGATTCAGGCTTCTCTGTGATAAGTGATTTAACGAATTTTTCTGTGGATTCTGGTGGGGAATTCACTTTTGGAGGTGGTGTGAGCAGAAAAGCCTTGTGCTGTGTGAATGGTGCCTGAATTCCCTCCTGGACCAGCAGCAGCGGGTGCTGGGCTCCTGGGCTCACTGGATCGCTCCAACCTGGCTGAGCGTGGTGAGCCGAGCCGGGAGAGGAGAAGCAGCTCCAGCTCCTGCTCCTGCTCCGGCACCGCATCCATTGGTTAGTAAAAATAGCTCGGCTGCTGGCGTCAGTGCCAGGCCTCGCATCTGGCTTCCCTGAGCGAGCAGCTCCAGCCCTCCCTCCCTCCTCCCTCCCTCCAGACAGGGTCTGCTGGAGGACACATGGCGTGTGACGGCTGCGGCTCCGGCCGCTCCCTCCTGCCCTGGGCCTGGGCTTTGGGAAAGGCCTTTGTGCTGGGGGCTCCCTGCAAACCCAGCTCTGATCCCAGAATCGCTCCTGCTCAGTTGGCCCATCCTAATAAAATGGGAATCAATCCATGCGCGAAGCCAACACCATCTCCTGTAGCCCAAGGGGCTGTTCAGAGCTTTTTGGGTGTTCAGGGAAAAGGTGAACACCCAGCTGAGTGTGCAGATCGTGTTTTGCTCCCCTCTTGCGCAGGTTTGGCTGAGTAGGTGTTTAGAAACAGTTTGTATGAAGTCGGCTGGTTCAGTGTCGTGATTTCTTTTTTTAGTCTTGCTTTTTTCAGCGTTTAAGCTCTGGAAAACAGGGAGATACCAAGTGCAGGCAGGAATGCTCTCTTTGTAGACACAGAAAGAGACCAAAGCAGCCTTGCAAAATTGCCTTGAAAATTCAGTGGTCTGTTTGCAATTGCTCACCTGCATGACTGATAGTGAACAGTGAACGTTTTACATACTTGTCTAAAAAATTAAATTATTTGGGCTCCAAAGGGTGTTGCAAAACTGTTCCATGCTCAGGCTCAGCTGAGTATGGCCCTGTGGGCTGAGCTCTGCTCCTGTCCTCTGATCCCTGCCCCAAACCCTGACTAACTGCCTTTGCCAGCTGATCAGAGGTCTCACACATGCCAGGAAGAATAATTTACCCAAAAAACCTGCTGTGGGCGTTTTCTGCTTTGATGCCAGTCAGTGATCAGCTCTCCCTCGCTGATGGGGCTTGCTCTGCTCGCCATGGAAAGGTCTGCAGAGGATTTCCCTTCCCATGCTGCAGGTAAGCCTGGATGGCTCCTGCTCCCCAGCAGATGTTCCTTCCATTTGCAGCCTGTAATTCCTAACCCTTCTCATGAGAAACATCTCAAATGGAGCTTTAGGATGTGGTGAGCTCCTCCTTGAGCTGTTCCCAGGCCTCCTGAGCATAGCACCTCCAAGCCATCCATTCTGCTGGTGAGGAAGGCGGGAGCTGTGCCCAGCCGGTCGCTGATCCGGCACCATCCAGCACTTTGGTGCTTTACATTGGTGCTTTTCCTTCAACAGCCTCAGCTCTTTCTGCATCACTCTGTGGAGCTGGAGCTGATAAGATGTTGAGTTTCAGGAGCTGTGAACCAGTTTAGTAGGTGGGTGAGTTTTTCCAGCTCCACATTAGTGTTGCTGCTCTGTTGAAACCTGGAAGGCTGAGGGTGACACAAACCCACCCTATTCCCAGATCTCAGCCTGAGGAGGTTTGCAGGAGGAGGGGAACAGAACCATGCTGGGTAACTGAGCAGAGATCCTTGTGTTTTGGGCCAGCACAAGCTTTGGAAGGGGCTACCAGCACACTCGAAATCCTGGCATTGAAGCTCCCTGCTGTTGCTGAAAGCTACCCTTGCTGCTGTTCAAAGTAGAAGGATTTTTGTTGTAGTAACTAGAAAATATTTCCAAGTTATCAACAGATTTGTTTTTGAACAACTCGTGGGAAGCTCATAGTTTTCTTTTTGGGGAATTCAAAGCAATTGGTGGCATACCTTGTGGAGTTACTGCTCTGATGAAAAATCCATGTTTTTAACATATATGGGTGGTCCATGTGCTTGAATTTGGGAACATTTGCCTGTTGTTTCTCCAATCTGCCTTTTCTAGTGCCATCACTGTATTTTTAGCATAAAAACCCGTTTAAAGTGTTCACTGAGTAGAGGAGAAATGAGAGTGTCCAGCGAATGTGTAAGTCGGGATTAGTCAGAGGTGCAGCCAGGCTAAAGGAGGAGTAGGAAGGAGTAAAGAATGTGCCCTGGACACCCACAGGTTCTGAATTTCATCCTTTTGAGCTTTTCAAGGCACAAAACTGGGTGCTATGTGTCCTGTACGGTGGTGTTGGCATTTCTGGGTGCTGGGGAGGCCGGGGACCTGAAATCTGTTCAGTACAGGGGGCTTCCAGGCCTCTCAGCATGTTGGTCACCAGACTAGTGCGTGTTGGAGGAGGGACAGGGCTCCTTTCTCACCTTTTTTAAAGAGAATTTAGGTCAAATACCGCAGTTATGTGAGCAAAGTCCAAGCTGGTCATTAGGCTACCACTGGGTTGTCCCTGGGCCTTCAGCTGTGAACTCCTGGGGATGAGTTGGAATGAGAACCGATGGCATGTTGACAGGTGTTTTTCAGGTTTTTAGGACTGGTTTTGGGAAAATTTGGCAAATGTCTGATCTCCAGAGCCATTTCATGGTAGGCTCAGAGATATTTTATTTGAAACACTTTGTAAAATGTGATTTTTGCTTGAATTTATCACTGCCCCTTAGCCAAACAAGGCCAAAGTAGCCAAATCTAGGCTGAGCAGTTCTACCTGGGGAGCTTCTAGGCCCCCTCATTTCCCATGTTCTTTAGAGGAAGGAGGCTGTGTCAGCTGCAGAGTTTGCAGGTAGATTTTCTTTTAAAAAAGATTTTCTTCCATAAAAGGAAAAGCTCTTTGCTTAAAATTATGCTCTGTTTAGTATTGCCTTAAATTATTGAGAATATAGTGATGGTAAGGAAATCAACCTGTATGGTGAGGAGTGTGATGTGCAGAGAGTTAGTCTCTGCTTTCTCTGTGCATCATAGAAGGCATCATCTTTCATTTCAGTCATTGATTAGCAGCTCCCAAACCTGCTGCATAGCCTGCAAATCCTGAATTCCAAACAACAGAGTTCACAGCTCGTAGTCGGGGCGGCATAATTCAGCCTCAGCTGCTTTATGCTTTCTTTGTCTGGTCAGTCAGCTTGAAAATTTACCTGTCTGTAATGAAAAAGCATAATTGTACCCTTTGCATGAGATTTTGCTGAGGTTTAATTTATTTTAACTCAGTGTTGAGCCTGCAGCAGTCGGAGCCGACAGTGGGAGCATGGGGGCAGCTCCCGGCTCTTGGCAGCCTGTTCGTGGTTATTGGGTTCCTGGGGTGCTCATGGGCCCTTCTCCGAGAATTATTCTGTTTATTTCTGCTCAAGTCTGTTGGTTGTGACTGTTTGAGGTGCAAACCTTACAGGTTGCCCTGGCCTTTCCCTTTCCTCTGTGTTAACATGCTCCCTACCCAGGGAGTGTTGGCCATCCCGGTGGTGGAGTTGGCTGCCGATGACTAACCCAGCTCAGGAATCCGCAATATTTTTGCTTCTTGTTGGCACTTTACCCCAGGCAGTGCCAGGCACTCAGCCCTGCCCGTGGCTGTGGGCACCCCATGACCCCTCCCCATGTTCATCCTGCCACGATAGGGTATGAGTCTGGGTGGTAACAAACCAAGGAACTGAAATCTTATCTCAGTAGCTCATGGTATTTTGTTTTTTATCTCCCCTCCTGCCTCTTAATTTATAAATGGTATTACCCAGTCCCAGGATCAGCTTTGGGAGATGTTGTTGCTCATGAGGGAGGTCTGGCTGTGAACCAGGGTGCGCATAGTGCCTGTGGCATGGGTGGGGGTCCTGCCTGCTCTGCCCACACCAGGATGTGATGGTGGGGACAGGACCTGCTGGTGGGACTTCGGCACTTGCTCTAAGTTGCCCGGCTTGAAAGGAGGTGATGGAGTCCCCATCCCTGGAGGTGTCTGAGGAATGACTGAACGTGGCACTCAGTGCTCTGGGCTGGGTGACAAGGTGGGGGTCAGGCACAGGTTGAACTCAATGGTCTTAAAGGTCTTTCCCAACTTAAGTGATTCTGTGCAGAGTTTGAATATTTAAACTCGATGTGTTAATTGCAGTGGTGCCTTGGAGTTAAAGGAACTGGGATGGGAAAGCAGCTGGTTGCTGTTCCTGCTCGGGGTTGAAGGAAGACACAGTTGCATCAAACCCAAACTGATATGCTGACTCACAGGGGATTTTGGGAGCTGGTTGAAGCTTTAACCTACCCTTGCACCAGCAGAATCCTTACAACTGGACTCCAGAATAATTTTACCTAAAACTCATGGGCTTTGGGGAGGTGCAGTTGTCTGATTTTTATTTTTATTTATTTTTTAAGCAATCACACCCCTGTGCTTCTTTTTCTCTTTTTATACATTTGCCATGCCATCAGCTACTTAGAATGCTTCCAACTGAAACTAAACAGCAAGAGCTGTGGTGGAAGTAAAATACTATTTTATTTCAGGAGGAGATTGGGGAATCTCTGGGTAAACAACTCAATTCAGCTTCAAAGCCTTTTCAGCTCCGATGCATTGTTCCTCCTTCAGCCGCTGCCTCGCACCCTAATAAAAGTGGAAATCAGGCATGGGGGGAGGGGGACACAGCAGAAAACACAAGCTGAGAAGTGGAGATCAAAAGGACAAACAGAAGCAGAAGGCAGGGAAAGGGAGGCACAAAGAGTCACAGCTGAGCTGCGGAGCCTGGGAGGGATGGAGGAGAGACAACAGCTATTAGAGGAGGCTGGGAACAATGGGCTGAGCTTTCATTTGGGTTTAACAAAGCTGCCTTCCACCAGCGGAACTCCATGGATGCCGTGGCCTTAATTCATCTTGAAAGTTGTTGGCTTGCTGCTCGCCGGGGCTGGAAACATGCTTCGGTGTGGAGGCTGTCCCTTGTCGGATACACGGACCTCTCCATGGATGGACCTGTTCGAGGGCCACAGGGATGAGTGTTTTCTCCCAGTTTATATCAGGGTAAAGTCTGTCCCAGTTTGGGTTATAGAATCATAGAATCACAGAACAGTTAGGGTTCAATGAATCTTAGAGCTCATCTCATTCTACCCCTTGCCATGGGCAGGGACACCTTCCACTAGACCCGGTTGCCCTGTCCAACCTGGCATTGAACACTTCCAGGGACAGGGCACCCACAGCTTCTCTGGGCAACTTGTGCCAGGGCCTCATTGCCCTTATTAGTAAAGAAATCTTGATTGGCAAGAGTTGGAGTTGGAAGGACTGTGGGAACTAGCCAACAGCAGTTCTTTGCACTGGGAATGTCTCACACAGCCAGAACGTGCTCCCTGAGCTTCCCCAGCTGATTAAACCAGTTCCCAAACCTGGCAGCCTGCAAGCAAACCCAGCTTTGTTAGTAAAGCCTCTGGGCTTTCAGGGCAAGTATTTATTGTAACAAATAATTTCTACTGGCTAAAGAATGAGGAATATTATTTTTGTGGAGCAAGCAGTACGTGTTGCTGAGGCAGGGAGACTGGCCACCGGTGTGGTCCCATTCTGGCTGCACTCTGGCACTCGTGTCCCCAGCACCCCGCACCCCCAGAATGTGGGCACACAGTCTCAGTCCTGCCTTCCCCAGCTTAGTGCTGGAAGCTGCTTATTCCTTCTCTCCCATCTGCCTCGCTCTGTTTGGAGCTCTGCCTCTGTGGGGGCTGACCTACGGCAGCCCCGGGTCCTGGGGTGCCCCCAGGGCCAAGGGGGCCAGGAGGTCCCTGAGGAAGGAATGGGGTTTATCCGACAGATGGGGAGGACATTCCTCAGCCTCGGAGCTGGCTTTGTGAGGTTGTCCTTCTCGGCCTGATCCCGGGATGAGGGCTGTGCCATGCTGTGGGGAGGTGGCTGCGGATGTTCTCAGCCTTCCCTTGGCCAGAGGAGTTTCTAGACCTCGGTTTGATTGTAAAAATAATCATTGGACAGGTCAATACTGTTGTATCCTTCTCCTCCCTTGCTGCCCGTGTTTGCTTTCCTTTGTTTGGGTGCCTTCTTGCTCCGACTTGCCTCTCTCAGCCATGCTGGATGAACTTTGTGGAGTGAACACTCTACCTGGGCGCTTAATTAAAAGGAGGGAGGATGTATTCTAAAAATCCTTGGTTTCCTTGCCTGCGTGCAGCGTGTTGCAAGGGTTGCTGAGCTGGTGGTGGGGAGGGGAAGCGAGCGCAGCGTTCAGCTGACAGAGCATCTGAATCGCCGGTTGGTGCCCGGGGAGTTCAGGAGGGGGAGGGAGAGTGAAATGGATGCTGAAATCCTGAATCTGCTTCTTAAATTTCCTCTCTCCCTGGAGAGGGAGGGAGCAAAGTTCAGCGTGGCGTGTTTGGCTTGGCTCCCTGTTACCTGCTGTCTCCTCCCGAGCGGAGCACTTGTGGCAGGGATAAAGGATGGAGCTTTATGGTGGGAGAAAGGACTTTTTCCTTCAGCAACGTTTGCTTGTTTGTGGTGGAAGAGCATTAAAAAAAATAATCCAGCATTATTGAGGAGTGAGTGGGCGAATCGCTGCATCAACTGCCATGGTAACTCCTGAAGGGCTTCACCCAGAGCTGTCAGAGCTGGATTTTTAGTGCTGTAGTGACTTTTAATGTAGAATCCTTTCCAGGCTATTTAATTATTTGGTCTCCTCATTTAAAAACAAAACAACACAAACTCCCTCTTCTCTGAACTACCTTCTTGTTGATGTTGTCCTGTCTGACCTGAATTCATCTGAACCGTGGGGCCCTGAGTTGAGCACCATAACTGTGCTTATGTGGAAGGAGCATGGGTGCTGCTGCTTGTGTAGTCATGGAATCATGGAATGACTTGGGTTGGAAGTGACCTCAAAGCTCATCTCATTGCACTCCAATACTCTTTAGTCCTTGTGGAAGGAAGCTCAATGGGCCTCAAACCCAGCAGGTGACTGGGAGACCTCCCTAGGGATGTGTCCCACAGTGGGATGGCTCCTGTGCTCCTGCCTAGTTCCTTTGACAGGGTAGCCCAGTCCTACCCCTGAGAGGGTAGCATAGGCGGTATTGGCTTTGAGACACCTCCATGGCCTCAGCACCACATTCTTCTGATGGGAGCCATCTCCTCCCACCCAGCTGTGGCAGCAGCGTGGGTGTGCCAGGGCACCCAGAAGGAATGTGAGAGCAGCGTGCCATCCCTGCTTTTATCTTCCATCCCTGGGTCTGCGGGAGCATTCATGAAGGATGCGTGGTGGTTGGGAGCATCCATGAAGGATATGCGATGGCTGGAAGGCCGCTGTGTTTGTTGTTCGTCAGGCTGCCCTGGCATGTGAGGGTCACTGTGCAAACCAAACTCTGCTCATCTGTCCTTATTGCTGCTGCTTTATACCAGAAGAAAATCTAGGAATGAGGGCATTTAGTGCTCAGACATGGCCAGTGGGGTGGCTTTGTGGAAGCCTCCCATGGATGCACTTGGCATGGGAGGTCCCTGGGCCTCACACTCACGTGGATGAGATGACTCTGGGTGTGATGGATACACCAAGACCTTGGTGTTCAGTGATTTGGGGGTGTTTCATGGCGCAGGATCCCAGTGGGATGGGCTGTAGCTGCACTGGGAACCTCTGTGTGAGGAAGCCCAGGATTCTGGTTGCGGCCCTGGCAGCTTCCTCTGCAGCACCACCCATCTTAGCTTTGCTCAGCATCCCAGCGGAGTTTAAAATGGTTTCATCCTGAATAATTTATCTCCCAGAGAGAGAGAGAGAGAGAGGGAGAGAGAGAGAGAGGTGGAGGGAAGCAGGGAGGGGTGGGCTGAGCACGGGCAGGAATGGGCAGTGTATGGTGGGGACGGGGGGCACCCCCAGAGCAGCTCTGGGCACTGCTGGGCTTTGTTGCTCCTGGCATTTTCTGCTGAACAAAAGCTCTGGATCCCGGGTAGAGGCTCCCGTGGGAGCCCTCGTGACCCCTGACCTGCCCTCCTGCCACCTCCAGCACCTCTTTGTCACCAGTGTGAGCAGTGGGCGTGAGGGTCCGTGCTGCGGCCAAGGGGCGTTGTGGCTGGTTTGCCGGAGCAGGACACGCCTTTACTAGTGGTTGTGACCTTTACTAAAGGGTTCCACACCGGAGGAAGGGCTGCCTCCCTCCCCACCAGCCACTGTGCTGCCCTACTTCTCGTCAGGCTCAGCCAGCCCTTGCTGCAGCCCTACAAAGAGGTTTGAATGCATTAGTTTACATGGAATTAATCTCCAGATTCCAAACATGCTTTCAAGCTGGTTTGGCCTTATTTTCCTGCAAAAGGAGGCCAACTCCGCGTTGTAGGCAAGGGCTGTTGTAAGCGAGGGTTGAGCAGGGAGAGACCAGCACAGGCACCATATTCAGGCCATTAAAAGGAATTTCTGGCTCATGGACAAAACAAATTGAAAAATCTCCTTCTTTGTCACCACATCAGCAGTGATGGAAAAACAGAGCGAGGTTGTGGGGTGATCCTGCTGGTAACCACGGCGCCTTTCTGAAGGGATTTGAGCTCCAGGTTTTCGTAGGAAAATAATAAAAGATTTTAAATGTGCCACAAATGATTGTTAGAAAATCATGGGTGGGGGAGTGATGGGAAAATGTTGTTACTGGGGATCAGGAGAAATTGGAATGCTGAACTAAAGTGAAGTGCTTCCAGCAACAGGTTGGTCCAAAATTCCCTGTGCTCCTTTGTCTGCTGCCAGGGAGGGAATGAGGAGCTCAAGTGCTCCCGGGATTTTTTTGGAGAGCCTGTCATCCCTGAGAAAGGAACAGTTGTGTGGGGGTGGGGAGCGTTGTATTCAAAAGTGGGTGAAATGGAAACGAGCCAAAATTCTGCAAATTTATAAGGAGCAGCAAACAGAGATTTCTTTGAGGAAAGGTCGGAGTGTTTGCTGTGAGCACAGCCCTGGTAGGAGTGTGCAAGGAAATGGAAACTGTGCTCCACTCTACAGGGCTGTTTTCGTCCTTTAGCCAGGCAAAGATACACAAAGCTGCTTATTTTGGGAGATGGTGGAATGTTTCTGTAATAATTTCAGCAAATTTAGGTTCACATAGAGCATCTGTAAGAGCAGCACATCCCCAGCTTCACCAAGGGTGTTCTGTGTGGTGGAAAAAAGTTGCTTTCCCATGAATTTAATGGCTTTAAAGTGACAAGAGAGCAGGGTTAGTTGAGATATTGGGAAGAAATCCTTCCCTATGAGAGTGGTGAGGCCCTGGCACAGGTTCACCAGAGAAGTTGTGGCTGCCCCTGAATCCCTGTAAGTGTTCAGGGCCAGGTTGGACAGGGCTTGGAGCAACCTGGGATAGTGGAAGATGTCCCTGCCCACGGCAGGAGGTGGAACGAGATGATCTTTAAGGTCTCTCCCAACCCAAACCATTCTGGGATTCTGTGAGTTTAGAAGTGGTTTCACCCTGAAGAATCTCTGCTAGGTTTATTTTTCCTCCCTGTTTAGTATCCTGCATCTTCCAGGTCCTCATGCCTTCTCATGGATGAATGTGCAGCATTCCTGTCCCAAGGAACCTGTCCTGGCTGTGGGTCCTGGGGAAGCCGTGCTGGGCAGAGTTGAGGAGCACACAGGGCTCAGGCAGAGGAAAATGATTAGAGAAGGGGCTGGGATGGTTCTCGGGAGGGAAGGGTTGAGCTGAACACAGGAATATCCCCGCGGGGTCCTCGTTGTGCACCTGGGAGCTGCTGGATCACTAATAACTCCGATTAGGACTTCATTTGGGGCTGACAGTCCTTTCCCCTTGTTGACACAGAGCATGTAGAAGCATGTAGTGTTTGAAACACAATATGCAAAGCACCGTGTTAGTAACTGACTCCAGAACATTCCTGTGCTGCAGAGGCTGCCCACAGCCTGCGGATTTCATAAGCTCCTCTCTGAGCTGGCACAGGGAGGACGTGGAAGCACTGAGCTGGAGTCACAAGAGAGCATGAGCCCTTCCCTTGAACCATTCCCACAGTCCTCAGGCTTCCAGTGGCCGCTGGAGCCTGTGGGCATTTGCTCTTTCCAAAGGGAGGGAGATCCCAACCTTCTGCAGCTTCACCCAATGTTGTATCGCTGGAGCCAGGAGGGAGCATTCCCTTATCAGGGTACGGTTGTGCCTCTGGAGGAGGGCGAGGGTTTGGGCACGTGAAGTGGCCACGAGGTGCAGGGAGGTGCCGGTGGTGAACGCTTGGCCGGTTGCCCGTGGGCAAGCAGAAACCAGAGTTCTCTCTGGCAGATAAGCACCAGCAGGAAAACACGCCGGTGCTTTGCCACGAACAGGAGCCTGGTTTGTCTGTAAACAAGTTCTTTCGCAAAAATGTCTGCTTGGGACGGCTGGCAGGGAAAGTGAGGAGCCAGAAGCGTGCACGCGTCTGGCTGGGGAACAGGGAACGTTGCTGGGCACGGAGAGGAGATGCTGCAACAACTGGCTCTGCCACTTTAAGCTGAATTAAAAACCACCCCAAGATCCATGTGGTGCTGGGCCGGAGCACAGCCGCTCGTTGCAAATATATGAAGAAAAAGCCACCAAAATAGAAAATGTCATCATCGCTCACGGGGCGGCGGGAGCCGAGCGCAGCAAGTGGTGGCAGAGTGGGACAGGAAGTCTCCTCCCCCTCCCCGAGCAGAGCTGATCAAAAGGATGTAAAGCTTGTTTACAACATGTATGCAAAATACAGTTGGGAAGAAATCTGAGGGCTTTGCAGAACGAGTGCACTAGGAGTGGGTGATGTCGTGCTAATGTAGATCTGAGGCTGCTGAGCTTGTGACCCAAAGTCATGGAGTCATTGAGTATCTGGAGTTGGAAGGGACCCACAGGGATCATGACAACTCCTGACCCTGCACAGGACACCCCAACAATCCCACCCTGTCCCTGAGAGCATTGTCCGAATACTCCTTGAGCTCTGCCAGCCTTGGTGCTGTGACCACTGCCCTGGGGAGCCTGTTCAGTGCCCCACCACCCTCTGGGGGAAGAACCTTTTCCTGATATCCAACCTAAACCCCCTTGGCACAGCTCTAGCCGTTCCCTTGGGTCCTGTCAGTGGTCACCAAAGCAGAGGTCAGTGCCTGTCAGGTCATTGTCACATTGAGGAGGAAAGCAAGACAGCACCTTCCAGTGAAGTGGATGCTTGGAATGCCCACTGGAAGCTTCCTGCACCCCTGCAATGAAGGCTGGTTGTCAGGAACTGGACATTTCGTAGTGCTCCAGGAGAACCTCAGGCCCCAGGGGTGCTGCCACCCACTGGGCTGAGCGTTTTGGGTACTGCTGATGCCTAAAGGTAGGAAAGAGAATTTGACACTGGAAAGATGGACATTTTGGAGCTGCTTCAGAGTCTAGACCGAAATGGCAAAGGTGTCTCTGGGCTGATGATGGATCAGGGATAGAGTCACGCTAGTGTGTGTGGAAACAGGTCAGCTGTACAGCCTTCAGCCTCGCTCACCTCTCTCTGCCTTGGCCAGAGGCTCTTCCTTACCTCACCGGGAGTCTTAAGGCTTAATCCATTGTTTGTAAAGCTCCTTAAGATCCTTGTTTGGGAGCGCTGGAATCTGGAGGATTAAAACCAATTTATTTTTGTGTATCTTGTATAATGTGCGTCTCAAAGACTTTCCAGAGGAGGAGGAGTTATGAGCCACAGGGAGATGGCAGGTCCGGAAGGTAAACACGAGGGAGGAAGTGGTGTGGAAGAACAAAGAGGGAGAAAGCCAAAGGCTGGTTCCCCATGGAGGAGACTTGGCTGTAAGGAGGGCGAGTTTCCAGCCCTGGAGGAAAGGGCTGGATGTAGCAGAGCATCTTCCTTTTAATCCCACTTAAAGACCCATCTGGTCAGTGCTCCTACCCTTCCCCACCTTCCCAATCCTCGCTCCCTTGTCCCCACATCCCTGGATGCACTGGCATTGTCCCCTATGGCAGCTGCCAAAGCTTCTCTCCCTCTCCTACATGCCAGGTGTGACACACCAGAGAAAAGGCAACCCGGTGCTTTGGACATAGGTGGTGCCTTGGCTCCCGTGGAGAAGGAGAAACTGGTGATTAAATTCTTTCCCCAGGTGCAGGTCAGAGTGTTCTGTGTGGGTGTGTTGCCATCTATGACTCTTTGCATTTGAAACACGGTGTTTTCCCATATGAACTTCTTTGGGGTCACAGGACAGGAGTTGTAGTTGTAGTCTCCATTGGGATTCCTGGTTTCAGAGCTCACTAAGAGATGTCCTAAATCCTGGTAAGGTTGCAAGCTAGTGTTGGGGCATCCAAATGATGTCCAAACACATTTGAGACCCTAAGGATTCTGTTATTCGAGCTCTATAATCCAGGAATAGGAGAGCTCGGCAGGAGAGGCCGTCAGGTGGTACTGGTGGTGCTGGTGTGGGGCTGGAGCCAGTGCTGTGTGTTGGCAGGAAGGTGTAGGTGTGGCATAGGAAAATTCCTGAGGTGTGGGTGTGCTGGAGCCAGGGAGGATGAGCAACTGGTGCCAAGGGCTGGGTCTGGCCAGTGCCAGGCCCTGCTCACTGGGAATGGTGCTTGGGAGCATTGGGACATAACAGGAGGGATGCTCTGGGTCCTGGGACACTGCTGGTTTTATGTCTTGGCACCATAAGGTTGAGGTTATCCTAAATAGAGCAATATTTATTGTTCCCCAGTCCCCCTGAGGTCAGAGTAAGGGAGTTATAACTCCTGGGTTATGGAGTGGCAGGAGATTCCGTGGGGAGTAGGTGGAACTGGCTCCCGAGTGGCTTTGCACTCACATAACTAATGGGATTAACACAGTATTCACTTAGAGAAGAAAAGAAGAGGCTGGGGCTTGAATGGGGCTCAGAAGCCTCATTTCACATGTTGGGAGTGGGAAACACAGGCTGCTGAGCTTAGCAAGGAGAAAGTTGGGAGCATCTGGTGGGTTGGAAGCCTGGCCGTGCCGACTGGCAGCGCCTGAGCAGGGACTGGGGGTGTGTTTGCCTCCCAAACATCTGCTGCCCTCAGGTTTTGGGTGACCTTGCCTGACACCCATCCTGCTTGGGCGTTAAAAATAGAGACACCTCTGCCTGCTGGGAGTGGAAGCTGAAGAAATTAAGAATCAAGTACCAGATTCCTTGGGAAGGTTGCTAGTAGAAGAGCTCAGGTTGTGGCTGTAGCAGACCTTGCATCCTGTAAATATTCAGGCATTAGGCTTTTAATTAAATGTTGCCTTGATTTGAAAATACCTGCTGTGGTTGGTCCACATCTGTAGAAAAGCAGGAATTTGCTTGAGGAAGTTCTGTTGCCTCTTTGCTGAGATCCTACAGCAAGTCCTTCTGGATTGGAAAACAATTCGTTTTATTAATTTGAACTATTTTCCTGTTCTTCACGTCTCTCCCTTAAGTCCATGACTCTCTTGCCTGCTCCACTATTTACTCCTTAAAATCCAGTTACTTCTTACTCCAGCTCACCTGTTACTGTAAAGCTGAGCTCAGTCCCTGCAGCTCCAGGTGTCTTTGCTTTACACCCCATGATCCAGCACTCCCTGATCCAGCACTCCATGATGCCTTCCCTGCTTCCTGTCTCACCTGAAAGTTATTTGATGGGGACTTGAAGTGCTGTTTGAGCTCTAGAACTAACATTTCCCTCCAAATATATTTTTTCTTTTGTTCTGCTTGATCCTGCGACTATCAAGTAGTTTAAATAAAGCTGCTTTTTTTGTCTCCTCGCCCTCAGCAGTGAAACACGAGAGCTCTGAGCAGGCACCAATATTTCCTCTTGCACAATAGAGAAATAATCCCAAAGTTGACTGAAGTGTCCCTGCCCGGTGACCTCATGCATCCCCCATCCCCAAACCATTGCAGTGTGAGAAAGCAAATGGAATATTGTGTGTTTCAGGAGATTTTTTGAACTCCTAGTTAATCCATGGCACGTGAAGTAGAGCATGGCACAGAGCAGAGTTTTGTGAAGCTCCACTGCCGACGGCGGAGCCGAGAGCGGATATTTCAGTTTTTGCTGCTGTCAGGTGTAACCTCAGCTGGGCAGAGCTGTTCCAGTGGGAGATGGGCTGGGATTGCTGTAGCGAGAGGCTGGGGGTGTGTTTGGGATGGAATTGAGGCCTGTGTGTGGTACACGAGGACTCTGCCTGTTTGTGGGGCCAGGGTGGGACGTGCCATGTGCTCGCTGGCCGGGACAGCCCGGGATTGCTTCATCCAGTACTCTGTGTGCCGGGAAGGAGCAGGGCCATGTGCTGTGTTTGAGGAAGAAGGGAAGCTGCAGATCCAGGTTGCATCAGAAATCTGCTGATTGTTTTGAGTGAGCGACAGCCAGTTATTCCTGGCATCTGATCCTCCTCCTCTGCCGGGATTTGTGGGGTTTGTGTCTTGCTGTTTCACTGCACTCCCCATCCCTGGAGGTGTTCAAGGCCAGGATGGATGGGGCTTGGAGCAACCTGGTCTAGGAGCAAGTGTTCCTGCCCATGGCGGGGGGTGCAACTGGATGATCTTTAAAGTCCCTTACAACTCAAACCCATCTGAGATTCTGTATTTCAGCCCCTTTGTGCCCCAAACCAATAGGGTGGAGATACCTCTCCCTGCAATATCCCACCACACTTTTATTGTCCTCTCCTTCTTGACTTCATTATGTCTTGATCTCTATAACCTCTTTAACATGTGTAAATACTGAAATGAGATTATCTTTAAAGAGCCCTTTATTAAAAATGTACTGCCTGTCCTAATCAGGAGAAATGTGCCTGTAGCTGCGTTTCTCTTGCCTGCGTTTCCACAAGTAGGGAGGGCAGGATGGTGAATCATCTCACCAGGGTGACAGCTTGCGCTGGAAACCAGGCAGGTTTCCTCAGACCCCGCACTAGTGTGCTGCTCCCCATGGCATGGTCCCAGCACCTGCAACCCCGGAACTCCACAGCACAGGAGTGTGGGCCTGCTCCCACAGGAGGGTCCCAGGAGCGTGTTCCTCTTGCTGGGTTTAGGCAACTCTGAACTTCATTAACTTGCACTTGGTGGCCCTTGGTGCTGAGGGCCTGCTGGGCTCAGCTGACTTAGCACCAGAGTTTTTGGCCGAGCTGTGTCCCAGCAGTGCCAAGGGGTTTGGGCATGGCTGGCCGGTCTCTGATAAATCAGGAGGCCCCAGGGAATATCCTCATCCATCCCTTCCCAAACCAGCCCTGGGTCTGAGCAGGTGGATGGGACATGGGACCTGCACTCCAGTGTTGTGTTGGTGGGTGCCCAGGGCTCGCCCTGCAGATCCTCCCGGGGCAGGGGGGAGGATCAGAACAGAGGAGGATGGGGTACAGCCACTGGGGGGGAGCTGGCAGGGCACAGAGGGTCATCCCAAACACAGCTTTAGGCCCTGCATGGGGACTTTGGGCCCTGCCATGAGACTGGCACGTGAGGGGCTAAATTGGAATGGGCTGCAGCCGCCTTTCAGTGCGTGATTTAATGAGCTTCAGTTCTGGGAATCTGGTGTTTGCTGCACAGAGCAGGGGCAGGAGGACAGGGAGTCCCTGGTCAGCCAAGGCCCAGGAGCATGGGGGTGCTATACCAGGGGTGCTGTGCATCACAGTTCTGCCTGTCCTTGTCACTCAGCACTGGTGTTAGTCCTACCCTGGGCCCTGGAGCCCTTCCCTGAGGCCTTGCAGGCAGCTGTACCTGCCTGTGCCTGGGACCCTGGCCTTCCTTAAGGGATTGCTGGAAACTCCCCACATCAGTGTGCTGTTGATGAGCAGGGTGGTCTCACTGCTTTGCCTTCGGTGTTTATTACTGGAGCTAAGGAGCCTTTCCCCTACGGTTCTGATGGAGCCTTCAGCGTGTGAGGATGATCAGAGAAGGGGTTTTTTCCCCTTGTAAAATATATTCCAGCTCCAGTTTGTAATGTGGCAAGAGGGGGAGCGAGAGAAGGGAACAACAGCATTAGCGGATGTAGAAGTAGCTGGAATGAGAAGCTTTTGTGCCATTAATAACAGTCCTGGCGGGCAGCCAAGGCTGGGAGTGTGGGATTAGCCTGAACAATCAAGACTGCAGGATCAAAACAAGGAGGCAGGAACAGCGAGGTCACACTGCTGCCATCTGCGCTGCCGCAGTGGTAGGAGGGAGCGGAAGAGGGGCTGCGCTGGAGGAGCGATGCCGATGGCGCAGGCAGCGCCTGCCACCCCCAAACCGACCCCGCACCCCTGCCAGGGCTCCGGCCTTGGCCATCACCTCCAGCTCTCCAGGCACCTTCCCGGGCCTGTGGAGGGAAGGGCGGCTGCAGCGTGTGGCTTTTAGGAAATGGCTTCTGAAAAAACAGAAGCGGCTCATTGGGGCTCGGCCATGCGGCTCTTCCGGACTGACAGTCCAGCGGTGTTGGGGGGGTTGGGATGGGGGTCTTCATGTGACAGTGCCCACCTGGAGTGTTCCTGACTTCATCTGGTGACCTGGGGTGGGCAGAGGTCACCGGCCGGATTCAACCCCAGCTTTGTGTGGGTGAACCAGCCGTGTCCCTGCTCGGCATGAGGGCCGAGGGGACCTTTCTGGGGGCTCCACGTGAGGGTTTACATCACCCTTCCAAAGGAGTCCAAAAAGGGCTGTTGTGATTAAGCCCAGCTGGAAATTAAGCACCACGCAGCCGCTTGCTCAACCCCCCATCTCTCCCTGCCACCCTGGTGGAATGGGGAGAAGAATCAAAGTAAAACTTGCGTGTTCAGATAAGAACAGTAAAACTTGTATGCTGATGTAAGAACATTTTAATAATTGAAAATAAAATAAAATATAGTAATGGTGGTAAATGATAACCATAATGATAATGAAAAGGGGAAAATTTGAGATTTCAGCTGAAAGATGATTTTTGAAGGAGATGGAGGCAAATCTTGTTCTGCTTCACTCAGGCCCCCATCAGCCTTTGCCGAAAACCTTCCAAGAGTATCAGGAGCAAAACGATTCCTGTCGGTTGTGCTGCTTCTCCTCCCTTTTTCTGTGACCCAGTAAATCTCTCTGTCCTGTGAATGTAAATACAAAAGCTGAAACGCGAGAGAAGCAAAGCAGTGTCCCACAAACAGCCTCCCAGCTCTTGCTAAAAATATCTCGGTGCGGTGCAGTAACTCCCAGGCATTCTTTTGTCTGACTGCTTTTGAATTCCCTAATTGAAGTTGGTTGGAGGGCAGTGCACCAGCTTCCTGAATAGCTCAGATGTTGATTGTGAGTTAAAAAACAAGAGCAAAATTGTTTTTCCTTTGTGCTGCCGCGCTTTTATTTACCTTCCCCCTCCCCTCCCTCATTTTTAATCTCTGTATTTTTTTCACTTGCAATTTGATTTTGTGAGACAACCGCATTAAATCCGGCTGCGGGGAAGGGGCCGGGAGGCAGCGAGCAGGAAGACACAGTTTTGGGTACGTGATGCCACGTGCGCCTCAGAGCCGGAGCTCCGTCGGAAACATCCGGGCTGGTGCAGAGATGCTCTGCAAATGGAGCTTAACGTAGTAGGAAGTGTTAATAATATTTCTAATTGCCTCCTAATAACTAAATCTGTGGAATTTGGCACCAGTTGGGATATAGTTTTCTCCTGCAAAATCTGTCCCTTCCCTCCAGAAAGAAAAAAGTTGTCTTCCTGACACATAGCAGTGATTCCTAAATTCATTGGAGTGGAGTTTTCCAGGTTCCATGTGGCCTTAAACCAGTCCATGGAGCCTTTGAAAACTGCAATGTTTTGGTCCAGCACTCCCAACTTAATAGAGGAAGAAGAATAAGATCAGGCTGTTTCCCTCCTTTCTGCTTTTTTTTTGGTCTTATTTTTCATTTGGACCTGGAACCTGAGAAATCCAGGCTCGTTTCAGGCACTCCCAAAAGGCTGCGGGAAGCACACGCAGTGTGTCTATGTGGCTCTCTCACCCACCCAGAGATGGTGCCTGAGCTGCCATGGGGACAGGAAGGAAAAGTTTGTGACAGGTAATTTGTGATAAGTCATGGCTAGTCCAAGAACCTCCCCAGAATATTGGGGTAAATGTAAAAAATTGGAATATTTGTGTGTCTATTGGTAAAACGGATAAACCATGAGTGCTCCAAGCTCTGGGAAACAAAAACAGACATTACTTTCATGTCAGTAAATTAAAGGTTTGAGATTGGGATGGAGATGGGAGAGAAGCTGATTCAGATGCTTCTTTAGGAGCTGGGATTTATTCAGGCTCTCTATGGTGGGAGACATTTCATAGCTGCACAGCAGCAGCAGAAAAACAAGCACAAATTTTTGTCTTCAGGGATAACTGCAGTGAAGCACATGGGGGGAGGGCTGTGCCTGGACTGAAATACCTCCCCATCCCCCTGCGGAGCACCAGGCCCTGAAACTTCCCCAACACATGGGACTGGGGGCTGCTCCTGCCCACAGAGCTGGAGTGGAGACTGGGCTGGCCTGGGAGGAGCTGGGCTCCTCCAGTGCTGTCCTGGGAAATGGAGCATCTTCCTGGTTTGCCACACACAGAAATGAGATGCCAAATGGAGAGAGCCTACAAACTGGATGTGCTGCCTCTTGTTCTGCCCCGGCAGAAAACCAGGAGGATTTGTTGGGAAGAACCAAGTCCTGCCTGTACACACCCGACTTTTGGCACAAGGATGGGGGACCAGGTGGAGATTTCCACCTCCCTTGCCTTGCCCCTCTTCCCGCAGGCAGATGGACTCTGTAGGTGAGAAACACCCTTATGGATGCCCCATCCCTGGAAGTGCTCAAGGCCAGGTTGGATGGGGCTTGGAGTGACTTGGACTAGTAGAAGGTGTCCCTGCCTTTGGCAGGAGGTGGGATGAGATGAGGTCCCTTCCAGTCCCAAGCAATCTGTGATTCTATGATCGTCCAAAACCTCCCTTCCTCTGCAAAACCATGGCCTGCTGCTCCCAGGAAATTGAGGCATGGCCAGTGGTGTGGGGCTGGAGCCGGATCATGGCACCAGATCATGTCCCCTCTGCTCAGCTCCCAGGTTAATGTTTAACCTGTTTGGGTTTCAGTCCCCAGGGTTGTTGGTGTTTCAGGGCACTTTGTGTGGGCTCTGAGCAGCCCCTTGGAGGGGTTCAGCTTATCGGCTGCGCAGGAATGCAAAGAATTCCTGGGGAGGAAGATGAGATTTCCTGTTCCCAGTGGAGGGAAACCAAGCCTGGGCAGGTGACATGGTGATGTTTTATACACACGGCAACTCCCAGCTTTGGGAGCCTCTGCTCAGTTTCCACCTGGCCAAAACATTTAACTCTCGCTGTGAACCTTAGAGGGGAGAGAGCTCCAGTGGAAAAGTTGACGCAGCCTTATCTGCCTCTGTGATAGAGGAATCCGAGCCCTGGCTTATGTCAGGCTGGAAGCTTTTCCCTTCCCTTCCAGCAAACTGCATACCGTTTCCTTGGAGCAGCTCCTTCATGAGGGGCACATCCTTCAAGGAGTGTGGTGTGGTCAAGAATACTGGTCTGGGTTCATTTTCAATGCATATTGAATTCCCTCATGGCTGTCTTTGTTAGCCCAGTGTCTTTTGAATGGTCCTCTTTGGAGTGCTGCAGCATTCCCGGCATCCCTTCTCCAGAAACTTCAGCCCTTGCCTTCAGTGTGCAATTATTCTTGCAGGAGACATTCAGGTCATCTGTTCCCCTCGTGCAGTAAGTGACGCTTCTACCCATGACTGATGCTGAACATAGTCCGGGGTCACCTTACCCAGCACTCGGTGCCTGAGGCTGCTGTTGCAGCGTGAACAGGCTTCCAAACTTTGTTAGCAGGGAAAAACCCTGGAAATAAATTTGCCAGCAGCGCCCAGACCCCCTCGCTGGTGAGGTGGAGCCGTCCTAGCTCAGCCCGGCGAAGTGGGACCTGCCGCTCCCCTTGCACCATAACCCCAATAACTGACCTGAAACGGCGGCTCCGGGGTCAGGCCGACATCTGGCACTGCAGCCAGCAGGGGAGGGAGGGGGAAACACTGGCTGGAAGGGGGGGGGGGGGGGGGGGGGGGGAAGCGGGGGTGGGGGGTGGGATGGGGTGGTAAGGACAGAGCCGGGAGCTCCTGAAGCTCCAGGGTGAGGCATTAAGCAGAGAAGGGGCAGGATGTAATGCTCAGTGATTTTTGCAAGCAGCTGCCACAGGCTGGCTCGGGGCAGAGGGCAGCATGTTTGCAGGGAGGCACCACAAACAACAGCAACGGGGCAGTTAATTGCCATCTCTCTGTCACGCCCTGGTCTGCATTTGTCTTGGGGCAGGATGTGTTTGCAGATGGATTTTGGAAGTAGCCGAGGATCAGATGGTTTTTGTTCTTTGGTTTCGCTGTTGGTGCTCGGTGACGCGGAGCTGCCTCTGCCTTCAAAGGCTGTGGCTAATGTTACAATTTCCTTCCTGCTATGAGCTGCTGTTCTCTGTGCTCACACCTTTCTGGAAGCCTTTCAGGCTACAGTATTCCCTACTTGGTTTTGTATTACAAGAATCTTTTTCTGGAAGGGTTGAGAAAAGCCTTTTCACTTTGGGTGCATAAAGTAATAATAATCTTTTCACCTACTAAAACCAGCCCAAGGTTTCAGGAGACTGAGTCTGCTGTGGTGTGTTCTGGTGAGGGGAAAACATTCCCTCAAGTGGAGAAGCTTTTGCTGCCAAACCAGAGGTTGAGGGTTGATGGTGTGTTGTTCTGGTCAGAATCCTCTTCCCTGGCTTATTGGGGGTGAGGACTCCCCTGCTCCCAGCTTCCATCTATTTCTTCCTGGAAAGGGTGATCAGGCATTGGAAGAGGCTGCCTCAGGGAGGCAGTGGAGTTCCCATCCCTGGGGGTGTTCAAGGGACGACTGAATGTGGCACTCAGTGCCCTGGGCTGGGTGACAAGGTGGGGATCAGTCAAAGGTTGGACTCGATGGTCTTGGAGGTCTTTTCCAACATAAATGATTTTGGAGTAGCCTTAAAACCCTCCCTCCCATTGCACGCTCTGTGTAGGTGAATGGGGCTGTTGTAGCTCTGGCAGCTGCCAGTTTAATGCTCTGGTGTTGCATTTCCTTGCAGAAGGCTCACGAGGCAGATTAGGACTGAGAAAATCCAGGTTCCATTAAAAACCATTGGAAATGAGTTCCCAGGTTGTTCTAAGATAAATCAATAATGCCCATAATCTCCCTGGCTGGACTTAGTGACCGAGCCAACCGTTCATTTAACCACCTTTTATTTTTTTAAAGCACTTTCAAAATCATTCCTGTCAAGACCAACCTCTCACTCTGAATTGCTGTTACGAAACTCTCAGGCAGCATTTGTTTTTGGGTGATGCCAAAGCTTTGGTAATTCTCTCAGCCCCATGCTTAGGAACCATAGTCACCCTGCAAGGCTGAGCCTGTGTCAGTTCCGAGGGAGCCACAGAATTCCTGCAAGTTTGGGAGTGGAAGATGCTATGAGTTTGGGAGTGGTGCTGTCTGAGCCTGATGTTTGGTGCGTCTCTGTCCCCCTGTGCTGCCCTGTGGTTGGTGTGTGTATAGAATATGGAAGGAGTTGCAAATTATGCTTTTTTTGGTACAAATTTTAGGTGATTGAATGGATTTTTGTAGTTGATAACTACTTTGTGTCACAATACTCACCTTTTTGATTCTCTAGTAGGGGCCTTGCACCAAAGTTTGTCATCTCTTGGAAACTCAGCCTTATTTAACAGCACTTGAACTGTCAGCTATTGAAATATTGTCTTGAATGGGATAAGACTTGGCTTGATATAGGGCTGTGGTCTTGGAAAACCTATAATTCCTCCTCCTCATCCCCCTACGTTGCTATTACTATCAGATTTTTCTCTTTAGCTGTGGCACAGAGAAGATTGAGTTGCTGGAACATGATCTATATTTTGATTACTAAAAATCTTAGCGCTGCTAATTTAGTCAGCTGGTACGTTATGAACGTAGGGTCTGTGTGTTCAAACTGTTCTTGGGTTTTTTTACTTAATAAGTTCTCCAGATAGTTGCCATGGAAATAATCCTGGATTCGGGGAGGATGTGAAGGCCCCGAATACGCCGGCGCGGTGGCAGCGGCGCGTGGTCTGCACGTTCCAGGCTCGGCTCCTGGACACAACCCGATGTTGTGACCAGCTCTGGGATGAGAATCAGCTTGTTCCTCCCATGGCTGTCCCAGTTTCCCCTTTTTAGAGTTTTGGGAAGAATCCTCCTGATTTTCATAGTGCAGAAAAGTTGAAGGAAAGGCTCACTGCTGGTTTTCAAGATTAATTATGTTTTTCTGTTTTGTCTTTGCCTGAATCACTCTAATATGAAAAGGTTTGGCTGTTGCCTTCTCCTCACCTGGGTCTCTGTGACTGCTGAGGGTCAGTGCCAAATTTGGGGAGATTCCCCTTGCTCCACTTCGGGGTGCAGCTGTGCTAGATAGTAGTGCTGGTGCTTCTGCAGCAGGAGCCTCCCCCAGGCCCCTGTTTGTGCTGCACAAGAACAAACCTGCTTCCTCTGGGCCTGAGTTGTTTTTTTTCAACAACTTCCTTTTTGTGCAGATGTTGTGTTTTTGGTGAAATCAGTGGGTGTTGCTTTTCAGACACGATCATCAGAATGTGTTTTGTGTGTCTTATACCAAGCCTGGGCACTTCTGGCTTGAAATAAGGCAACCAATCCTAATTGCAGGAAAATTCAGGTTGTTTTCCTGGTGTCACAAGTCTCGAAAAACACCTTATTATTTAAGCTGGAATCGACTTTAGTTTGAGGAATGTGGCAGATATTTGGGATATGTGAATCCTGTGGGGCAGGACCAAGTGCTGCCAGAGCAGCAGCTCATCTTCCCATACCTGATTGCTGCCGGATCGATGTCCAAGGGAGGCATCTCTCACAGTGACAGAGACCCTGAATTACAGAATCCCAGACTGGTTTGTGTTGGAAGGGACCTTAAAGCTCATCTTGTTCAACAATTATGTGTTTTGAAGGTTTGAACAGTTGTGGTAGATTTAAATTTGTGCAAATAGTGGAGGAAGTGTGTTGGTGAGTTGTAGGGAGAAAGCCTTGAGAGCCCTTTTCCTATATGGTGGGACAGTACAATGGGATGCTGCCCCTTCCTCGGTGGTGAAATACAGATGGATCACAGAATGGGTTGTGTTAGAAGGGACCTTTAAGCTTGTCTCATTCCAGACCTTGGCTGTGCACTTTAAATTGTATCTGAAATAACAGCCTATGAGAGATTTTTCCTTTTTTACACATATATATTAATTTAATTATTTTTTTTATTATTCTGGAGAGCTGAAGTGTGCTTTCTACTGCCCCCCTCTTATTTACATACATTATTGAGTAGCTCTTGCTGGGATATGGAGGAAACCATGCAGTGCAGCCTCATGATAATGGAGATGGAGACCCCATCTCTCTGCTGCCATTCCACCTCTCACCCCCAAACACCTGGATCACTCAATCCAGTCACCGCAGGAGTCTCAAAGGCAGATTTTAAAAAGCCAAGTCAGCACCATGACAAAGATGACTGAGACCCCAGCAGCTCGGTGTAGACCCCACCTCCCTGTTCTTATTCCTATTCCAGGCAGCAGCTCTGCATCCTTTTACGCTGCGCTGGGTGTATTAAATTAGGGAGCGGAGTGACAGCTGGGCAGGAGCTGGGAACAATGCAGATAAAGTTGGCTTTCAGCGCCGTGACCCTCTCCAGGCTGCACGCCAGGAGCCTATAAATAATTGATAGGAGCAGCCACCCTGGCCAGCACGTTAATGTACCGCGCGGCTCCGACGGCGAGCGGAACCGCGCTCCCCATTACATCACCGGGCTCTCCGACCGGCAATGTCATCTCTCTGCTTTTAAATAATAAATTGCACTGGGACTTGAAACACTCCTTCGCCCCATTCAAGCCTACCAGGGTGTGCAACTACACAAATGAATTTTACAGATGGTAAAATAAATTTTGTATCAAGCTGAAGAAAATTCCTTGCGGGAGGAGTTCGGCCCTGTGGACTCGCCCGAGATCGGTGGTGGGTTTAAGGGATCAAAGGCAGTGGTTCCGGGTGGTGACGTTGGATCTGGCTCATTATCTGGAATGATTTGAAAGCTCGATTTGGGGTCACTGGCCTAAGTTCATGGGTAGTTTCGGGGGTAAAGTTCTCTGGTGTTGCAAGTCAGAAAATCCCCCTTGGCCAGGGCTGTGTCTCTGAGCAGAAGGTGTGTGAGAGGCACGTTCCAGCTCCTTGGTCCTGCAGCTCCAGACCTTTTGCTTCCCATGGCTGGAGCTTCTGAGCAGTGAAAAAAGCTTGATATAACCCAAACCCTGAGTTCTCTCCCCTGAGTCTTTCTATTATCTCCTGCTTATCCACAGATCTTTGGAGATAAGCTAAAATGTGCTTTGGCTGTTCTTAGAATCAGGGAATGGTTTGGTTGGAAGGAACCTTAAAGCTCATCCAGTTCCAACCCACTGCCATGGGCCAGGACACCTTCCACTACACCAGGTTGCTCCAAGCCCTGTCCTGTCTGGCCTTTCCAGCCTCTTGGGATGTGTGTGGGGTGTCTCTGACCATGTAGGGGCACTATTTTGGTGGACCTTGGTAGCTTTTGATGCTCATTTTTGTGGGGCTCTAAGGATTTTGAAAATATAATTTAAAGAAAACCCAAATCCTAGGAGTACTAGATTAAAATCCACAAGCATCAGGAATTGGGCAGGTCGTGGTGCCCTGTTCCTAATAAATTAGTGGAGAATAAATGGAGAAATCAAACTGGAGAGAAGTCAACTGTTAGTATGGAAGAAATGAGTGTAATTCTGGGAAAATTGGGAGCAAGGACCAATTTGTGTGTAACTAGAGCAGCGGGGACACAAAGAGGAAAGATTTGCTCAGCACTGAGTATGAAGTAGAGTCACAAAATCCTTCAGGTTAGGAAAGACCTTTAGATTATTGAGACCACCTGTTCCCCCAGCACTGCCAAGGCCACCACTAACCCATGTCCCCAAGTACCACATCCACGCGACTGTTAAATCCTCCCAGGAATGGTGACTCCACCACTGCCCTGGAGAGATGTTTGGAACCCTCTTCCAGGAGTTATCTGTCCTGTGAGTGCATCCTACAAGTCTCAAACTCTGTGCAGGGTGACTGAAAAGGGTGGTTTCTCACCTTCCAGAGCAGGACTTAGGGGAATGATGATTTCCAAACCAGGAAGTGAGTGATGGTGCAGAGCTGCCTAAGGAAGTGTAAGCTGCTTACGGTGGATTAGATGAGTGCCTGCTTAGCTCTGCAATTAGATGGGGAGATGGTGTGATAAATCATGAGTAACCAGCTTACCTGTCCCGTGATGTTGTTTATCTCCAGGCACATGTGCACCAGTTTCCAGAGGGTGGTGGAGCATCTGCTTTTAAAGGCATAGGTCTGGAAAAGAGGGTGAATGGATGTGCTTTCTGTACAGTTTTTGGGAGCGTGTTTGCTATCCTTGAACATCAGGTTTGCCGTGGAGTTAAGCTCTTTCCAGAGGAGCCCAGATGTGTGTCACTGGATCAGAGTGACACTGCAGGGGTAGCTTGTGTTTCCCAGGGGGTCTTCCTTCTAAGAGCCCAGGTTGCTCCAAGCCCTGTCCAACCTGAACACTTCCAGGGATGGGGCAGCCACAGCTTCTCTGGGCAACCTGTGCCAGGGCCTCACCACCCTCACAGGGAAGAATTTCTTCCCATCTAACCCATCCCTCTGTCATCCCAGAAGGCTGCTGAGGTCACACTGGTAGCCTCAGCATCTGCTCCTGACAGCAGAGAACAGGAGATGCTGCTGCACCTCCATTCGTGGTGCGTCCATAATCTGGTTCCCACACAGGTTGATCCCACTGGCACTGCCCCCTTCTCCCCCTGTGGCTCCCAGAAGCTCCATCCTTCCCTGCATCTCACCTTCCTGAGCTCAGGAAAGGCCTGTGCTATTCTTAGCACCTCAGCAGAAGCCACACGCAGGAGCCTTTGATGGAGGGAGCAGGAGTAACCATGGCATTCTCCTGGAATGGGGAACCATGGATTACAGCCACTAAAAGGCATAAAGCAAATAGCAGGATTATCCCTGGCGTGGTGGTTTTCTAGTGAGCAGAAGGCACTGCCCGACTTTCACGTTTAGGTGAAGCACTGTAAATAACCTGCAGTTAAAAAATAATGCTAATTAAATTCAGATGCAATAACGATTAACATTACTGAGCTCCATCCACTGGATTTCCTTGTGACTAATTGACAGAGAAAAAAATCCAACCCTACACAGAAAAAGGAGGGGAGTTTCTTGCTTCTGACTTTGTGCTGGATCCTCATCCTGATGCTGCTGTTAACCTCACATTTGCCCTTTCCCTGTTTTATTATTTTTATTTTTAATAAAAAAGGGCACTTCACAGAATCCCAGAATCATTGAGGCTGGAAAAGACCTCCAAGACCATCGAGTCCTACCTGTGCCCGATCCACGCCTTGTCACCCAGCTCAGAGCACTGAGTGCCACATCCAGTCATTCCTTGGACACCTCCAGGGATGGGGACTCCACCACCTTCCTGGGCAGCCCCTTCCAATGGCTGACCACCCTTTCCATGACAAAATTTTCCCAGTATCAAACCTAAACCTCCCCTGACCTTTTCCTCTCATCCTGTCCCTTGTTCCCTGGGAGCAGAGCCAGATCTCCCACCCGGCTCCGCCCTCCTGTCAGGGAGTTGCAGAGAGTGAGAAGGTCCCCCCTGAGCCTTCTTTTCTCCAGACTGAGCCCCCCCCAGCTCCCTCAGCTGCTCCCTGCAGTCCAGACCCTTCCCCAGCTCCATTACCTTCTCCAGACGTGTTCCAGCAAAATCAGACAGTCTGAATTTGCTGGTCCCTTTCCTGGTGAGCAGGGCTGGGATCTGGGGAGCTGCCCTGAAGCTCTGTCCATGTGGCACCCTGGGGTTGTCTCTGCCTGGTGGGTGCCCAGCACCTCCCTCACCTTGATGCAGAAGGCACCATGCTCTTCTCTTCCCTTGGTTTTCCAGAGGAGAGAGGAAGGAGCCTGGTGGTTTGTGCTGCTCCCGCAGCGTTCCTGGGGTTCACTTAGCATGCAAACGGTGTTCCCTGCACAGCAAATTCTGCTTTCAAGTTCAGCGAGTGCTCAGGCTCTGCCTAAATGGGCCTGCTAAAGATATTTTTTGACATTTGAAAATCCTATTAAGGCCGTTCCTCCATCTCCCCTCGCTCCCTCCCTGCTGCCAGCTCACCATGGAGGCTCCGCAAAGGTTTCTTTAGGCGGCCGGGTCACGTCCTGCACAACAGGCCTCGGGAATATGGGTCACAACGAGACGAGGGGAACAAAAAGTATATTGTCCTCGTGTCTTACGCTGATGGCTGATTGAGGGACTCCCTGAACGGACAGTTTAGGGTCTTAATGAGGTACCAAACATGAGGTAATTCAGAATATGCCCCTTTCAGGCTGCATGGCCTGCCAGGAGTGGGTTCCTCGCGCCTGCTCCCGCTCCAGCTCCTCTTTTCCAAGGGCATGGGCCTGGCAGCACGTCCTCAGAGAGGATTTTGCCACGGTTCCTGTTCCTGTGTGAGTCAGTGATGAAGCCCAAGAGCACACTGTTGATTTTCTTATTTACAAATAATTCTCATAAGTTGAAGCTGTTACTCATTGACTTTAAAGCCAGGGCTGGAGGCTGGAGCAGGTCCATTCAGCCTCTTCTTCTCCAGGCTTTTTAAAATTAAATTTAAAGAAGGATTTCTATTAAATCCTCGTTTTCTGGGAAATTCCTGAAACCAAGAACAGCCTGCAGTGGGACAATCACCAGTTGTGCTGGTAGGTGTGTAATTACCTAGGTTTTGGGGAACGGGGATGCAAACAAGTTTGCATACATTGAATTACAGGCTGTGTTTTAATAGTATGTTTTTTAGGTCTTGGCTTGGATCCAGAATTTTTTCGTGCTATTATCCTCTATTTACAGCTTTCAGAAATCAGCTGATGTCACTGCACATATGTTTAGAGCCGTTGCTAAGGTGATTAGCTCCAGAATTCAACGCCTACGCAGCGCTGATGAAAGGCTGAGAAACTGCTCGGCAGCGTCTGTTCGGAGCTTTGTCGGCTGCAACTATTAAGAACCATAAAACAATATTACCCAATTTTAGGGTAAATACGTTGGCCTTGACTGATAATCATGCATCAGGTTTTACAGGAACAGAGGCTTTATCTGGCACGTTTAACTAAACCTGAGATCATTTTTCACCAGGAAGGCATTTAAAATTGCCTCGTTCCTCATTTCCATGAGCCTCTGCAAGGTCGGTGTGTTCAGGGTTTCCTCTGCCAGGCAGTGACAATTCAGGGCCAGGCTAGATGTCTGTCGTCTGTCCCCTGGGCAGGGACACCTTCCACTAGACCAAGTTGCTCCAAGCCCTGTCCAACCTGGCCTTGGACACTTCAGGGATGGGGCAGCCACAGCTTCTCTGGGCAACCTGTGCCAGGGCCTCACCACTCTCCCAGGGAAGAACTTCCTCCTAATATCTAATCTAAATCTCCCCTTCTTTAGTATAAAGCCATTGCCCCATGTCCTGTCCCTCCAGGCCCTTATCCAAAGCCCCTCTCCAGCTCTCTTGAAGCCCCATTAGGCACTGGAAGGGGCTCTAAGGTCTCCACAGAGCCTTCTCTTCCCCAGGCTGAACAACCCCAGCTCTCTCAGACCCAGAAATACTCAATCTCTAGTGTGAGTCTGTCCTCTGTAAAAGAAAGAAAGTAACTTACCTTCCTCTCCCCTTGTAGACAATGAGATCAAGTTGCCTTTCCCCCCAGGACTGGGATCCTCTTACCTGCTGAGGTCCTGCTCCCAGACCAGCAGGAGAATACCTTTATTCAGGACAGAGAAGCCATGAAGTACAATCAAATTGCCCACAGCCTGCACCAAAAATGGGCTACCAAGTTACATTTCATAGGTGAAAACTCCTTTTTTGTTTGAATCAGTGCATTAAATATGTACACAATATCGTCTTTGCAGTCCAAGACACTTTAGTGTCCTTAAAAAAACCCTAAAAATTAAAAATCTACTATTTAAGCTGCGAAAATATGTGGATAAATATATATATGTGTATTTTCCTCCAGTCATCCAATATCATAGATGTTCACAAGCATTTTCTTCCCGGGGAGTTCAGTGCTCTCCCACTGATTATTTTTTCCTTTCCTTTTTTAAAGGAATCTGGCGAAGGCTTGACCTAGTTTGGCTGTCATCACACCGTGAACAGTGCAAGCCTTCACCTAACATAGCTCCCTATATTTTTGTTCTCTAGGCTGTGCAAAAATAGCCACACACAGCCAACAGCTGGGTGTGAGCAGCAGCCACGTGGGATTTGCAAGGACCGGGGCTGGAAAGGGGGTTTGGCTCATTCCTTCTCTGCTTCCAGCACTGGGGGGGGTCGCTGGGAGGAAGCTGGACCTGGTCAGTGGAAGGGGAGCCCTTAAGGGGAATTGTCAAAAGGAGGGAGAGGGACTTTGGACAAGGGTCTAGAGTGCCAGGACAAGGGGGAATGGCCTCCCGCTGCCAGAGGGCAGGGTTAGATGGGATATTGGGAAGGAATTCTTGGCTGTGAGGGTGAGGAGACCCTGGCACAGGTTACCCAGAGAAGCTGTGGCTGCCCCATCCCTGGAAGTGTTCAAGGTCGGGGGTCTAGTGGCAGGAGATGGAACTGGATGAGCTTTAAGGTCCTTTCCATCCCAAACCATTCCCTGATTCTATGAGATGTTTGTGTGCAGAAGTAAAACCTGGTTTACAGCTCCTGTTACCCCCAAAATGTGGAGTTTGGCTGAGGGATCAGGAGCTCCAGCACCCATGGGAAGCACATCCTTGGGCAGTGGTGAACCTTCCTCATCTGGCTCTAGAGCACCTGCATGCCCTGGGCAGGAGGGGACCATCCCTGGAGAGGCCCCCATTGCCTGCCCAAGGTGGTCCATGCACGGTCCAGCCTCACTAAATGTTCTCCCTGCATCTTAAACGAACCCATTCCTGGGATTTCTGGCATGGATTTTTCTTTCCAGAAGTGAGTTTTTTTGAGTGGATCAGCTGGGGACAGTTGTGGTCTTGCTGTGTGGATTCCCACATGCACAGTCTGTGCTGATCCCCTCGGAGGTTTCCAATGAAGGAGAGGAAAGGTGTTGATGAAGCTCATCATCCTTTCATCCAGTCTGCCTTCCAAGCTGTCTTTGTGCCCCTTCCCTCCTCTTCCTCCCTCAGCTTTCCTGTCCTGGGCTCAGGGGTGTTCCCAGGGCTCGGGTAGAGTGAGTAGACATTGCATAACCTAGCTCCTGTTCCATGGGGCCCTGCTTTTGGCCTGGATTCTTTGGAGTGCTGGGCTGTCCCCTGCCATCACCTTAAACCTGCTCCCATGTTGCTGGGACATTTAACAGTTCCCACAGAGCCTGTTCCTTGTGTGGGTCACGTGGGGACCTGCATGTGGGGGGGTGCAGCCACATAAGCCCTCCTGGAGATTTGAGCTTTTATTCTGGGAATCCAAATATAGTTCCGTGTGATCGAGTGCTCACGAAGAAATGGAGTAATCCATACTTGGGACAAGTCCAGGGCTTTAAATTCCAAACAGCCTCATTCCCGGCAGCATGTGCTGAGCTGAAGGAGTTGGGAGAGTCAAGGTCTTTGCTTCTGATGGTTTAATTTGGACAATGAACATCACTTAATAGTGGCGTTTTATTGCATTCGTTTCACTCTTACTTTCCAAAGAATCCTTGTATTCCATTCAGGCTCCTCCCTTTGGATGCTAATGGACTTCTGCTGGGATTTTGGTGCCTGAGACAATGCCCCCATTCAGGGCCTGATACAACGGGAGGGGCAGTTCCAATGTCAGTTAATATGCAAAGCCCCATCCTAATCAATGCTTTTTTCGTGTCCCGGTCCCACAAAGTGCTGAGCTGGTCCTTCCTGGTCTGCACGTTTCTGTGCTGAAATAAACGTGTTCCTCACGCAGCTTTTAGAAATCAAGGAAAAAAAAGTTCCCAGTTCACATCTCAGCAAGAGCAGAGCATCTGCAGGAGTCGTGGTGGGAGGAGAGCGCTGCAGTGTGGTGGCCACAGCTATTTTTGACTGGCCTTTTTGAAGTAAAACCCACTACAAATAGCACTTAGTCCTCACATCCTTCGTCTGTGGGGCAGAGGGATGATGTGGTGCTGAAGGGTGGGGACAGCAAAAGGTGCTACCACAGGATGAGGGTGCTGTGAGGCCCTGGCATAGGTTGCCCAAAGAAACTGGGCAAAGAAGCTTGAACACTGGAAGTGTCCAAGGCCAGGTTGGATGGGGCTTGGAGCAACCTGGTCTAGTGGAAGGTGTCCCTGCCCATGGCAGGGGATGGAACTGGATGAGCTTTAATGTCCCTTCCAACCCAAACCATTTCAGGATTCTGTGGTTTAATTTGCTGTCATACATCCTAGCAGAGGACCAACAGAGCCATGTTTTGCTGTAACTATATCCGGTATATCCCAGTATTTTGTGGGATGTGCTGAGTACATGGACTCAGTGCAGTGGGGAAGCGTTGCCCGTACCTGTCAGCCCAGCTCCTGCTGTGTCCTGCACAGTGTGGCACCTGTATGTCACACAACAATCCTGCATTTTATAAAACCCACTGGCTCAGGAACTGCCTGGTTTGTCTTTACCCCCATCTGTCCATACAGCCCTTTGTCCATACACCCTCTGGTCAGTACCCAAAGGAAACAATCACACTTTGTGTTTCACAAGCTGTTTTTAATCTCTTGGCTCAATCCCAGTCACGAGGCTCTGAGGTGAAAGGGTTTAGAGAGACCAGAATGAATTGGGCCCGTCCCCATCGGCACCAGGAGGTGGCCACAAGGGATGCAGACCTGAAATAGCCGGACTGTGTGATCCAACATGTCAGGAAGTACAGGAGGCCCCCCTGCTGCTTGAGTTGGCCTTGGGAATGGTCTGGAATGCAGCAGGCCCCATGGTGGGAACAGGAGGCTCCAGAGATCCATCTCTGGTGGCTCCCAGTGATGCAATGCCACTGGATGAGTCTTTTGGCCAGTGGCATTTGAGCCAGTCGGGGCTCATGTGTGGCCTTAAGGACTTCGTCACTCATGCTGTGTTGGTGTGAAGAGTTGTTTGACCTCTGACAAGTGATGGATTAGGTGGGAAGTGTGGGCTGGAGACCTGGCCCTCAGGTCCCACCGCCCTGAGCTGTGACTCTTAGGAGCATCAGTATGGAATCATGGAATGATTTGGGTTGGAAGGGATCTTAAAGCCCATCTCGTTCCACCTCATGGCAGGGGCAACTTCCATGAACCAAATATCTCTGAGCTACATTCAGGTGTCCTTCAAACCTATACCTGCACTGACTGCCTGGGGAGGAACTGACTCAGAGCATGTCAGTGGGTAATTATATGTGGAGTTTTCCTTGCCATTTATCTCTTGGACTTCATAGAATTGTTCCCTTTTGCATAGAGGGTGGGGTTGAGGGGGAACACTGAAGGCCCCCATGTGCTGCAGGCCAGGCTGGGGAAGGTGCTGGAGATGTTTCCTGCTCTGGCATCGCTCTCTGATTGCTCTGCCCACCCACCCCAGGTGATGGGCTGCTGCAGTGCAGTGGTTGGGTGGGATGGGGTGGGATAGGTTGGGTGCCGTGGGGTGGGACAGACTTTACTCGTATGGCACCAAGGCGTTAATATTTTCCCCTGAAATTTTAAATAAATCCCTTCATGTGCAGGCTGGGTTGTGACTCACACCCTTGGGCTGATGGCAGCAGCAGCGTGGTGAGCTTGCACTGAAATGAGGACAGAATTTGGCTTCTTAAGGCTTGTCACGTGTTAAAGATGCAAAAGGATGTAAAGATGAAAAAAAACAAGGATAAGAGAGAACCAGTGGGTGAAGTGCCCTGATCCAGCAATTCCTGTCTGTCCAGCGTGACAGGGGATTGGGGAGCTGTTTCCAGCTCCAGACCTACAGCATTCCCTGCACACACACATGGTTATGGACACTGTATTATGGCCCAGAACAAGAAAAAGGTGCTTATTAACATTAGAGAGCCAGAAAATTGCCCTTTTTGTGTGTGAGTGTATTGCCTCTGTGCTCTGTGAAATGCGAAGTGTGTCTTTAAAATGGAAGAGAGTGGAAATGGTGCTGTGAGTGATCTTTGATTCCACTATGGAAACCTGTACTGCTGACTTTTAAAAAAGGGTAAAAAACCCCCCAAAATTAAGCTGAATTAAATATGCTGGTTAAAGCTCTTCCTATAAAACCATGTGGCAACATCTGGGTCCAGGGGAGTAGGGATGTGAAGAGCATTATGGGAAATCTATTTGGGGAGGTCTGAAGGGAGAGAGGAGAAAGTACAACATGAATGGATGACTTGACTTGAAATCTCTGCACTTTGACATAACTTAGGGAAAATAGGTTGTGACAGCGTATGAGTCATACAGAAACGGCTTGGAAAGGGAGGGGTATGTGAAAATAACTTTGGAATTGGTCAGTGGGGACCTGTACCTACAGAGACAGGCAGTGAGGGAGGGTAGTGGATGGAAATGGAGCACATAAGTCTCATGGAGCTTGTAGTAAGAATCAGTCTCTTCTCCCAGGTAACAAGTGACAGGACAAGAGGAAATGGGCTCAAGTCATACCAGGGAAAGTTCAGGCTGGACATCAGGAAGAATTTCTTCTTGGAAAGGGTGGTCAGGCATTGGAAGAGGCTGCCCAGGGAGGTGGTAGAGTCCCTGTCCCTGGAGATGTTCAAAGAAGGACTGGATGTGGCACTCAGTGCCCTGGCCGAGGTGACAAGGTGGGGATCAATCACAGGTTGGACTCAATGGTCTGGAAGGGCTTTTCCAACCTTAATGATTTTATGATTTTCTGTGCATAGAGCAGATAGGTTCTATGATAAGCCACTGCTTCCCCTTGCTGGTTCATGGGCTCTGGTGGGGCAGGAGGAGGAGGAGGAAGGCTGGGGAAGCCCTTGAAGGTCACTGTGCTCCTGAGCTGCTCGAGGTGATCAGCGTTGCAGAGCAGCACCACAAGCCTTGACCATTGGAAGAACATGAAAGAGTTTCTGTGCAGATCTATTTATATTGATGGTCTTGAGAACACAGTGAATAAAAAGCCCTGGGAGCCGCTGGGGAGTTCGTTTCAAGTGTTGTAGATATGCAGATGGCTCTTTCCTTCCAAAGATAAGGCCCAGGGAGGGAGGACGGCACAGGTGGATGGACGTGCTCCGGTGCACGGCCCCTCTGGTGCCTTGACACGGGGCAGAAGAGCTCATTTGGTGGATCAGCACCCTGGGTTGGGCTGTTCCATCCCCAGGCTGTGCTTGCAGGGAGCTGAGTGCTCCCATGGGAGCAGGTTTGTACAGGAATCTCATCCAAACCAGGCTTTGACTAACTTATGGTCCTGGTGCATGGAGGCACTGGGTGCTGAGGCCATGCCAAGTTTAGGATGTGGCTGTGTGAGCCACCTTGGAAAACATCTGAGGTTTTAGATGTGAGGTCCCTTATAAAACAGGGCTCACACGACAGGCTGCTTACAGGGAAAACTGGGCTGCTGCAGCACCCAATGCATCCTGAAATCCCTGCCTTGGAAAGCAATCTCAAAGCCTATCTGTCTTGACAGGACCTCTTAATAGCTTACTAATAATGCCTGAAGATTTGATGGAACTCTACCGTAGCCTTGCTATAGAATCACAGAATCATGAAATGGTTTAGGTTGGAAGGGACCTTAAAACTCATCCAGTTCCATCCCCTGCCATGGGCATGAACACCTTCCACTAGACCAGGTTGCTCCAAACCCTGTCCAGCCTGGCCTTCGTAGGTTCGCAGTCTTCTGCTCTGCTTTCCTCCAAGCTGAGATCCCCTCAGTTTTCCATGATGAACTAAATCCCCCCAAACTGGGCACCTCAGAAGGTGTATTCCAAGTGACCTGTTGGAGGGAGGCAGCTGGAGTGGGCAGGGAGGGATCTCCTCGGCTCCTGACAAAGGTGCAGTGTTCAGGGATGCTTTGTGTTGAGGTCAAGCCTGTGGGTTCATTATCATCTGCAGCCATTTCATCATCAGGAACATGGGAACTGCTTGGATTCCTAAGAATTAAGGTTATTGTGTGAATTCCACAAGCAAAAATTCCAGCTCCATAAACATATAGTTTGCTATGACATGGGGTTTCTGCCTCTTGGGATGAGGAAGGAGTCATGTAATCCAAACCTACAGCATTGGATTAAATTCTCATGTGCAGGGTATTAAATCTCAGGTCTTGCTCTCATTTTTGGAGGGGAGGGGGATTTCTGGAACAGACCAACCCATCATTGCTGAGCTGAAGAAGGTTTTTAATATAAAATAAAATAGGAATCAGAGTGCTCAGTGCACACCTGGGCATCACCAGAGAATGTTTGTTTGTCCTGACAGCTCTGGGTGTTTCAGAGCGTTTGTGAGAGGAAGAAGGATGTCATGCCAGGGGAGGTTCAGCTTGGACATCAGGAGGAATTTCTTCCTGGAAAGGCTGGTCAGCCATTGGAAGGGGCTGCCCAGGGTAGTGATGGAGTCCCCGTCCCTGGAGGTGTTCAAGGAATGACTGGACATGGCACTCAGTGCTCTGGGCTGGGTGACAAGGTGTGGATCGGGCACAGGTTGGACTCGATGGTCTTGGAGGTCTTTTCCAACCTCAGTGATTCTGTGAAAGCAAAAGCAAATGGAATCCAAGAGCTTTGCTGGTGAAATATTGCGATGGTCAGTTTTACTGTTGGGAGAATGTGTAGGTGCAGCCAAGCACATGAAGAATCCTTGGGCTAAACAGGGAACAAAATGAAGCACAGGGCTGGGTTTTATAAGTCCAGCAGTGCCAATGTGCTCTGGTGGCCAGGCAGTGCCAGGGTCTCCTCCCGGCCTGTCCTTCCTCCTGCTCCCCCAGGCTCCGCTTACACCGTGTTAATAATTACTAGAATGTACTTTCAGGCAGGTTATTTGTTTTCCCTCCTCATGATGTGCAAGAGCGGATAATGAAATTAATTTGCACACTTGGTGAGTTTGCAAAGCCGGCTTCAGCCACGTTGCCACGATACCGCGGCAGTGCCAGCGGCTCCCGGGGCCGGTGTTTGCACAGCCAGGGCAGCCGGCTGCTGTTGTGGGCAAACAGAGCTCAGGGGGAGATGGGGTGTACCCAGCCAGGAGAAATGCTCTCTGCAGAGCCAGCACAGAGCGTGCGGGCTGTGAAACCCCTTCCAGGCTGTGAAACCCTTTCCCAGGCATCAAACCCCTTTCCACTGTGGAGTGTTAAACGCTGCCAGTGCCAATCAAGTCAATGCCAAAGAAAGAAATTCCAGGGTTGCTTCTGCAGGTTGTGGAGCTCATGGTGGGATCACCTGGGCAACCCAGGAGCCCACTGGTGAATTCAGGTGTTGTATTGACCCTTGTCTTTAAGTCCTAAGCCCCGTGTCCACCAGCTCAAGGTGTGTGGTACATGAATCTCAATGTTTTCCAGGAGCACCAGGCGCTGCTCCTTGGAGATGGCAAGGCTCTGCTGGGCTGATTTCAGTCAGGGGGTGGCTGGTGAGGCTGCTCAGTCCATGGGAGGCTCTGGAGAGGTGGCCAGGCTTCACCATGCAGAGGATTGGAACCTCAGCTCTGACGTTTTCTGTCTCCCTCACCATTGTGCTTGGCCAGGAGATAAAATCATTTTGAGACAAGACCTGGTTGAGCTGTTTTCTGTGCCCTAATTCACCACACGGGTAAAGGACCAAGCCAGGAGTGTGAAGCTCTGCTGAAGCCCAACACTCCTGTCCTGCTCCCGAGGCCCCTGAGGCTGAACCCTCCACTGGCACCCACTGGGCATCCACCCTCTGACACAGTGGGAGCGGTCTTGGTGTGGCCCCGTGCCGGGCTGGGTTCCGACAGGGTTCCACCCTGGTTTGTGAGGAGGTTTAGTCCTTGGATCACAGACAGAAGCTGACTGTGCTCACCTCTTGAGACTGTGATTCCTGGGAGGACCGGCAGTGTCCCCTTTGTCTGCTGTGATCCTGATGGGAGCGCGTGTGCAGTGTGCCAGGTGTCAGCCACGTCAGCCTGGCGCAGACCTGGGGGACCAGGTATAAATAGTACCATTCCACTTGTTCTGTTCCTACCTGTATCGTCATGATCTCTGCTCCAAGGCTTGGCTCCATGGATGTGTTATTTTGTTCTGGCTGCAGCCTGGCTTTGGGCTGCTCTTGGGGCAGAGGCTGCCTGTCAATTCCGGCTTCTGTTCCCCACCCAGGGTCACCAAGCCTGACCTTGATCCCTCCTTTCTCCGAATTCTGCTACTGAATGCTACCTTGTCACACCAGGTCCTCAGCCTGGGGAGCCAGGCAGATCCAGGACACAGCTGGGAGACAGACCTGGCTTTTTAAGGAAGACAAGGAGGTGACAGAGTTTTTTACCACCCCACCCCCCCTTGCCACACTTGTATATTGTCTGAGTGTTACCTTTTGGAAGGTGCTGGGGCTCCTTGGCGAGCCCTGGTGGAGCTGTGCTGTGGTGCCAGGGACATCCAAAGAGCCACACGCTTCCCACCATGTGTCTGGTCAGCTGCTCCAGGTATTCATAGAATTATGGAGTCATGGAATGGTTTGGGTTGGAAAGGACCTTAAAGCTCATCCAGTTCCACTCCCTGCCATGGGCAGGGACACCTTCCACGAGACCAGGTTGCTCCAAGCCCCGTCCAACCTGGCCTTGAACACTTCCAGGAATAGAGAATCCACAATGTCGTTGGGTATTCTCAGTTTGACTCGGTTTTCAGCCAGTGTTGAGGCAGCAGCTTTATCACAAATTGTCCCAGAGGCCACATGTCCCTTCACTGGGCTCAAAGTCAGGAGGGGCTCTCAGGTTTTTTTGAGGGGGGACACATGTCCTTACAGAAGAATCCGTTGAAGCAGGTCCATTCTTACAGCTTGCCATCACTCCTGCTCAGATGGTACCTTCAATAAGAGCTTTGTAGAGGAGGTTGAGTTCTCCCTATACAGGAGCCTACCCGTTTTGGTAAATGCGTTCCTATGTTTTCACATACAATAGATCTCCAAAAAGTGTGTAATTTGGGAGCTGGAGCTGGAAGAAGGAGAGCGTCAGGTTTGTGGAGAATTCACCTTGGTTCGATGCTTTGCAAACCAGCAGTGGGGTTGTGCCGTGCCCAAACCTTCTCTGCCAGCCCCTGGACCAGGATGGCCCCTTCCCTTGCTTCTGACGTGTGTCTGGCCGGGGTCCTGGCAGTGAGCTGAGCCAGGTGGGAGCATCCTGGCATCACCATGGCCGTGGGCAGGGACCTGCCGGCACCTGCCACAGCAGAGCCACCGCTTGTTGAACCGAGAACAGGAAAACCAGACGGGGAGCTTGGCTTCTGGAATGAGATGAGCAGAAGTGACGAAGATAACACAGGCAAGGTGCTTCTCCCTTGGCAGTGGAGGGCATGTGGTTTGCTTGGAGAAGCTCGGGATTTGTGTGTTTTCCACGTTGGCTGCAGCACACGGAGCTCCGTGAAAGCCACAGTGAGTGTTTCCTGTCACACAGCGCGTTGAGCAGCAGCGTGGCAGCGAGCTGGCGTCAGCAGCACAGCTCCAGCCGGGGCTCAGCTCCCAGCTCAGGCTGAAGTAATGGGGAAATCCGCTGGTGGTATCAGCGTGTCGGGAGCTGCCATGGCTTTTTCAGTGGTACAGAAAGCATGGTGACAGTTCTGCTGGTGGGGAGGGAGCAGCAGCAATTGAGAAGGAAAGGACTCAGCTCTGAGTGTGGCACCTCATGCATGGCTGCCCAGAACTGTGCATAACAGACCCACCGTGTGCCCGCTCTCCTGCCCTCCCCTTCCTTCCCTCTTGCATGGAGCTGTGAATCCAGCAGAAGCCTTTCCCCCCCTCTGTAGCTTGGTGCTTGCCCGGCTTTGGCATCATGCTGTGCTGCTCCATGGTGCCTGGTGTGTTAAGGAGAAAGGCTTCCTTGCTGAATGCTGCCCTGGCACAAAGCTGGAACTTCACATGGCCCAGGCTTTTTTTCCCCCTTCCCCAAGTTCCTTCCATGCTTACAGAATTCCAGTTTACTATAAGCTATGAATCCATCTTTTCATAGAATCCCAGAATGGGATTTAAGGGACCTCAAAGTTCATCTCATTCCATCCCCTGCCACAGGCAGGGACACCTTCCACTATCCCAGGTTGTTCCAAGCCCCGTCCAACCTGGCCTTATGTCCATCTCTGTTCAGTTCTTACCCTGTCATTTAAAAGCTGCCAGTAACATGGCAAACAAATCTAAGTATTACTGCAAAGTGTTTTGTACACTTTGTAAAACATTGGTCTGGAACCCGCTGGCCTCGATGGGAGAGGGAAAAGAGGAAAGCAAAGCTCCTGGGTTTGCAGACCCCAAATTAGAGGAAATCAGTGAAGTTCTGTGCTGAATTTTCCCTGAAGCCTGATTCCTTCAGGGCCCCTGTGTGAAATTCGTTCTGTCTGGTCCTTGCTCCTGAATCCACCAAAATATTCCTGAGGTTCCCACGCTGGGAGGAAGCACAAAGATGCTGAGATGGAGAGAGGGATCCGGGGAAGAATTGTGCAAGAACAGGGAGGACGAGGAATGTTTTGCTGCCATTACCACGGATTTTGCTGCTTGCAGCTGGGAGATGTTACTTGTCCACGTTGCGACATCGTGGACTGAAACCAAATTTAAACACAGATATCCCAAAGCATTTGTCCAAATTCCCCGCGGCTCAAGCAGGGATTTCACTGGGGTGCAGCTGGAGTTGCAGAGTCCTCAGGCTGGTCATAGCAGGACTTTCATGCCGAGGGTCTCCTCAACTTGAAGGACCCTGTTCCAGTGGCTGTGGCACCTTTTGCAAAATATTTTTGATTTCTGTCTTGTGTAATCAGTGTGCTTGGTCTTGATCTCTTCTCAGGTTTAAGGGCATGTTTGAGTCATGTGGTTTATTTGTAGTTAAAGCTGGTTTTTGTCCTAGACTTTGACATAGTGAAGCATGTGATGGTGAAAATTGGGCAGGACTGGAGCCCATTTTTGGGGCTTAGCTGGTACTCTTGAATCCCGTAAGCTGCACTTCAGTGGAGCAATCCACAGTCCCAGCTCCGTGCTGGGCACGGGGGGCAGAGCCCAGCGCCCCAAACTGTCCTGGGAACGCAGTGGGTCCTGCAGATTTGTGTTTAAATTTTGCCAGGATAAAACAGCCCAAGGGAATCCCTGTCTTTCTCCTCTGGTGGGACTTTCAAGACCCTGCTCACATCCCTGTGAGCTGTGGGTGAAGGCTTCGCCATCCCCAAACTTCTCAGCTCATCAGGGTTGCGTTTCTTCCCTATTTTCTGTGTACAGGGTAGTTTGGGCTGTGTTTTTCCTCCCGTGTGCAGCAGCAGTGGAAATATCTGTGTGAAGTTGATCACAGTTTTAAAGGAGGTTGTTGTGCAGGAACTCCGGCAGCGACTGTGTTGGCAGACACAGCTCTTCCCTGGCTGATGCCTGATAGATTTCTGTGCAAAGCAGAGATGGGCAAAGCGCGGAGTCCTCCTTCTCCAGCAGGTTTTGGTCCAAGCTGGTGATTTGGAGCCATCCTGGAGAGGATAGCAGTGTGATAATCACTCTCCCACCCTGGATAACAGTGGGGTGGTGGGACCCTACACTGGTCCAGCCTTCCTGTAGCACTGTGGATGCTCCAGAGGTTTCCTCATCGCAGCTGATCCCACTCCCAGAGCACAGCTCAGAGCACTGACTCAAACTACAGTTTTGTAACCTTGGCCAGGAACCAGATCATCCATCGGCAGCATCCAGAAGTGGAGCAATACCAGAGGCAGCTGCGTACAGATAATTGAGGGAAGGGTTTGTGGGAAAAACTGCTCCCGGAGAAACCGCACAGGCGGAGTGGCTGCTCGTGGGTGCAAGGCACTGTCAGGGCTTGCTCCTAGTTCGGACTTTGTGTCTCCCAAGAACGGTCCCAGCTGGAGGATTCTGAGTCACAGTGTGGTTGGACAGAAATGTCCAAATATAATCCTGTTAAATAGCAACACTTGGTGTAATAAAAGTATGTGGAGCTGTCAGAATTTGGCACTGTTGACCTCCTGCTGGGGCAGGAGAAGACACTGGCAGGTCACAGGTATGAGGTTGTGGTTGGAATTCAACCCTCGGCAAGGATGGGTTTGTGTAGTGGGTCATCGCCGGAGAACTGTGGAGGAGCCGGACGTTTGTGGAGCCCAGTGAGGTCATGGGCATCATCCTGACCATGGCCCTTGGAGACGTGGGTGCAAATCCATGTGCAGGCCGAGCTGCTCCGCTGTGTTGTTTTCTGCAGGTCCTGAGGAACACCAGGAAGGGGCATCTGTTCCACAGATGATTGAAATACTAAGAGCTGCCATAATTCAGTAATATTATTTAATTCAGTTTAATTTAGGTAACTTAGGCTGCAGGATTGTTGTTTTTTATTACAGTGAGGGTGGGGAGGCCCTGGCACAGCTCTGGCTGCCTTGTCCCTGGAAGTGTTCGAGGCTGGGTTGGACAGTGCTTGGAGCAACCTTGTCTAGTGGAATGTGTCCCTGCCCATGGCAGGGGATTGGAATTAGATGGTCTTTAAGGTTCCTTTCATCCCAGTCTGGGATTCCATGATTCCAACATAGTTCACTTGGCTGGCGTGTATTTGAGAGGGCAGCAAGCCTTGCCCAAGCCTGCTGTGAGTCGTTGCAGGATATCAGGAGGTCAGGAAACACTAGGAAGTAAGGCAGAATAAATATTTGGGAAAGGTGGAAGGAAGGACAGTTACTGGGGACCAGGTAGTGATGTTGAGAACAGGAGAGGAGAAGCTGTGCAAAGAGGTGAATGAAGATGTTTCATATCTAAGAACTCCTGATAATGGGTGACATCCCCCTTCGAAAGCCAGGAACAAGCAGATAACAGGTTCCCCATGGTAAGGAAAGATGTGGAGTTGAAGGTGAGGACACGACGGAGCTGCGAGACCAGGAGAGCATTCTTTCCCATGGAAAACACAGGGCTCTCTCCATTGCCCTTTTTTGGGTCCTAAGAATTATTAGCACCTTGCACTGCACTATCTCATTTAATAGCTAATCTCTGTGATTACCCATTGTCAGGTGCTGAGGAAACCACCTGTGTTTGCTGTGCAGGCTTGCAGGGCTCCTGCTGCTCCTGGCCCTGTGTACTCACCATGGAAAACCATGGACTTTACTCCTCCAGAGTGGGGCTGGAGCACAAAGAACAATTGTTCCTTGTTCCCCAAACTGCACGTCCCGCTGGTGCTCACAGGCAGTTTCAGGGACTAATCGTGGGTCGTGTTGGCCAAACAGGTCAAGGATAAACTGGTGGAGAGCAGGTGCTGGGAGCATGTTGGTGGAACAGCCTGAAGGTGTTCCTGCCCACGACAGAGGGTGGAACAAGATGAGCTTTAAGGTCCCTTCCCACCCAGACAGTTCTGAGATTCTATGGTTCTGCATGTTGAAAGACCTCAACTCTTGGTTTTCTCCCCTTGCTTTCCAGTGCTGGGGGTGTATGTCAAATTCTGGGTGTGAGATTATTTTAAGGCAATTTTCAAAGATTTAAGACACCTGTTTTTCTGGGACAGAGTCCTTAAAAGGAGCCTGAGGTATTAAAATTTTCATTTTTCACAAGGTTTGTTCCTATTCCAACCTTTTCAGACCAAACAAATGTGTTGAATCTGTGCAAATAGTGTCTGGGGCTCTAATTGCACTGGGGGGTTTGCATGGGCAGGGGCCTTCAGCCAACTCCCTCCTTATTTTCTGGCATTGAGGGAAGGCCCCACAATCTTTTTTACTCCAGGTTGGCGGGGTCCGGGCAGGCTCCGATGCACAGATCGTGTGCATGAGCTCATTTGTTGTGGCTTCAGCTTGAATGCAGGAGTTTGGCTGCTCTGTGGGAGGGCAGGGATGGAGGGCTGGGATGGAGGGCTGGGACCAGCAAAGCTGTGGAAGGCTGCCATTCCCCTTTGGAGATACATCTGAAAGTGTTCTTTATTCCTCCCTGTGAGGGTGGTGAGGCCCTGGCACAGGTTGCCCAGAGAAGCTGTGGCTGCCCCATCCCTGGAAGTGTCCAAGGCCAGGTTGGACGGGGCTTGGAGCAACCTGGGATAGTGGAAGGTGTCCCTGCCCACGGCTGGGGGTGGAACTGGATAAACTTTGAGGTCCGTTCCAGCCAAACCATTCCACGATCCTATTCTGTGATTCATTTGAGGTCCTCAGTGGTGTTTGCATTTCCCTTGTCACAGATATGGTTGTTGGTGTGTTGCTTGCTGTGGGCCCATGAGCAAGGAGAGATAGGGATGGGGGAATTTAAATGTACATGGGATCCATTGGGTTTGTTAACGAGAAATCTCCTCTCCTGTTGGGCATGGTGTTGGTGTTGTCTGGCTGGGGCTGGAGTGGGCTCTGTCCGTGTTCCTCTGTGCCTGTCCCAGTTTACTGTCACCTTCACTGGGAGCTTCCTCCTGGCAAACAGGAGCAGCTGGTCCCATACTGTCTCCCAGATGTCCTGAGCTTGAAGCCAGCAGTGCTCTCCTCCTCCAAGGGACAGATGAACCCCTCCCTCCCTTCCCTCCCTTTTGGGATCATTGCTCTTTGAGGTCCTCCACAGAAGTGTTTGGTCTCAGTGTGTGGCTTTGGCTTGGTGTACCCTGGGCAAAATAAAACCCATTTTCAACTGGTTCCTCAGCCCAGCAAGGGGAGAGGATCGTGGGTGGGTGGGCACGGCCAGGGCTGGCTCTGCAGAGCTCTGCTGTTCTCAGCTGGCCTTGCTCTGCATGGCTCCAGCCCCACTCCTGGTCATGCTCCCAATGGTCCTGTTTCTCCATCATCTGGGAAGGTTCTAGGGGATGCTGTGGGGGCTGTGACCTCCATCTGCCAGCCCCTGGCAGTGTCCAGGAGCGCCCTAGGTCTGGGGCAGGGGGAACTGGACTGGGTGTCATCTCTGCTTTTCCAGCTTTCTCCCAGCTGGCCAAGTCCCGTGTGCCTACTCTGTGGGCCAGGACCACCATGGCCTTCCATGCTGGAACCAGCCATCCTCAAACAGCAGGAGCTGCCATGCCCAGAGCTGGTCCATCTCAGAGCAGGCTCCCCCTCTCCATTCACCGCTTTCCCAGGGGATTGTGTGGAATCCAAGCTTTCTGGCAGTGGGGACTGCTGTGGCCATGCCGGGGCCTGGTGAGCACCAGGCCGGCTGTGCAGCCAGGGCTGGACACTGGCCAGGGGGGAAACAGCTCCTTTGTTTTCCAGGAGAAGTACAAGGGATTATATTCCCTTGAGCTCACTCAGTCTCCCACTTCTTATTGTGCGGCGACATGGAATCAGCTCCTTGGAGGAGCTTAGTTAATTGTTTACGAAATAGGAAGGGTGCTGGTTATCTGTGGTAGGAAGGTGAGCTGGAGAAGGAGGTCGTGGAAGAGGGGTGCTCCTCCAGCTTCTGAATTAGGAGGGGTTGAAGCCAAATTGTCATTCTGCAGCCCTAGATTTGTGACTCTGTGCTGCGCCTGGGGGTGGCTCTTCCAGCTGGGAACGTGTACCTCCCCTCCGACTCTGATAAAACGTGCTTCAAAATGAAACGAACTTATTAAACGTGCTTAAAAATGAAAGGAAAGCTGCGGTGTTGTCGGCAATTGTTGTGCAAATGTGATACTCCCTGCAAGCTGTGGAACAGGCCAGGGCTGTGTTTACCCGGAGAGGCAGTGGCTTTCCAAGTGTAATGAGTCAGCTCTGCGAACAGAAGGGGCGCAGAATTAATCTGGCATCCGTCTGGCCTTTTCTCAGTTAAACAGGTTTTAGAAGCTCCACGTGAATAGGTACCTACCCCTGGTACAAACAGCCACAAAGACTTGGGAGTGGGCACAGGTTTTTTGAGAATAAATTGGCAGCGTGCAGGTCATGGAGCTGTTTGAGCGAGGCACTGGTGGCAATGTGGGGTTGATTTTTGGCTGCAGGTGGGAGCAGAGCGTGTCCCAGTCCCAGCCTGCTCACTGTCAGCAGAGCTGAAGCTGCTTGGGTATAATATCCGTTGGAAAGTGTAAATAAATTTCCGTTGCCCAGCACTTCATCTGAATTTCCACCTCTTAGGTTTGCAGTGAATATTGAAGGGAATATTGTCCTCTGCTCCTGCCTCCTCCCAGGCACACACTCCTTTCTCCTTTACCTGCACCTTAATGAGGCCCAGTAGGTGAAACTAAGGGGAAATAATTCTCTAATTTTACCAGCTGGCTAATGATGCCTGACAGAGTGAGGTTCTTGAGGCTGGGAATGGCTGGAGCTGCTCCTGGAGCCTGGGGGTGGTGGTGTGGGGGAGCTCCGGGGCCAGTGCCCCTTGCCTTGGCCAAGGGTTTGGTGAACTCCAGCCCCTCCATGCTGACAATCCAGGAATGGCTGAGCTGCCTTTTTAAGGTGCTGTTTGCATTGGCCCTGGTGTGCTGAACCTTCGTGCTGTCTCTGAGGAGTGAAGAGCAGAAATGTGGAGACACAAATCTCTGCAGGCATTCCCTCACTCAAACAGGTTTTCTTTTTCCTTAATTCTTTATGGGCATGCTGGGTTATTAGACTGAATTTTCTGCACTTCACCCCTTCTTGCTGCCCAGCTGTGGCAAGGAGGAGAGTGGATCAGCCTACTCCTGTCTTGGCCAGTTCAGGTCCTTTTCCTGCTCTCCCAGCTAGAAGGAAAGGGCTGTGGACTGATGGTTGGGAATCCCGAACCTCAGCACCACAGCTGTCCCCACATTGAGCTGGGGGACACAGGGAGGTCTCTGTCCCCAAAGCTTCGTTCCTAAACATGGATAACCACCTTCCCATAGTCCAGGCAGAGGATCTGGGGCTGAGAATTAGCCACCTTGGGAAGCACAGTCACCTAGTGCTGGGACTGTCTGTGCCTAGTGCTTTGGTCTGGGAATTTGTGCTGCTGCTGGGCTGCAATGAGGCCTCTGAACCACCTTTTTTTTAAAAAAAAAAACCACAAACCAACCCAAAGGGCCCCAAAGCCTCTGAAGCATAAATAAAACATTTAAATTTGAAAGGGATTTCCAGGGAACTTCTGAAATACAAGGCTGATGAAAGCACCACTCTTGAGTTCCTTCAGCCTGTAACCCCTGTCCTGCCCTGCTGCAAGTGTGGGATCCAGCACCTGGCAAGGTGGTGCCAGGCTCTCCCAGGACATGGTTCAAGCTGCTTCAGCCAGGGCTGGCAGGAGGCTTTGGGTTCTGTCCTGTCCTGTCCTCTCTCCTTTCTCCTTTCTCCTCTCTCTCCTCTCCTCTCTTCTTTGCTTTTTCTCTCTCCCCGCCCCCAGAATTCCCATCTCGTGATGGAGCACTGCATGACTTTGTTCCTGGACAATTTCCTGCAGTTGTAGCTCTGCAGAGGTGCTGGTGTCAGACATTAATGGGTGCGATGTTAGTCCTGGCAGGTGACAGTCAGCTGGGGAAAAGTTCCCAAAAGTGCCCTGTTTGTGCCATTCCAGCCTCAGTCCAAGGAGCCCGTTGCTGTTGGGGTTGCTGGGGGTCACTTCTCGCAGATATCCCATTGCATGGGTGCTTTCCAGCCTCTGGTCTCAGGAGGGGAGATATTTTTGTTCACCTAAAAGGGCCTTGGCTGCTGTTCCTGATCCCTGTTACAGCTCGTGCCTCCCTCTATTTCAGATGTCAGTTGTTGTTCCAGCCCTGTAACCAGGCAACACACACCGGAGCAGGAGCGCTTTGTACCCTCTAGGTTGGCTCACCTGGGCCAACGTGTGGCACCGGAGCCAGAGCTGGGATGTCAAATAGCCCTGGGAACGTTCTGACCGCTCTGTCCTTTCTGGTCTGATAATAGCAACTTGTTCAAAAAGTGCGTTTTTTTATGTAGGTTTTTGTAATTTGTGTTGGTCCTGCAAGTGTCTGGGCATTCATTGTGGCAAACTGGGGAAGCAGGGCTGTCCCTGCCTCAGGGTTATCCCATGTCCCTGTGCTCTGGATGGAGCCGCAGCTCCGGGAAGCTTTGTGTAGGCTTGGAATCTTGCTGTGGATGAAGAGCAGGAGAGACGTCTCTTTGCTGGGACGTTATCCGTTCTAGGGTATTCCTTGCACATGGAACAAGCCATGCTTGCAGCTGCAGGTCCCAACTTTCCTCTCTTGGGGTCAGCCTCTTCTCCCAGGCAACAAAGATAGGATGAGAGGACACAGCCTCAAGCTGTGCCATATGATGTTCAGGTGGATATCAGGAGGAATTTCTTTGTGGAAAGTGTTGTCAGGCGTTGGAAGGGGCTGCCCAGGGAGGTAGTGGAGTCCCCATCCCTGGAGGTGTTCAAGGAATGACTGGACTTGGCACTCAGTGCTCTGGGCTGGTTGACGAGGTGGGGGATCAGTCACAGGTTGGACTCGATGGTCTTGGAAGGTCATTTCCAACATATATGATTCTATAATTCCATATGTGATTCCTCGCAACACCTCTTACTTATTGAGAAGGTGTCAGAAGCCCGCAATGGCTTTTCCCACATATGAGGGTGCTCTGCCATCCTGAGGCTGCCATCCAAGGATTGGGAGGGGTTGTATCCCCATGGGAAGTGCCTTGCCTTCTCCCCCCGCAGTAGGAAGATCCTTCTGAGATGTCTGACCTTCCTTTTCCTCTCTCCCAACAGACGGTCGATGATGAGGCGATGGCAGCATAAATGAAGATCAAGTAAGGAAGGCAGAACGATGCCCAAGGGTGGGTGTTCTAAAACACCACAGTCAGAAGATTTCTCTCTCAGCAACGACATGGTGGAGAAACAAACGGGGAAAAAGGTTTGTGTTTGGGTCATCTTCCTTCCTTTGGGAATGCTGCTCCTGGAGCCTGATGTCTCCAAGCCATGGAGTGTTTCACATGGTGGGAGGTTGCCATGGGCTTTTATCCTGGGAATGACATTGGTGCTCTGCCAGCTCACGGGGTCCATGCTGTTCCTCTGTGGCTGCAGTCCTTCCCAGGAAATGCTATGGCCACCTGGACCTGACTTGGCTGAGCAACAGGAGATGCTTTGGAAGATTCTCTTCTGAAGTACTGTGCATTTTTAGAGGTTTCTTCACTGAGCTGTGGAAGGCCCAAGTGATGCAGTGATGGTGCAAGTGTGTGCTGAGCTAGGGAGGAGCTTCTCCTCCTCCAGATGGAAATGTTGTGTCCGTGTCAGGCTCAGCTGGTCTTGCTTCCCCCAGCAGTGTGGGCTGACCAGGGCTCAGCCTGGGAGCTGCTCTGCTGAAATTGCTGCTTCTGGACCTTATTTGAGGTGTTTGGGTTTTGGCGTGGCTTGATGTGAAGCTCCTGAGATGAAATCTGAGTCGAAGGATAGATAAGTTCACACTTCTCCTCTTCATTCCCAGATTCTTGTTTTGCTCTGGGCATGAGCTCTGCCTCCTCTCATTCAGCTTTTCCCCCTTCTCAGTATCAGTCATTTCCAGTCAATAGTTTTGCAGAAATCTGGGTGCAGATTTAAATAAACATGAAAACCTACATCTACCGAATTCTGCTAAGGAAACAGATCTCATCCACTTCCCTTTCATCTCCTTGCTCCAGTTTCTCAACATTCCCCCAGGAGTTTCTGCCTGGGAGCTGAAGCTGAGCGTGGCAAGCCCCAGCTCCGTCACTTCCCCTGCAATCCCTCCCATGGTGATGGCAATAACTCCTCGTGTGATTGAGCTCATTTTCCTCAAAATGAGGAAAATGCCAAATAGCCAGCAGGAAAATCCCAGGAAGGATTTGGTTATGGAGCACATTGGTAGCATCTGCCGCATTCCCCTTTCTGTGTCATCGTGCATGCACAGGTCAGTGCAGGAGCGTTGTGGGCACAGCATGGGGCTTCTAGGAGGGAGCAAAATCTGGGATCAGGGGTATTGGAGAGAGAACAGCTGTCCTGGAGCATGGGGAAGATGCCAGCATTTACCCTGGCAAACAAGGATATGTAAATACAGGGCTGGTCTGTGCCGGGTAAGAAGCTTAATGCTGGCGCAGGTGCTTGTGCAGGGAGAGGATCAGTTGGAATATGAATCAGCTCCCATTTTATTTCATCCACTCCCGGCAGCTTAAGGGCTGCGTGTTATTTACAGAGCAGGTTTGTCGAGCGGCGCGGAGGACGCCGGGAGCCAGAGTTATCTCCCGCTGGCTACAGAACTAGGACACAATTTTCTGCCTCCCATTCAGAGGTGTCGGCACAGACCTGCGGAGAGTGGCACTGAGAGGGGACGGGGCAGAGCTTTCTGCTCACTTAATTCTGGCCTTTTCAAAGGAGGAGATGCTCACAGGCTCTTGTCTTCCCAGGACTGAGCTGAGATCCAGCCCGAGTGGCCAAAGGATCCGTTTCTCCCTGTTTCTGGTTCATTCTGCAGCTGAGCTGGAGCAGTGACTCAGGGGAAAAGCACTTCGACCTCCTCCCTGCAGACGCTGTTGTACCTGCCTGTCAGCAGCCACTGCCTTTCATATATCTTGCCTTTGTCAACATGTTCAAAGGCCTGAGCTGTAACTTGGCACACGAGGCTGGATAGGGAGGGCAGAGCCTGAGCAATGCCACATGCAGGGACCCACCAGTGGGCACGGGGAGAGCAAAGCAATGCCACTGCAGTGTTTTCCTTTTAATGTGACCTTAATATCGATAGTTGATTTAGCAATAAACAGACTTTACGTGCCTGGGCTCTGCAGCTCCAGCATTTGCAGTGGGATGGTATTGGGTGCTGGGGGGTCCTGGTGCTGCGGTGGGCTGAGGGCCACAGGGTCAAGGGGAATGGCCTTGAGCTGAAAGAGGGCAGGGTTAGATGGGATATTGGGAAAAAATCCTTCTCTATGAGGGTGGTGAGGCTCTGGCACAGGCTGCCCAGAGAAGCTGTGGCTGCCTTATCCCTGGAAATGTCTAAGGCCAGGTTGGATGGGGCTTGGAGCAACCTAGTCTAGTGGAAGGTGTCCCTGCCTGTGGAACAAGATGGGCTTGAATGTCCTTCCAACCCAAACCATTCCATGATTCTGTGATCACCAAACTTTGAACATGAGTTCCATGCTTGAACACTCAGCAGCCCAGCTCTCAGGGAAGCTGCACTTTTCCAGAGGGCTCCTGCTTTGAGGAATAGGATGTCAGCTGCTGCTTTGAGCTGTAGAGCTCATACTCCTGGCTCTCCGCTCCCTGCCCTTCCACAGGAGGGACTTACGAACTAGTGGGATGCTGCCATGAGAGTGAAGTGGTTTAAAGACCGTGTCTGACAGCACTGAAGCCGTTTCTCCCGGGATTAGTGGAGCCCTTATATGGCTGCACTCAGCCTGCCTGGGGCGGGCACTGGCAGCCCCGTGGCTCCTCCTGCTGAGTTCAGGCTGAAGGGTTCTGTAAAAATCTGCATGCCTTATATGAATAATTCTGCTTTCTGGTCTAGATCCACAGATCCCCATAGCAGAGGCAGATTACTCATGGCTTAGCCTGAGCAGGGCTCTGCAGCGAGAGTCAGATCAGTTGTGGAAACCATTTCCTGATGTGCCTGGGACTGGCTGGGTGGTTACACCATGTGCTCGGCGGCTGCCACAGAGCATTTGCCTCTTTGTGGGGAAATGCTCCCTCTTGCATAGCCCAAATTGCATTTTTGCTGCAATGGTTGAGCTGAACACCAAACAGAACAACACTTACCCTGGTTTTTGCTTGTAGGAGCTGACAGAGATTAAAAGAACTGAAGGTTTTTCTCCTTCCTCTTCTCCTCGTTTCAGAAAAGGGAACATAGTCCACGTTTTTCAGTTCTTCTTGAAACCGATTGGGCTGTCAGGGCTTTCCAGTGCTGTACAAATGAGAGCTGGGCTATGTGTCCACCAGAGTCACCTTCTGGGCCATGAAATGGCCCCTGCAGGGATGGGTGGGTAACTTAGATACCGAAGAGCCTACGTTTAGATGAAGAAAATCATCCCATGGTCATCACAGGGTCATGTTTCTTACAGACCTCGGAGCCTGAGGCTCACAGGAAAGGGGCTTCAGCTCCAGTCACCTCCATACTTCAAATATTTCATTGCAGCACTGATAACAACACAAACTCAGACTTTTTGGAACTTTATGTGTGTGTGTGTGTGTGGTACTCTGGTTTTGGAAAGGCTGCCAGGGACCTAGATTTAGGGAATAGTTTGGTTTCTAACACATTCAGTTGCTTTTTGGGTAAAACCGTCCATTCCTTTTTGTAGCACAGGGGGATAATCTTATCCTGCCTCTTCTCCCCCTGACAAGAACTGCTCAGGAAATGACCTGCTAGTGCAGGGAAAGCCCCACCCTTGGGAGCATTTGTTTTTTTGCAGAGTGGGCTGGTTTACCCATGGCAGGACTGTGACGTGCCGCATCACCCAGGGCACAGGCCTTGGAGCCCTCGGTGCTCCTGGGCTTCTCCTCCTGGGCTGCCTGGGCTGGTTTTGTTCGTTGCTGCCTAATTTTTACTGACATCACAACTTGAAATGCTTTCAGCTTGTTTTGGAGAACAAAGGGCTCGGGGATTTCCATGGCTGGGAGTGCAAGTCTCTGCATAAGCACTGGGATGTGAGTCAGGTTCTGTTGGAGCAAGGTGATGGGGCTGGAAATACAGATTCCTTTGCATGGGTTTGTAAATCATAGAGTCCCAGAATGGTTTGGGTTGGAAGGGACCTTACAGCTCATCTTGTCCCACTCCCTGCTCTGGGCAGGGACACCTTCCACTTCCACGTTGCTCAGAGCCCCATCTAAGTGGCTCTGTCTTTCGAATTCTGCATCAAAAGGAACCACAGGATTGTTTTTGCTCAGAGAACCAGCCTTTGTCTGTTTTTTATGGCAGAAATGCCCTGAGCAGATTGATATCGGGGTCTGTCGTGCTGATTAAGAGAAACCATTCCATCCCCAGGCTGCAGCTTCTCACCCTGGGTGGCTGCTGGGGCAGTTCATGGTGGATTTGTGCTCTAAACCATGGCAGCCAAGAGTGACTTGTGATCTTTGAACTTTTGCAAGTGTAACTCAAGGTGGGTTCAGTTACTCATATAGTAAATCTTACTAAGAACATGACGTGCCAGTAGGGGATTTCTCATGTACTCATGGTTGCCGTGTCCCCTTTGCCAAAGCAGCTTTTATTAACACCTACAAAGGGGAACTTGTTGCTGCTGCTGAGCTCTCAAATGTTCTCCATCCCCAGACTCCTGTCCTGGCCTAGGAGAGCCCTAACTCTTACACACAGATGTTCACACGAGTTTCTCTTCAATGCCAAGGCCAGGTTGGATGGGGCTTGGAGCATCCTGGTGTAGTGGAAAGTGTCCCTTGCACATGGCAAAGAGGTTAGGATGAGATGAGCTTTGTGGTCCCTTCCAACCCAAACCATTCCAGGATACTGTGATTCTGACTTGGATTTGTTCCATTTGTGAAACCTGATTCTGATGAGTCTGAGCTTTCTTTAAGCATGAGAAGACCTAAAAGTGAAACCAGGTTTTACTCAAGTAAAGGATGACATTCTTCATTACAAAATTGGAAATAATTAGGGAAGTAAAGCTTAAAATAAGAAAAGGAAAACTTTTAGGAATAAGACTCTCCAAGTGCCTTGATGTTCCGCCTGCTGCTGCAGGCATCCCCAGCAGGTTGCTACTTTCCAGGGGGGAGCAGAGTCTGGATCTCCCTTGCTCCAATTAGTAGAAAAGGTTATCGTTGTGCTACTGTACAAATTAATCTTCAAAGCAGTGCTGGGGCTGCTGCCACTTCCTTTGCTCCATGATATTTAATTGTGCTGAACTTACTGGATCAGCAGCTCCGAGCGTTGGGGCGGATGCAAAGGAAGCGCTGCCTGAGCATGCCCAAGATTCACACAGACAGTTCCAGTGCCAGTTCCATGCTGGGCTCACCCTGCTGTCTGGGAAGGTTTTTCCCCTAGTTCCTCTACTCTCTCCCTCCTCCAAAGTGGAGATTTAAACAACATGGAAATAACAATGACTTTAAATGTGAGGGTGGTGAGGCCTTGGCACAGGTTGCCCAGAGAAGCTGTGGCTGCCCCATCCCTGGAAGTGTCCAAGGCCAGGTTGGACAGGGCTTGGAGCAACCTGGTCTAGTGGAAGGTGTCCCTGCCCATGGCAAGGGATGGAACAGAATATGTTTAAGGTGCCTCCCAACACAAATCATTCCATGATTTTATGATTATGACTTTCTAGAATAAACTGCGTTTTTACCTGTCCTTCCCTTTTTCTCACTCCTGGGTGTGCAGAGATCCTGGACAGCGTTAATCCATCAGAAAACCTACCCGATGTATGAGAGCATCTTCCAGATGCTCCTTGAACTCTGGCAGCCTTGGTGCCATGACCACTTCACAGTGCAGGAACCTCACAGACTCATGTCCTTAGTGCTCAGAGATGTCTTTTATCCAAGCAGATATAAGGAAAAGTTCAGGATGTGGATGGCCAGTGTGGAAAAAGGTGCTTTATTTATTTGGTGGCTTTTTTTCGTGACACATACGTGTTTTATTTTATTCTTTTGATAATAGAATCATAGAATTGGGACAGACTACGGTACCTGCTCACAACACGACATTCCTGGGAGGTGATGGGAGCTCCTCAGAGCAGCAGCTGGCAGTAGAAGTGGCATCATTTGTTATTCCCAACTATTTTTGTTCACCTCAGAAAAAGCAAGGCAAAAGCATTTCGATCTGGAGGGTTTAAAGGAAATGCTGGAGTGTTTATTTTGGCTGTGGGGACTCAGTCCCGCTGCTCCGGTTCTGAGGCTGGCGCTCGGCAGCTGCTCTGGAGCAGGGCTGCCCTTCCCAGGGCTCCAAACGTGCCTTGGCTCCCTCCCACCACAGAGCCCTGTCAGGCAGGTTTGTTTCTCTTGCTTTACCAAAAAAGGGATTCCCCAGCCCATTTCCTCCGTCCTCACTGGAGCACAGTGAGAAGAGCCACGGGGCTGTCACGCTGCAAACTGAACCCCTTGGGCCGAGTCAGGGGTTTCTCTTTCGTCTGTGGGTGAAGTCTGGTCTCCAGACAGAAACTTGGGAAGAGGAAGGAGCGACGCATGCAGTGACAGCACAGTCCTGTGACTGCTGGCACCGGGACCACCTGCCAGGGGCAGACAGAGACTGCGCCTCTCTAAACAAGGGAATGCTCTTAGATTGGCTCCTCCGAGCTCCCGGCCACAGTCTGGCATGATTTAATGTATTGAGGTGCTTGTATTTAATCTAACTCTGCCTCTAAAGCTCAGGGTCTGGGTTTTACTGGGTTATTGAAATCAGATCTGTCACAAAGCCACTTGTGCTGCCCTTGTTGTTGGAGCAGGGGCACAGTGGTCAATCCAGAAGTGCTTGCTTAAAATAATACTGTTCCTCACATACAAAAAACACAAGGGCATGACCTCGGGCTGTGTGTTCCCGGCACACTGAACTCCTGAAGTTTGAGTTGTGAACCAGCTCTCCCTGATCACGTGAAAAATCTCACCTGTCTCAGTACTTGGTAACTTTGCCTTGCTCAGGATGTTCCTTCAAAATCTCTTCCTGCTTCCAAGGAGTTCCCAGCATTTCTGCTTCACATTAAAATCCAAATCAACCTGAATAAACAAGACTGGCAAAAAGCAGGACATCGGTTGTTTTTGTCATGTCGTTTTGTTCAGAAATCCTCAGGTTCCCCCATCCCAGCTTACCTTCCCTCCATGCTCACAGCCAGGCACATCCCCAGCCTAACATAACGTGTTGGCTCCATTTTTTACGTGAATTGGTTGGAATTTGGCACCACACAGCAGCCTCGATTGGCCTTGTTGGAGCTTTTTATCTTGGTGGAGGCTGCGCTGGGAAACCCTGATGCTGGAAATTCACAATATAAAGGAAAGAGGTGCTGTGTGAGGCCAGTGTGGGATTTGGGGGATCAGGTGAACTCAGTCTGGGGAAGAGAATTGTTAATCTGGTCTCTTCTCTTTCCAGGATAAAGATAAAGTTTCTCTAACCAAGACTCCAAAGTTGGACCGTAGCGATGGCGGCAAAGAGGTGAAAGAGCGAGCGACCAAACGCAAGTTGCCTTTCACTGTTGGAACAAATGGAGATCAAAAAGACTCGGATACAGGTACAGAAATGCCGTATTCCACCCTCAAAATGTGAGTGGTGGGGCTGGTGGGGAGCACACAGGATCCAGGGTACAGTTGTATCAAGTTTCCTGCCTTTTTTTTTTTTTTGGAGGAAGAGGATGTGGATAAGGGTTGGATAACTGCTGTGTCCACATCTGGAGCTCAGTGGGTTAAAGCCCTTCTTGGTGCTGTTTCTAGGTGGACCAGGCAGTGGCTGTGTGAGGAGGCACCCTTCCTTCAGCTGTTGTCTGTTCTCCCTATTTCTTACTATCCTGGTTCAGGAACTGTAGCTGGGACAAGCCATGGAGCTGGGCCTGCTCGTGAGAACTTTGAAAATAAGCAAACTAAGCTGAGTATTGTTTAAAAGGAAACCAACAAATAAAATCTGGTCAAGCAGGTCAGTCTCGTGGCAGAAGAGTGGCTGGTACACACCGGTCCTGCCCAGCATGGCTACTCACAGATGTAGAAGGCTGTTGGATTTATGAGGAGTTGGGAAGAGCTGTCACAAAGCTTGGATGTGGAGAAAATAGTGTTGTTTGGTTGTAAGGGACTGGTCTGTGGATTTCTGAGCAGAGGTTTGTGTGGGTCCTTCCTGTACATTCCTAGGAAATCTGTGCTTGGAAATAGTTTTGGTCAGGTAAAATGGTTGTGCAAAGAGATAAAACCAGCTAAAAGTTGGGAATGTGCTTTAAAAGGGTACCGAGGCTGTGTTTCGTGTTGCTCTCTGGTGAGTGTGGGAGGTGATCTGATACGGGATGTGTCTCCTTTGGTTCAGAATTTGTGAGGGCAGATTTGGAAGGGCCAGGAGTGCCACTGGTGAGGGCTGTTCATGGATGAGCACACACTGTGACGCATCCTGAGGTTGGCCTGGTGCTTCCATGGGTTTGTGTTGCTGAACTCCCTGTCTGGAGAGAAAGTTTCAAAAAATTAATTACTTCTATTAAATGTGATGGCTGTTCACAGAGATGAATTTGGGGTGCTCTGGTGTCTCACGTGGGGTGTCACCTTTGGAGGGGAGATGACACCAGGCCAGGACGAGGCAAAGCTGATTAACCAGAGCCAGAGCTTCTGCTTTTTGTCAAGGGTGTTTCTGCCACGTTCAATACTTGGTTGAGAATTGAAGGCAAACTGGCTGCAGGACTGTCTGACCCTCGTGACAGCTGAGACGTCACAGCAGGGCTCCGCCAGCTCGCTTGCCACGGTCCCCAGCAGCAGGGATTTGCTTTTCCGAGGGCTCTGGCCTCTCTCTGGCTGCAGAGATGTTGGAAATGTTTCTGCTGGCAGCAGCGAGAAGGAAACCAAGTGAAAAAAAGAGCAGAGAGCTGCTGGAGAGAGGCTGTGGCTGCTGGGGAGGAGCAGCAGACTGTGAGACCCCCCTGCCTGGGGGCTCTTGCGTTACCCCTCTGATTTCTGCAGCTGTGTGACTCTTATCTCCGGACATGTCTTCCCCTTCCTCTCCAGAGCTCTTCCCCTTCCTCTCCAGAGCTTGTCCTTCCTTGGGAAGCAGGTGAGCTGAGGGGCAGCAGCAGCCCAGCTCCCACAGGAGACCTGTAGAGGGTTGTGGCACTCACAGGCCCATTGAAAGACAAACTGGGCTCTCACAAAATCTGGGAAAGTGCAGGGAAGGTGTAGGAGACTCTCAGCAACCTGTTTGGTGGGGACTGGAGAGGAAGTGACTCAGCCGCTGGGTTGGAGATACCAGCAGGGAGCTGCAGATCAACGTGCAGAGTCAGACTGATGCTTAGCAGGAGCCTGTTCCTCTTCTTTGAGATCATTTACTCCAGGAATCTGATGCTGGAGATGGGAAAAGACTTAGCGGTGATAGGAAAAGACTTCCTGGCACCTTGCTCTCCTCTTGCACCACCCCATTGTGGCAGTGGAGTGTCTCACACCCGTCTGTTCCTTGGCCTGGCTTGACATAGAGGCAGGTGGAGACATGTTTGTGGGTGCACAGATGTTGCACGTTCCGGGGTTGGAGGGGTCCCCCCGAGCCTGTGCTGGTGCCACCAGTGGCACTTGGCTGAGGACACACATGTGTGCTGTACACACTGAAGTGTGTGTGGTGTGCAGGACAGGCTTTTGTGTGGAACAAAGGGACTGCCATGCGCCCACCCCACATTCCCAGAGGAGGGAGAGGTTGCTGCTGTTTGTTCTGCTCCTCAGCTTTGCTCCCAGCCCTCAGAGGAGCGGGATTGCACCATCTCTCTGGCTGACCCTGGGTGGTTTATGTAACGTGGTCGTGCTTCCTGGGCCTGTTTTGTGTGTGTTCTCTGTGTGTGTGTGAGGGGGGGGTGTGCAGGGATATTCCACAGCCACGTGGAATTCAGCTGGAAGGACGTGGGAGCTGGGAGCTAGCACAGCTCTCTCTTTGCCTCTAGTGGGATATTTTTCCTCCTCTTTAAATGTTTAAACAATGGCGTGGATCCTCATCCTGATGTGTGGCAGTGACTCATTTTCCTTAGCACGGTGTGTGTTACTGTTTTCCCGGACAGCTCTGGCTCAGACTTGACACGGGTGCTCCGATCATGGGGCAAAAAACATCGGAGGTGGGATTGTCTGCCACGGAAGGGCAACAAAACCCATCCTGGCCAGGTGTTGGGCAGCAGCCAGTGCTGCAGGGCAGTTTGAGGGCAGGTGTTAGGAAAAAATTCTGTCCCTGTGAGGGTGGTAAGGCCCTGGCACAGGTTGCCCAGAGAAACTGTGGCTGCTCCATCCCTGGAAGTGTTCAAGGCCAGGTTGGATGGGGCTTGGAGCAACCTGTGCTAGTGGAAGGTGTCCCTACCCATGGCAGGGGGTGGAACGAGATGAGCTTTAAGGTCCCTTCCCACCCAAACCTTTCCATGATTCTGTGGTGTGGGCCCCAGAGGCGCTGCTGGCCAGCACTGCTCTAAGCCTACGGTTTGGGTATGGTTGGTTCAGTGCTAAATCTTTTTAAATAATTTCCTTCAAAATGGTTTCTAGAGAAACAAATCTGGCTCTTGGGTTCCTCAGAGTTAACTAAATAAACTGTCTTTGGGAAAAAAAAATGGCATCAAGCCGTGAGCCTCCAGACTGTGCATGTTACAGCTCCAGCACTGTGGGAGCAGCATCTCTGTGCCTCAGACTTCTCCTCCTTCCTTCTCTTTCCCTCGTGCAGCATCTCCCCACATCCACAGGCACTGCCGGGAGCCTATGTGCTGCCTGGCAGCCACCAAACGAGTACAGCCAGCTCTTCTCCCAGCAATTCCAGCAGCTTGGGAGGTTTCCTGCAGCTCCTCATCCCTGTGCTGCACCAAGGGGGGTTCAGGCTTTAAAATAAATTAATATTTGATAATTGTGGTATTAGAAGCACACAGAGAGCGGACAGCAGGGAGAGAGGGCAGTCCTGCTGGGAAGGCACCTGTGGGGAGGTGGTGGGAGAGATGGGCACGGGCGGCTGGCGCAGCGGTGCCGGCGCTGAGCCACGGCTGAGTCATGGGCTGACTCAACGGCACCAGACTGCCGGCGTGGGGCCGGCGCTCCCCACCTCCCCCGGGCTCCCGAGGGGACGGATTCGCACCAACAGGTCCCTTAATGCAGAGTGGGACAGGTAACGCTGCTTGGGGAGCAGCTGTGAGATGCGCGGAGTACAGAATTCCTTATGCCCACTCCTCCTGCGGATGCTTTCCTTAGCTGGATGTCCTGCTGTCACTTGAGTCCCTTGGCTCGAGGTGCAGCTGTGGTTTCCAGGCCTTTAGTCATCAGCAGGGAGAGTTGGGGCTCGGTACAAATCTCTGAGTACACCGAGTTAATTTTGGCTTCCGACAGCTCTCCTTGGGAGCTGGGAAGGCCTGAGCAAGGCTGGGCAAAGCTGGTGGTCTGCAGCAGTGATAGGTGCCCTGCCCCCTCCCTGTGTGCCCAGCTCCCCTCCTGGGTGTCAGCTCTTTCTCTGGGTGCCCAGCTCCCTCCCTGTATGTCCAGCTCCCTCCCTGGGTGCTTTTGGGAAAAGAAGGGAGAGACAAACCCCCACCAGCCCTCTGAGCTGCTCTGTCCACACTGACCTTCCCTGGCTCTGAGGTCTCTCTGGGAGCCCAGGGCTGAGCTGGGGGCTTGTGGCCCAGGAGGTGCTGGATGGACGAGGGCCAGTTGTGAGTATGGTTGGCAGGAGCTGGCCTTGGAACTTCAAACTCCTCTCTAATCCCCCGAGGTTGTTACGTGACGCTAATTAGTAGGTTAGAAAATGCTTGATGAATCAGCTGACCCAAACCATCCTTTCCCAGAGCCGGCTGCTGCCTAATGCCTTCGAGTGTTTGAGAACGGGCTCGTTAGTCCCGAGTTGGGAAGGCTGGCAAGGGAATCCGTGAGAAGCAAATTGCTGGCTTATTAAAAAAGGCATCTGCATCCCAAAGTGTTATTTGTGCCGTTCCCTGTGCTGGCTGTGCTCCGGTGTTTGCAGCTGGGGGCTCTGAGGGGCTGCACTGCATCGGGGCTTTCTTTGCTTGTGTAATTTCAATCCTTTAACTAAAATAGTCGAGGAACTGTTCTCACCTAGCAACAGGGAGAGAGTGAATGTCAGAGCTTCTCCCTTCCTAGCTGGGCTCCATAATGCCGGTACAGTGTGGAGAGCCTGGCACACACCAGCCTTCAGATCACCCTGAGAAACTCCCCGTGTGCAGCAGCCATCTGGGAAGGGCTGCGCAGAAAACCAGGTCGTTTTATGATGGGAGCTGCCATAAATCTCCCTCCTCCCCCCTCGTCACCTCCTTAACATGCAGAGGGAGAGGTTGCAGTGTGCTGTGTCTCTGTGAACCAAAAATCTATCAATGATGGCTTTTTCCTTAATACAAGAGCTTTTATCAGCGCTGTCTGCAGAGTGTCCTGGCCCCGGCTCCGGGAGGGGGAGGGCTGGCCATAGCCTTCCTCCCCCGTCCTCCCTCTTCCAGTTCTTTCTATTTCGTGGGAAATGAACAGTTTGAACCTGAAAATTGGTCTCTCTCAGAGTTATTCTTGTTTAACATGGAGATTATTGTTTCTGATGAAGCCTCTGGGCTCCTCTTGCAGCAGTTTGGGAGCCAGTGGCCACTAGGGAGGAGCTGCTTTTACACATTTAGGCACAACTGTGGGGTCTGGCCTACAGGTGTAGGGAGAACACCTGGATTTGGATCACAGCATTAAATCTCTCTAGTCAAATTATGTTTTAAAATACTGCAGCCAGTGGGGAACTCCCTGAGGAGCCAGGCTGAGCAGTGGGGATGGTGGGCTCAGCTCCACACAGTGACCTGATGTGGTTATAAAGGGGCTTGTTCCTCCTGCCAGCACCTCTCTCTGTTCCTGCCTCAGAGCCAAGGTCTCTGCCATCCTTCAGGAGTGCAGGATGAGGCTCTGGCTTTGGACCTCCATCTTTCAGGTTAGGAACCAGCTTCCTGCTGTACAGGAGTGGCTCAGGGTGCCTTCCCTACTCTTCTGCCAAGGCAGACCCTGCTCTTCTTCTCATTTTGCTCATTGGTTTCCTTTTTGGCACCTGTTTGATAAACCAGATCACCTCCTGGCTTTGCCCCCCAGTCCATCAGCGTGTCCATGACCTCCTGGTGCCAAGGTGCCCCCCAGCACCAGCCCTGGGGTGCAGCCCCCTAGCCCAAGCCGTGTTCCTCTGCATTCTAGGAGTCTCCGTGCAGCCCTGCTCGCCCTCCTCACTGAGCTCTTCACCACTGGGTGTTCTCCTGTCCTGTCCTGCTGCCCTCTCTTGTTTATCCACCTGTGCCATGGTGCTGCTTCCCATTCCATGCCACTGCTGCTGGGCTCTCTGCCACCTCCAGCCTTCCCCTCAGCAACCCCAGCCTGCATGTCCTTCAATTCTGGGGTTCCCTGGAGCGTTGGGATATGGTGGGACCACGCTGCTGTCAACCTTTCTACTCCTGAGTCGCTGGCCCACATTGCAGGTGCCCTGTGAGTGTATCCTCAGGCCACGGTGCTGGGCCAGACCTGCTCTTCCCTGCCTTGAGCCAACACACTCCAAAACGTTTTATGCCCTCCAAGTTCTGCAGCAGGAATGAGTCACTCTTACGCAGGCTGGGCCGGGCTGGGGGGAGCAGAGCCCGCGTGGTCTCAGGGGTGCAGTGCAGTCTCTGTTGCTGTCTGTGCTCCTCTAATTTATTCTTATTGATCTCCTGGTTGTTTGCTTGCTCGGCACGGAAACTGTTGAAAATCCCTGTTTACCAGTGAGCCGGCACTTGGTGTCTCCATGCCAGAGATGTTCGACGTGAGCTGCTGGTTTGGAAATGGTATTTTTCCTCAGGGTTCCACCTTCCATGCGTGTGTTGTCATGTCAGAGCAGTGGAAGCAGATGATTTTTGCATTACAGGGTTCTCTGCATGTGTGGGGAATGAGGAGCCGTGCGGCTCCGACATCCCCACGACCTGCCGGTATCTCATAGCACAGGCTCAAGAAACCTTGGAGAGGTTTTCAATCATCGCCCTGTTCTCCTTCCTTCCCTGCTTCTCTCCATTTTGGATAGGGCCAAGGTTCAGCCTGTGTCTGCTCTGCACACAGAGCCAGCCTAGCAGCACTGAATCCCTCTCAAGCTGCCCTGGGACCCCATGGAGCTGCCGATGCACTTCCAGCAGCCCCGGATTTGTGCTCCCTGTTGCAGCACTGCCCCGAGTCTCGTTTGGGCATGAGAACCACCCTCAGGGAAACGCTCAGACCTGTTTGTCCTGGGAATCTGCTCCTGTTCTGCCTTTGCAGCCTCTCAGGCTCCGTGTGATGAAAGGCAGGAGCAGTTCCTGGCTGGGCTCGGCAGCTCTGCTCAGAACCTGCTTTCCCCTTTAAGCCTGCGCACGCGGTTCCTGCTGGCGTCAGCGTGAGGGAAGAGCCAAGCAGGATCCCCGAATAAAACCAGGGCTGAGGCTGTGCTCAGGAGGTTTGCAGAAGGGCTGAAGCAGCAAACGAGCTGCTTTAAAAATAGCTGCATGGAGGTGTGGCTCATCCCAGGCTCACAGAGCATCCGTGGGCTGCCGTGGTCTTCTGCTGGAATCCATGTGCACAGTCCAACCACTGCCTCTGCCGATGGGCACTGGGGGCTCCCTGTCTGCTCACCCCCTCATACCTTGGGGGTCTGTGCTTATTGAAGGGGTTTGAGTGTGAAATAGGCTTTATTCTGTCTGCTTGAGGTATTTACCCACTGTGAGTTTCTCTCCATTCACTCCATCTTCCTGCAAGCTGTTCCAGAAATGCGTTTAATTAGAGGAGAAGGAGCAGCCTGTGGGAGCTGCTGGCAGACGGAGCCATTGAGTGGAGATCTCTGTGCAGGGGCACCTTCAAATCTGCTGAAAAGCCAATTCTGAGTAAAATCTGGGCTGAAATAAGACCCATGTGCAACTCTGTGAGCCTGGGACCAGCCAGGGCCGGGGGATCCAGCCAGGGACCAGGCAGGACCCTGACTGCTGAGGATGAGGATGGGAAGCAGCTCTGTCCGGGATGCTGGGAGCAACTCTGTCTCCATCCTCCTCCTCATGTTTCAGACCCACTTATGGGTCTTGCTTCTGTGGCCGGAGGGTTGTGCCACGCAGGGATCCAGGACTGCCGCCGTACTGCCCACACTGGGAACCATAGAATGCCAGAATCCTGGAATAGTTTGGGTTGGAAGGGACCTTCAAGCTCATCTTGTTCCACCCCCTACCATGAGCAGGGACACCTTCCACTAGACCAGGTGTGATGACCCACACTTAAGGGTAAGTCATTACACCAGGTTGCTCCAAGCCCCATCCAACCTGGCCTTGAACCCTTCCCACCGGGAGGCACGAGCCCGAGTCCTCGGCTGCCTCCACCAGCCCTCGCTGCCTCACCACAGCAAGTGAGAACACAGCAGTCGCTTTCCAATTTATTTTTATCTTGTTGATCACATGCTTCTTAATGTTAAATGTTCTGTGGAGGAGGAAATTTCTGCAACTGCAGAATGAATAGGAGTTTAAGGGGTTTCGGTTGAACTCAATAATCAATTTTTGCAAATCCCAAGCTCGTGCTGACAACCTGCAGCAGCCGAGGGATATTAATGAAAATGTTCCTATTCTAATTGTGGAAGGAACTGTGCTCCCAGTTGAGGGAGCAGCCCTCTGCCACGTACAGCTCTGGGAGTCGTGTACTTCAGGGACACTGCCTGGTGGCACCAGCCTTGCAAGGTGTGACCCCTCAAGCACCTCCATACCTGGCTTTGGGGCAGGGCTGGAGGTGACAAAGGCTGAGGAGAAGCCAGGCCTGGCAGAGCAGGATTTAAGCAGCTTGGAGCAGCAACTCGGAGCCTTAGGAAGAGCAGAGAGGTGCTGCACACATGGGTCAGATGTCCTTGTGCTCAGGCTGAGTGTGCCTGGCAGGACACACCGTGCAGCAATGTGGCTTCTGGAATTGTCTGGGTGAAGTTGTTTTCTTCCCGTAAGCATACTGGGTTTAATTTTATTTTAAGCCATTAAAAAACTGCCCACTTTCCTGTGATCTGATTTCATCTTCCAGCTCTGTTACAGCTGCCAGAATGACCAAAATGTGGCTTCAGAAGAGTAGACTGGGATTCTCCTTCAGTGCAGACGTGTTTCCAGGGCTTGTATTTCATAGAACCGTGGAATGGTTTGGGTGGGAAGGAACTTTAAAGCTCATCCTCCTGCTATGGGCAGGGACACCTTCCACTAGACCAGGTTGCTCCAAGCCCCTTCCAACCTGGCCTTGAACACTTCCAGGGATGGGGCAGCCACAGCTTCCTGGGCAGTAAGAAGAGGGGTTTGGAGAGCGATGGCCATGCTCTCTGATTGAGAGATTCCCTGGGACAGTCATTATTTTTTAAAATGTACAGGATCCCGGGAGCAGGGGTCGATGGAAATCACCTGCTCCGGGTGAGATCTGAGCAGCAGGGGATGGCAGCTCTGCACATGGTGCAGGGAGGAGGCTCTGGAGCTGCCTGTGCCCCAGCCGCGGGAGTGCAGGAGCTGGAGCGGCAGGAACGGAACCGAAGCAGTGCAGGCATCCCCACACGCTGCTGCCCTCGTCTGCTGGAGACTTTTACTCCACTGTAGTTTGGTAGGTGAAGGAGGAAACCTGTGCTGTGGTGCAGAGTCTGGTGGCCGAGCATGACCCCGTCCGCTGGCGGTTCCACCTGACCCACTGGACTTTGCACCCAGGCACAACAGGCTCCGTCCCAGTGACCTCGTGCCCGTGGCCCACATCGAGTCTGGCAAATGGCAAAGGGGGTTGGATGAGCAGAGCTGGGGCTGCAAGATTGTTACTATTTATTCCAATGAGGCTGGTGAGGCCCTGGTGGAGGTTGCCTAGAGAAGCTGTGGCTGCCCTATCCCTGGAAGTGTCCAAGGCCAGGTTGGATGGGGCTTAGAGCAACCTGGTCTCATGGAAGGTGTCCCTGCCATACTGGGGGTTGAACAAGATGAGCTTTAATGTCCCTTTCAACCAAACCATTCCATGGTCATGTGACTCTGGCGTGGCTCTGGCTCTTTGGACCCACTGGAGATGGTGCAGCAGGATTTGACAAATCCTGATGTTAGTGGCAGTTGCGTTTGGTCCCTCAGCAGGAGCTGCCTTTGCACCTGGATGATTTAGGAGACTGAGTGTCAGGCTGGAATTTGGGTATGACAAGCCAGGCACTTCCTCTGGGATTTCTTCATCCCCTCTCTTCCTGTTTGCTTGGGATTTTTTAGAGAGTTGCAGAAGACCTGACGGCAGGTGGGTGCTCTGTGCCAGGTGGGAGCAGCCACTCTGGGAGAAGAGGACCAGCCTGGTGCTCCCTACACCTGTTTGGCTGCTGGCTCCTTGGTTTGATGATGATGATGATGGTGGGGGGTGATGGCCAGGTTTCCAAGCTGTCAGCCTGTGCCTTGCTAGCACTCCTTGTTGATGCTGTTGGATACCTCCGGTTGAGTCCATGCTGTGTTGGTGTCAGGCTGTGTAGGCTCCTCCAAGCACCATGGCATGGGATGGAGGCTCTTAAAGCAAGATAGGAGGCACAGCACTGTCAGTGGCCTCAGAGGACCCACTTCCTTCTTCCTGTGCTGCTCTTTGATGATGGAGGGAGAACTGGAGGCTGTTGGAGGAGCAGGAGTGGAGCATGTCCCAGCTCCACCTGCAGCAGTTTGAGCCTGGGTGGCTGCTCCAGGTACTGGTGCTCCCATTTCAGGGGTCCATCCTTCACCAACCTTCACTGCTGTCTTTTTGGTTTGTGAGATGTGGGACGTGGTTTTCAGTCCCAGTGACATTCATGGCTTGTGTTCCTGTGTCCTTGTCCCACAGAGAAGCAGGGTCCTGAGAGGAAGAGGATTAAAAAGGAGCCCGCCACCAGGAAGCCTGGCTTGCTCTTCGGCATGGGCCTCTCGGGGATCCGGGCAGGGTACCCGCTCTCTGAGCGCCAGCAAGTCGCTCTCCTCATGCAGATGACAGCAGAAGAGTCTGCAAACAGCCCAGGTGAGACCTGGAGGAGGGGTTTGCTCTGAGGTGTGAGTGGGCAGGTGGGACCTGCATCCCAAATGCCGTGTGTTTCCAGTTCCTGGCGCCACCAGGAGGTTCAGGTGACTGAGCTGCCACCTCCAGCGTGGTCCAAGGGGGCTGGTTTGCTGCTCTGTGGGGTCTCACCCATCCCACAGGGGTCTGCATGTGACTCCAGCCATGGTGTCACTGGGATTTGCATGTGGCTATGGTTGCCCTTCCTTCCAGTGTCAGGCAGTAGCAGCAAGTGTCCCACGAGCTGAATCCAGGCCACTACTGAGCCTGCCCTGGCTGCTCAACTAGAGTTTTCATTCCATAGGAACCTCCTCCACATCAGCTCCCTGTTTCCCACTGGCCTCTCAGCTATCTCAGTAAAGGAGGATTGTGAATAAAGACAAAACATCATCCTCTGTATGTTTTTTAATGTTTCTTCTTGTGGAGGGGGATAAGACGTGTAACCATTGCAGCTGTAACTCGAGATGCGGAGCAGCTGGAATGTGTTTACCACGGATTTTGTATTTTGGTAATTTTTATCTGTTGCAAACATGACCCCCCCCAGGGTTTTTGGAGGACTGTGTCACATCTGCATCCTACACACAACATCGCAGCTTTTAGCCATGTATTTTGTTGTTCTTAACCAATCTCGCTGCTGATGTTGCTGGTATTTGGGAAAACTAAAAGGGAAAAAACTGTGGAGTGTTCACTGCATTCCAGTGCTCTCCCAGGAAATGCACAGTCTCCTCCCAAGGCCATCAGACCTCACATGTGCTTGGTAAAAGGCCGCTTCCCTTGGGAATTGAGGTTTGAGGGTAAGGAGCTTTATTGTTGCTCCCGAATCACGGGATTGTCCACAGTGTTTGCCAGGACTCCAGTGGGCTCTGGCAGCCCGTGATTCCCATCTCCGTCGGACACACACAGGCTGCTCTGTTCACATCCACTTCGGAGGCTGGGTTGCCTCTCACTGCCATGTGGGGAATATTTAGGGAAGAGATGAAGCACGATGCATGAGCTCCCTCTAAAGGTTTAGGAATTCTTTGGAATTGCAGTTCCTGACTCTGCTTCTCTCCCTGCAGTTGACACAACACCAAAGCATCCCTCTCAGTCTACAGTTTGTCAGAAGGGAACTCCCAACTCTGCCTCCAAAACCAAAGATAAAGTAAATAAGAGAAATGAGCGAGGAGAGACTCGGCTGCATCGCGCCGCCATCCGAGGAGATGCCCGGCGCATCAAGGAGCTCATCATCGAGGGTGCAGATGTCAATGTGAAGGACTTCGCAGGTAACCAGCCTGGGAATCCCAACCTCTTCCCCCCTGGTTGCGCGTTCCGCCTCTCAGAATGGCTCCCACCACACAAAGTAGTTTGTTTATAACATGAGGTTGCTCCTTGGAAAGAGGGGATTAGCCAAAAATAGTGATTTCTCTCTTTGGGGAGGAAAGTCTTGTTGCTCTTTAAAAAACAACCAAACAACAAAAAACCACACAAAAAACTCCTGTCTGGGCAGGATCCAGAGCAATCCCTGGGGCTGCCCTGGCTCCATACACTGAAACTGTGTACAGGCCCTTCCGGTCCATTTCCTTTGCCATTCCACGTAGGTGCTGTCTTGGAGGTCTGGAGGGAGATTTGCAAAGGGAGATGTGCTGGCTTAGCTCTTTCCTTTTCTTAAAATAGAAGAAATTATGTGCACAGATACATTGCTAAGAGTGGGTTTGTGAAGTCATCGCTCTGGAGTTGGGGGCTCAATGCCTGCAGATTTCTGAGAGTTGCTTTTAAGGACTGAATGTGGGGGTGCTGCTAATGGAGAGTGAATGTGAAGGGCAAGGTCAGATCCCACCAGGCACTGGAATTAGTGGAGGTGGTGACTGTCCTGAGCCTGGTAGAACCACCTCCGCCTCCTCCTCCTCAGCAGTGCTGCCAAGCTCCTGCTTAGGGTGGTGGGATGACATGGGAACAACCCCAAGTCCTGCAGGGAGAAGGCAGCAATGAGATGATGGTGAAGGTGCTGTTCAAGCACCCCCGTGCTGATGGTGGGACTGGATCAGCCTTTCTTCAGCACGTCCAAGAACTTGACTTTGCTCTTTGCTGTTCTCTTTGCACGATTTTGGGGCTATAAATAGATATGGCTGTTCCTCCTCCCATATGATTAATCCGAGTGCCAGACTGAAGTATCAGTTGTGATTAATTCTGGGCACAGGTGCCCCTTCCGAAGGCTCCAAGTGAAGGTAACGGAACGCGCTCCCACGGCGCTATCAGCAAAACACCGGAGCAGCTGCGCTGGGAAACTTCAAAACAGACTCTGCTTAAAAATAGTCTGTTTGAACACGATAAAATATTTTGTTCTGTGCTCTTCAGAGGTTTGTTTGAGAACTGAAGTCGCTGTTACTGTTGAGATCTGCTGTTTGGTTGCCCCCCGAGCTGGTGTTCAGGCCTGGCTGTGTGCTTGGAGAGCACAGAAAATATTTGTGAGGGCTGTGTGGGGCCAGTTTCAGATCCTTGTCTGCAGTTCAGAGCTCAGGCCCAGTCTGGGCACCAGTGTTTCCCTTACAGAGGAGTTGGAACCTAAAGCCAAACCTTAAACAGTGCTTAAAAGAAGGCTGGAGAGGGACTTTTCACAAGGACATGTGGTGTCAGGAGAAGGGTGAATGGCCTTAAGCTGAAGGAGTGCAGGGTTAGATGGGATATTGGGAAGAAATCCTTCCCTGTGAGGATGGTGAGGCCCTGGCACAGGTTGCCCAGAGAAACTGTGGCTACCCCATCCCTGGAAGTGTTCAGGGCCAGGTTGAACAGGGCTTGGAGCAACCTGGGATAGCAAAGGTGTCCCTACCCATGGCTGTGATTCCTCCCAACCAAAACCATTCCATGATTCTACAAAGAGGAAAGGATTTCAGACCTGTCTTTCACGTGACAGCAGCAATTCTCTTCATTTCTCACATAAAACTTTCCCTTTCCATCTCCTGGGGCCGTGTCAGCTGTGGCAGATGCTCTGCCTGTAGCACATGTTGTGACCAGAGGGAAACGTGGGATTGATTCTATGAGTGCCTGGCTGGAGTAGCAGGGCAGAGCTGCAGGTTCCTTCCTTCATGGGCATCCGGACAAACACAGCCAACTTGGCCATCAGAGCAACACCCCCCCTTCCACAGTGGTACCTGCAGCCTCTGTGCCTGGGGGTGACTCTCCCAGTCTGTTTATCTCCATGAAGGTGCTGTCGTGTGCTGAGTGTCCCTTTCCCTGCAGGCTGGACGGCGCTGCACGAGGCGTGTAACCGGGGCTACTACGACGTGGCAAAGCAGTTGCTCGCGGCGGGCGCTGAGGTCAACACCAAGGGGCTGGACGACGACACCCCCCTGCATGACGCAGCCAACAACGGACACTTCAAGGTTGGGGATTGCTGGATTTCATTGCTGGGCTTTTAAGGACTCTTTTGTAAACTTGTGCTTCGTGCAGCCAACTGTGAAAACACGGGGATTCTGGTTATTTAATTCTCATTTGCTGTTTGGTGGGCAGGAATTAGTGTTCAAGGCCAGGCTGGATGGGGCTTGGAGCAATCTGTTCTAGTGGAAGGCATCCCTGCCCATGGCAGGGGATGGAATAAGGTGTTCTTAAAAGTCCCTTCTAACGCAATGATTCTGTGTATTTCCTTGCCCCAGAGCTGTTGTGTGTTTTACTTGGTGTTCCTCTGCGCACAAGATAATTCATTCTTCTTCAGGAATTGGGAAGGGAACATGGCCTTGTGTCTTGTTCTTCATCCTTCTTTCCTGCCCAGGTTGGTTCTTAGAATCACAGAATCATTAAGGTTGGAAAAGACCTCCAAGATCATCGAGTCCAGCCATTAACCCAATGCTGCCACGCCCCACCACTAAACCATGTCCTTAAACACCACATCTACATGGTTTTTGTACTTTCAGGGATGATGATTCCACTGCTTCCATGGGAATGTTGCTGTATTTTGTCTCCTTTTTAATTGCTGACTGTTAGTCAGGCATTCCTGAGGACATTCCCCTTATAGTTTTGTATGAAAGTTCTACAAAATACCTGGAATCAAAACATCATGAGCATCTTCAAGCCTCAGTTTCTCTTTTCAGGTGGTGAAATTGTTGTTACATTATGGAGGGAATCCTCATCAAAGCAACAGGAAGGGCGAGACACCTTTAAAAGTAGCAAATTCTCCCACCATGGTGAATCTGCTCCTGGGGAAGACCACGTACCCCTCCAGCGAGGAGAGCTCAACAGGTGAGACTGACCTGTCTGGGGCCGGGGCAGTGATGTTTGTGGCCTGCAGCTGTCTGTTAGTGCAGAGACATTAGAGGACAGTGAAGTTTAGATTCTTGTCAGAATATCCACACGCTGCTGCCGCGGTCAGGAGCCCACCTGTAGCTGTAACCCAAATTCAGACAACATAACCAGCAGCTTTAGCTCCGGGAGCTGTTTGCCCTAAGAGCCAACGTTGAGATCCCTTCCCTGGGACAATCAAGATGCAGGATTGGAAGCCAACTGCAGGTAAATGGATGTCTTACCTTTAAGACATGGGTAATTTCTGCGGAGAGGAGGAGGAGGTTTGCATGTCCGCCATGTGTTCCCATCCCTCGGCTGTCCCAGCACTGGTGTTTCAGGTTCTGCTCCCAGTCTGTCCTTGCTAGAGCCTGTCCCACCAATGCCACTGTTGTGGGACACAGTGCAGGTTTTAATTAGAGCTAGAGTTCCCAGTCTTATGGGGAACCTTGACCTATGCTGTGTGCAACCATAAACCTGTTACAAAGTTCTCGTGATACACTCAGGCTGTTGTTTTGAGGAGCACGCCATGCAGGTTGGAGCCAGGATGACTGTTCTTTCCTAAAACATATCCCAACCTGGCATTCCAAGCTGTTGGCTGCCAACCTGGCAAAGTCTGAGTGAGGCCAAAGGGTACCAGAATTGTTCTTAGTGGTTCATATCTGTCATAGACCCCAAAGCCTTTCACAACCTTTAACACGCTGTTCTTCTCTCTCTGCAGAGACCTCAGAAGAGGAGGATGCCCCTTCCTTTGCTCCCTCCAGCTCCGTTGATGGCAATAACACAGACTCAGAGTTTGAGAAGGGTTTGAAGCACAAGCCCAAGGCCCAGGAGCCGCCTAAAACCATCACGCCAGTGAAGGACGAGTATGAATTCGATGAGGACGATGAACAGGACCGGGTCCCGCCGGTCGATGACAAACATTTGCTGAAAAAGGATTACAGGAAAGAGACTAAAGCAAACAGTTTCATTTCCATACCCAAAATGGAAGTGAAAACTTATACTAAAAATAACACAATTACACCAAAGAAAGCTGCCCACCGCATCCTGTCGGACAGCTCGGACGAGGAGGAGACCAGCGTGGCCGTGGGGACGGGGGAGAAGCTGCGCCTTTCGACCCACTCGATCTTGCCCAGCAGCAAGATCCGGGAGCCCACCAGCACCAAGGCACCGAAGGAGAAAAGCAAAGTAAAAAAGAAGCGGAAGAAGGAGACGAAAAGCAAAGAGGTTCGGTTTGGCAAAAAAAATGACAAGTTTTGTTCCTCTGAATCAGAGAGTGAAAACGTGGAGAGTGAGGAGGATGATAGAGACTCTCTCCAGAGCTCTAGCTGTGTAAAGGACTCGAGGCTAGTGCTAAAGGAATCCTCCTTGTTTAACTCTCTGTCTGCCTCATCAACCTCTTCTCATGGGAGTTTAGCATCCCAGAAACATAATCCCAATCTTACAGAACAGCACTCCAAGCACTGGAGGACGGACAATTGGAAAACCATATCTTCTCCAGCTTGGTCAGATGTCAGTTCCTTATCGGACTCCACCAGGACGAGGCTGACAAGCGAGTCAGACTATTCGTCCGAGGACTCGAGCTTAGAGTCACTAAAGCCAGTCAGGAAGAAACCAGAGCACAAAAAGAAAAACACCCCCCACAACGCTGTTTCTGAGAAAAAGAATTCATTCCATAGCAATGTGGATGGAGCAATTCCAAAGCTGGACAAGGAGGGGAAGGTTGTTAAAAAACATAAAACAAAACACAAACATAAAAACAAGGAGAAGGGACAGTGTCCCATCAGCCAAGACATTAAAATAATCAAAACATTTTCTTTTGAGTTTGAGGACTCTAAACAAAAGCCTGAGAAAGGCTTGATAGTAGAGACAGAAAATCCAGTCGAAAACAAGTTGAAAGTGTTAAAGCATGAGCGGGAACATGGTAAGAAGGAGGAAAAGCTCCCCAAAGGTAAAGTGGAGGAGAAGGAGTGGTTGTTTAAAGATGAGACTGGAAAATCCTCAAAAGAGGAGAAATCATTAAGAAAAATCAAAGATGGTAGTAAAGACCTGAGCAAATCCTTCAGAGAAGGATTGAGTAAATCAGAAAAAGAGAAACCTGTCAAGGAGAAATCTCCCAAGGAGGAGAAGCCAAGAATACACAAAGAGGACAGAAAGAAGAAGTCAAAGGACAAGCAGTCCAAATCTGAGAAAAAGAATGAGCTGAAGGAGGAGAAGGTTTCTAAACTAGAGAAAGAAAAATCCTTCAAGGAGGAGAAAGAAAAATGCAAAAAAGAAAAACTTTACAGGGATGAGTCTGGGTTTGATGAGTTTAATAACAAAACCCAATTTGCTGAAAGTGAGGACACGAAGTTCAGCCTTTCAGATGATCAGCAGGAGAGGTGGTTTTCGGACTTGTCCTCTGATTCATCCTTTGATTTCAAGGGTGAAGACAGCTGGGATTCTCCAGTAACAGATTTCAGGGAGATTAAAAATGACACCGTGGCAAAACTAATCATAGAACCCGTGAAAGAGGAAATTAAAGACAAGAAAAAGGAAAATAAAACAAAGGAGAAAAAGGAATACAACGAGAAGCGGAACGAAAAGGACACTTTCCTAAAGAAAAAGGAGAGGGACTATGTGGAGAAAAGCTCCGAGAAGAAAAAGGACCAAACAGACAGACACAAAGTTACTCCCAGTTATTTGCCAGAAAAGGATAAGAAAAGGAAGGATTCTGTAGAGACTGTCAAGGAGAGGAAAGAGAAAGATACAGGTGAAACCAACAAAGACAGAAAAGATTCCTCTGATGGCTCCAAAGAGCGAAAAGATCCCAAGACGAAGCAGGAGGAGGCCTATCGAGACGACTTCAAAGACTATGGCTGTGAAACGTTCTTCAAGGATAAGTCTGACCCTGAATTCAGTGGGAAAACCCTGGAGAGTTGGGAGAGGCACCATTCTGGGAAGGAAAAGGAGAAAAAAGATGCTCCCGATAAAGAAAAAAAAGAAAAGGTGAAGCCAGAAAAATACAAGGAAAAATCCAAAGAAGGCGACAAGGAGAAAAATGAAAAAGTTGTTCCGGAGAAAATTCTGAAGGACAAAGAACTAGAGAAGAGCTTCAAAGAGAAGAAAGAAACTAAGGAGAAGTACAAAGATCTTCACAGCAAAGATAAGGAGAGGAAGAGTTCTTTCGACCAAGTGAAAGAGAAGAAAGAGAAAAACTTCTCCACGGATCGTGAGGATTTCTCTGAGAAGAAGGATGAGAAGAAAGGCAAGGAGAAGAGCTGGTACAGCATCGCTGACATCTTCACAGATGAGAGCGAGGATGAGAGGGATGATTACAGCTTGAGTGGGTTCAAAGTGAGCGACTCCGCTGGGGGCGAAATGCATCGCCTGGACAGTCTGCAGGACAAGGACGATGCGGCTGCCGAGAAGGAGCTGTACCCCGACAAGCACCGCAAGTACTCCTCTGACCGGCAGCACTCGGAGAAGCAGAAGGATAAGGAGTCCAAGGAGAAGAAAAAGGACAAAGGAACATCAGAAGGGGGAAAGGAGAAGAAGGAGAAGAGTTCCTTTGAGAAACACAAAGAGAAGAAAGATAAAGACTCCACTGAGAAGTACAAGGACAGGAAGGACAGAATGTCCATAGATTCCACTCAGGAGAAGAAAAACAAGCAAAAGCTCCCAGAAAAGGTTGAAAAGAAACACACCAGTGACGACAAGGTGAAAAGCAAACATAAGGAGAAACCGGATAAAGAGCATTCCAAAGAGAAGAAGTCTTCAAAAGGAGGGGAGTCAGAGAAGAGCCTGCTGGAGAAACTGGAGGAGGAGGCTCTGAATGACTACAGGGATGACTCCAATGACAAGATCAGCGAGATATCCTCTGACAGCTTCACAGATAGAGGGCAAGAGCCAGGACTGACCAGCCTCTTTGAGTCTTCAAACCTTTCTCTTGCTGATGCTGCTGAAGAAAAGTTTAAGGACTCTCTCCCTTTACCCTGCCTGCAGGACAAACTCAAGGAGAAGGAGAGACATCGACATTCCTCATCTTCCTCAAAGAAAAGTCACGAGAAGGAAAAAGCAAAGAAGGAGAAGACAGAGAAAAAGGAAAAAACAGAAGAATTCAAGGACTCCAGCAGCCGAAAGGATTCCACTCATTATGAAAAAGATTTCTCTGTGGATGGGGAGGCTTTTGGCTCTTCCTACAACATGAAAGCAGAGGCTGATGAGGAACCAGAGAAGAGCATTGATTACTTATTTTCTGAAAAGAAGGATAAAAATGATTCTGAAAGAGAGTTGTCAAAGAAGGCAGAAAAAGAAAAGACTTATGGTTCCAGCACCATCAGCACAGCTAAAGAGAAAAAGAAGCGGGATAAACACAAGGAAAAATGGAAGGAGGAAAAGGAAAAGCATAGAGACAAACATGCAGATGGTTTCTTTAAACATCACAAAGATGAGCCGAAGTCAACGCTCAAAGACAAGGATGGGCCTCAAGTTACCACCTTTAAAGATAAATCCAAGGAGGACAACCTCAAATTCGGCGAAACCAAACTGAAGGAGAAGCTCAAGGAGAACCAAGACAAAGACAAATCAGACTCCATAAAAATAAGCAATGGGAATGAGAAAATAACCATTTCCAAAGACAGTGGCAAGAAGGATGCCAGGCCAAGGGAGAAACTTCTGGGAGATGGTGATCTGATGATGACCAGCTTTGAGAGGATGCTGAGCCAGAAAGACCTGGAGATCGAGGAACGCCACAAAAGGCACAAAGAGAGAATGAAGCAAATGGAGAAAATGCGGCACAGGTCCGGAGACCCCAAGTTAAAGGATAAGCTTAAGAGCTCAGAAGATGTGCGCAAAAGGAGTCTGGATCTGTCCACAAAGAAGCCGCTGTCGCTGGATACTCAGCTCAAGGACAAGAAACTCAAAGAGTTGGGTCCGCTGACTCCTATACTGTCACCAGAAAACAAGGCACAACCTGCCGTGGGGACAGACTCTAAGGACTGGATCACGGGTCCTCAGCTGAAGGAGATCCTCCCGGCGTCTCCCAGGCCAGATCAGAACCGGCCGACGGGCGTCCCAACCCCAGCATCCGTTGTCTCTTGCCCAAGCTATGAGGAGGTGATGCAGACGCCCAGGACTCCGTCATGCAGCAATGAGGACTACACGGACCTGATGTTCGAGTGCGCAGACTCACAGCACTCACTGCCCATCTCCACCATGTCCATGAACGCCTGCTCCCCATCCTTCTTTGACAGATACACCAACGTTCCCAGCGGGCTCCCCGAGAACCCGAGTCAGACCCCGACTCGTACCATCCCCTCCACAAACCTCTATCGTTCCATCTCGGTGGACATCAGAAGGGCGCCTGAAGAAGAATTCAGCGTCGGAGATAAGTTTTTCAGACAGCAAAGTGTCCCGGCGACATCAAATTATGACTCTCCAGTGCAGCATTTAATGGAGGAGAAAGTTCCCCTTCCTTCTGTTCCTGCCGAGAAGTTCCAGTGTTTATCTCCTGGGTATTACTCCCCAGATTATGGAGTTTCCTCACCCAAAGTGGAAGCTTTGCACTGTGCACCGGGAGCTGTCAGCGGGGTCGCCCAGTCGCCTGAAAGTGTTTTTTCTGGTTTACAAGCAAAATCCTCCCCTTCGCACAGAGATGAGTTGCTGGCTCCTTCGGTGGAAAGTGCTCTTCCCCCCGACCTTGGCATACCCTTGGATACCACGGAGGAGCAGCAAGCCACCGCCTCCATCATGCCACCAGAATCCACCTACCTACCACCCATCGAAGAAAACCATTTCAGTTCAGGTATGCCAGAACAAAACAACATAGACTGGGATAACCCTCCTTCCCGAAACCCGGACGCCACCATTCCCCCTAGCCTGATGAGTACCCCCACAGAGCATCCTGTGCCCTGGTCCATGGGCTCTGAGCTTCTGATGAAATCTCCCCAGAGGTTTTCCGAGTCCCCTAAACCTCCACTCTGTTCCCTAGAACCGATTCATCCTACACCGGTAGCCTTCATTCCCACAGAGACTTCCTACCCCGTTTCTCCCATCTCTTACCCTCTGTCGGTGTCTGAACCACGGCTGGAGGAAGTCAAGGAGGATGCTGAGGAAGCAGTTCCTGGAGAGATAGTGAATGCCGAAGAGCAGGCTCCTTACATGTCCCCTACTAGGTTAGACACCTTCTTCAATAACTGCAAGCCTCTTCCAGAAGAAGCACCAGAGATCCCTCCAGAGCCCCCGTGTGTGCCAGCAGAACCTCAGGCCGAAGTTGTCACTGCACCAGAAAACAACTATTTGGAAAACAGTAACGCAGCACCTGCAAATACAGAGGAGGCGGTGACGTGGCCCGATCCCTTCACCAACACTGAGGATGACTTGGACCTTGGCCCCTTCTCGCTCCCAGAGCTGCCGCTCCAGCCTAAGGACGTTGCGGAGACGGAGGTGACTGAGGCAGAGGCGGTGGAGGAAAGCCCAGCAGCAGCTTCGGAGCCGAGCGCTGGGATCATCAAGGCCAATGCGTCCGTGATAGCATCTGGCGAGCCGGAGGAGCCACCGGCCAGCCAGGCAGCGGCTGCCCTGCCCGTGGACATGGAGCCACCAGCAGAGGAGCAGAAACCAGAAGTGGCTGTGCAGGAAACCACCTCAGAGGTGCTGAACGTGGCTGAGGAGAAAGGAACGGAGGACTTGGAAACGCAGGTTTTCCAGCAGGCCCCATCAGAGTCTGCACAGGTGGAGAGCAAAGAGGTGGAGGCCGTGCACGAGGAACTGTCATCTGCTGGTGGGGTGGCAGAGAGCAGCTCCCAGCCCTGTCCCCTGCCCGTGTCCAGCTGCGAGGGCACCGTTCCTCAGGACGGTGCTGCGGCCCGTGGCGGGAGCCAGGCCCCATCATCCCAGGCAGACACACCTCCGGGCAACACTCAACCAGAAGTTGTGGAACCAATACAAAAACCAGTAGCAGAAGCTCCCAAACCACCCAAAATAGAAGAGATTCCTCAGCGGATTACCAGGAACCGGGCTCAGATGCTCGCCAACCAAAACAAGCAGAATGCTGCCTCAGCCGAGAAGGAATTTCCTCCCGTCTCCGCACCCGTCACACGTGCCAAAGGCCGCATCACGGAGGAGGAAGATTCCCAGGCTCAGCACCCGCGGAAGCGCCGCTTCCAGCGCTCCAACCAGCAGCTGCAGCAGCAGATCAACACGTCCACCCAGCAGACGAGGGAGATGATCCAGCAAACACTGGCAGCTATTGTGGATGCGATAAAACTGGATGACATCGAACCGTACCACAGTGACAGGTCCAACCCCTACTTCGAGTACCTCCAGATCAGGAAAAAGATCGAGGAGAAGCGGAAAATCCTCTGCTATATTACTCCCCAAGCTCCACAGTGCTACGCTGAGTATGTCACCTACACAGGCTCCTACCTGTTGGATGGCAAACCTCTAAGCAAGCTCCATATTCCAGTGGTGAGTCACCTTCTCTGTTTAGCATCAGGGACTGTCCTCTCCTTCACTGCAAAAGGCACAGCCAAGTTTTCCCCCATGCCCTGTGACCACCCTTGCAATGCCTACATGTCCCAGCTGTGGCTTTAACCTGCTTTTATAATATGACACCAAACCTGAGCCTGGATAAGTCCATGGCTGTGTGTTAAATACAGCCCCTGAGATGCTGCATTTTTGCCAGGAAGACCTTGGGCTGTGCTGAGGGACCCGAGATTTGGTCAGGCTTTAGAGCAAAGTTTGTATGAATCCAGTGGATTTGAAGCTGGAAGGTTAAGCTGCTTTTACAGCAGTGTAGTAACAGGATAATGAACCTGGAACAGAGGAAAAAGATGGCTCTTAACTCCTGCCTTCGTTTTCCCAAACTCTGCTATTTGACTTGGCACTGGGATCAGCATTTCCCTGCTGTGCTGATGAATGGCCTCACTAATACAAGTGCATCAATAATCTTAGTGCTGCAGGCAGTAAATCTGGATCCAGATGGAGGAGGGTCAGTGTGACCGGCCACACCAGGTTCTGTTCCCTGCTGTGCACAGGGCGAAGGACCTCGGGCTGTGGGTTCCTGCCACAGGGGTGTTGGCCCTGGCGTTGTGTTCACATCTTGTTCCTTCCTAGACTTCCTAGACCAACCTGCTCCTCTGTTGGTAGCTGGGGCTGTGCTGGAGGAACACCTTGCTCCCCAGAAGGTGCAGGATAGATTGGTACACAGGCTCCCATCCCGGGGCTCAGGCCAGACTGCTCCTGGCAGTGGTTCTCCAACAATCAGACACGCTTGGACACCTGCACAACCTGCCCTGAGGCATGTGGAGGGGTTCAGGCTCTAGTTCTGGAGGCTGAGCTCTCCTCCCATCACTGGGCACCTTTTGCCTTATTGTCTCATGCTCACTGAGGTCTGAGCACCAGCGGGATCTTGTCCTTGGCAGACCATGGGGTGTCCCCCGCTCCCTCCCCAAGTCCACGGCCAATGTGCATTTCAGGGTTCTGGCAGCACCCCAGGCTGTGCTCCCAGCAGTGATCCTGGCTCTGACTCTCTGGCTCTAACCCTGTGCCCACAGATTGCCCCACCGCCGTCGCTCGCCGAGCCACTCAAGGAGCTCTTCAAGCAGCAGGAGGCCGTCCGGGGGAAGCTGCGGCTCCAGCACAGCATAGAGCGGGTAAGGGGGCACTCAGCTGGGGAACGGGGCCCAAATTTCCTCTGCTGGGGAGGCTGAGGCTACCATGCTCACTGCTTTGCTCTTCCTCAGGAGAAGCTCATCGTCTCCTGTGAGCAGGAGATCCTGAGGGTTCACTGCCGGGCAGCGAGGACCATCGCTAACCAGGCCGTGCCCTTCAGTGCCTGCACCATGCTGCTGGACTCCGAGGTGTACAACATGCCTCTAGAAAATCAGGTCAGTGCCTGTCTCAGTGGGGAGAAGTGTCTCAGAAGTTTATCAGTGAGTCTCAGGACCCTTTGCTCTTCCTGATCAGGATCATCTCACACACTGGAAAGGTTTATTTTACTACTCCCTGGGTCTTTTCTTGTGGAAGGAAGGGGGGGAGAGAGCCATGACACTGCTACACTGCGGGAGGGATCCTGGGTAGGGACAGGGTCCTGGGATTTATTAGTGACCTGTGTATTGATCCAGGAGCTTTGTTTTATCCCTCAGCATTTCCCAGCCAAGTGTCTGTGCTGCTGTGATCTTGGCATGAGTTGGAGGAGACAGGGAGGTGCAGGTGCTGTGATGGGCTGACATGGACAGCTTCCCTGCAAAGCAAGTTAAAACAGGGAGTGTGTGCACACAGGCATATGCATCCCCACCCAAGGCTGAATCCTTGGAAAGGGCTTCAGCAGCATGCTCCATCCTCCATCCCTGCAGGCACCTCATTTCTGAGGAGTGTGTGCCCCAGGAGGGGTTTGAATGTGGCCTGCGAGACCTGTAACTGCTTAAAGTACAAAAATAATCCCCCGTGTCATTCCTTTTGCTGTCCTTTCCTTAGGGAGATGAAAACAAATCGGTCAGAGACCGTTTCAACGCACGACAGTTCATTTCCTGGCTGCAGGATGTGGATGACAAGTACGATCGGATGAAGGTGAGAGCCCTGGGAGCCCCGTGCTCCAGGCTGGGGCATTCTAGAAGGGTCCTGGCTGTGGCTGGAGCCTGGAAGCTGCCTTAGTGGTTTCCAGCACAGAGTGGGTGTTGTGAGGTGGTCAGGACAGGGTTGCATGGTGGGGATGCTCCCATGTGTGGCACAGCAGAGCGTTGGGAGCCTCTGCAGGGATTTGGGGAGCACAGTGGTCTCTGATGGTTCCAAAAATGGGGAGGGGAGGCAGGTTCAGCTTGGGGCTGAATTCAGCTGGGATTCCCCCTCATGCCTCTGGTTGGAGCTTTCCCAGTCGGTTGAACCCTCAGGGGCTGCTCTTTGCCAGGAGCATGTGTTGCAGTGAACCCAAAACCTGTGGAGAGCTTCAGGGTGTCAGGAGCCCGGGCAGTGATTCCAGAAAGCTCTGAGAGCCACGCTCTAACATGGGAAGGAGCAGGGGCAGTGGTGCTGCAGCTGGTGACACGGAAGGGATTGGCAGGTCCCACGAAGGGAGAAGGTCCCTGTGGGGGCCAATGGGGACTGTGCCAAAGTGGTCTTGGTGGGGTCCGTGCTCTGGAGTACTTCCAAGCCTTTCAAACCCAAAGCTTCTGGGTTTGCCCCAGCTCCTGCTGGAACTGGGCTCAGAAGACATCCCAAATCCAGCTGTCCTGTGTGTGGCATCCCTTACTGCATTTAGTGCTGTGCCCACCTCAGTTGCTGCACATCCCCTGGGTTTGCTGGGTGGGACGGGCAGCAGGACCCTCTCCTGCCCTCTCCCACTCCGCCCTCACCTCCCATTGGTTTTTCCCAATCCAGACTTGCCTGCTCATGAGACAGCAACATGAAGCAGCTGCCTTGAACGCGGTGCAGAGGATGGAGTGGCAGCTGAAGGTGCAGGAGCTGGACCCCGCAGGGCACAAATCCCTCTGTGTGAACGAGGTGCCCTCGTTCTATGTGCCAATGGTCGACGTGAACGATGACTTCGTGCTCTTGCCGGCATGACAGTTCCACCCCAGGAGACATCACTGAACACTGGCAAGGACGGGAGCGCTCCGAGGTCGGGCGGTCGAGCTCACATTCACCTTTACCGCTTGCTGATGAATCCCTGGTCAGAGGAGGAGGAAGCAGCTATCGGCAGAAAACAAAACAATAAGAAAAAATAATTGCACTTTCTTCACAACATGTCCCTCGCTTCCGGACTGACGGCAGCTCCGCGGGGCAGCGGGCCGGGCGCAGCTCCTTCCCACCGGCGGCTGCGGCAGGGAGGCACCGGGCGGTGCCGGCGGCGGGCACTCGGCGGCCCCGAGACTGGCCAGGGCGCGGAGGGAGGAGGCCAAGGACACCGTGTGTGTGTTGCAGAAGCTGCTGAGCGGGGCCAGCAACCACGTGAACCATGTACTTGTGAACACCGTGATTTCCAGCTCTCTGTTTTCCACCGGGCGCGGATCTCCTCTCGGAGAGGCTGCAGTAGGAAACCGTGGGGGGAGGGGGGGGTGTTTGAGTTTCTCGTTCCATCATGGGTATGTCTACAAAAAAAAAAACAAAAAACCAACAAAAAAAAGTCACAAAAAATCCCCAATTAGCAACAAAAAGACAGTGTCCAAGTTGGGCAGCGGCGACTTGGAGCGGGGACGGCTCCGCGATGTGCCCACAGCAGCCGCTGCCACCGTCAGGGACGAGCAGAGGAGCCGCCGGGGCGGCACGGCCGGGGAGACGGCGACGCAGAGAAAGGACTTTGCCAACTGTGTTTTTAATGGAGTAAAATCCACGTGGTTTATATATTTTTTCCTTTAATCTTGGGCATTTCGTTTCTCTTTCTGAGAACATAACTTGAAAACACTACAGAGCCAATACTCATATAAAGAAAAATTGTATCCCATAAATGCTGTACAGTTTTTATATACATTAACAATGTACTTTTGCTGCCTTCTAGATAATTTATTTTGCAACACATTACTGCACAGTTGTAAATAACTTATGTACTGTAACATCACTTTCAGTTATGTGTAAAGAAATAAATAAATTAATTAAAATTATCTTTGTATTTATAGTTCACCCTGGGCAGCACTTTCCCTGTCAAGGAAAGGGTTGCCCAGAGAAGCTGTGGCTGCCCCATTCCTGGAAGTGTTCAAGGCCAGGTTGGAGCAACCTGGTCTAGTGGAAGGTGTCCCTGCCCATGGCAGGAGTTGGAACAAGATGAGTTTTGAGGTCCCTTCCAACCCAAACCATTTCATGGTTCTGTGATTTTGAATATTGTTTTTCTCCCCTTTCCCTGCCCCTTTGTGTCCAGTGGGATTAGAAACCCTTCAACTGGTTGTGATGGGGAGGACCATGGGGAGAGGGGAGCCCCCCCCGTGCCATGTGCCAGTTGGGGGGTCACAGTGTGACATGAAGAATGTTTGGGCTCAGGCTAGTGAATTTACAGCCCCTGTAGTGACTGTGAGCCAAGGAGCTGCTCTTTGGGGCTGCAGAGTCCGGAGAAGGCCCAGGGTGGGCCTGGGCTTAATGCAGGGGACAAAGTTGACTGTCAGCTCAGGGATGCAGCTGGAGGCAGGTCAATGCCTATCCAAGACTTCTGTGCTTTCCTTCCACCTGCTGCCCAGCCTTTCTCAATGGGCAGCTGCCCACAACTGCTGTCCCCAGGCTGGTGTGCTGGGATGAGGGGTGGCCTCTGTGGACCCCTGATACCAGCTCTGAGTTCTCCAGCTTCTTCTGTTGGATTTTCCTGGGTGCTTGTGCTGGTTCAGTGTCTCAGCTGCCACTTTGGGAAACAAAGATATTCCAGATGCCATTTGGCTCCTCTTCCTCTGCTGGTGAGGCCATGCTGAGGGGACTAGGGGGGGCCCTGGATTCAGCCCCCAACCCGGTTTCCCACTTGCGCTCCCACCGGCTTTGCAGCCAGTTGTGGAATTTTCCGTGGTCTGAGCATGGGGACCTTGAGGGTTTCACTCCAACACGTCTCAAGGGGGGTCCCTCCTTCCCCTCCCCAACCCCCAGCTCCTGCCTTGGCACTGCTGGCACCAGGATCAGGGATCACCACAGCAGGACCACTCATTGCAGCTGCAGCAGGATGGGCAGTGCTATGTCCCACCTACAGCCAGAGGGATTTTTCCCCCCATCCTTGCCCTGGGCTGTGGGGTCAGGGTGGGCAACTAGTGCACTGGGACTGGGGGCTGTTTCTGTGTCAGGGGCTTCAAGAAAGCAACCACAAATACATTAATTAATTTCCAGCCCTGCTCTTTATTTTGTTAAATTCATCTCTGTAGGCACGGAGAGGCCTTTTATCAGTGTGTAAAGCAGGAAAGTCCCGTGGGCTCATCTGACCAAGGTACTGGTTGGTGGCCTTGGGAGTCTCCAGGGTCAGTTTTCCTCCCGGCACTGTTACTTCCAGCCGGGTCCATGGGTGCAGATCCCGTGGAGGGAGGCAAAGAAATGCAGATGTGATTTTTTTTTTTAATGTGATTCTTTCAGTGTGACTTTGTAGGTGCAATTTCTCAATGTGATTTTCGATGTGATTTTTGATGTAATTTTGCGGATGGAATCTTTTTCACCGCTGCAGGTCCGGAGCTGAGCACCCGAGTGATGCTGCTGCCCCCAGAAATCACGTCTGTGAGTAAATTTTAAAAAGAAGAGGGGGGAAAAAACCCTCTATTTGCAGCTTGGCTGCTCCATTGGCTCTTCCCACAAGGTAATGTGGCACTGGGTGCCCACCAGTTCCCTTCCTGGGGGAGGGTCACAGATCCCACTGGCCCCTTTTGAGGTTTAGGGGGACCCGGTGCATTTGTGGGTGTTCACAGATGGGTCCTGGCACCCTTGGTTGCACCTCAGCACCCCCAACACCAGCTGGTCTGGGGGTCCCCCAGTACCGAGAGGGTGCCTTAATTTGGAACACCGTGGAGGAAGGGGGGCTGAGCTGGGGCTGGGGGTGAACTGGGGCTTGGGGCGGGGGGGGGCAAAAAGGGGCAGGGGGCGTGAATTGGGTTGAGAGAGCCGAGCCGGGGTTGAGGGTGAAGGGGCCTTGGGGAGCCAAACTGGGTTCCAGTCTTGGGAGGGGGGCAAACCGGGCTGGGGCGTGAACAGGGCTGGAGGTATTGAACCCAGTGTTGGGGGGAGGAAACTTGGGCTGGGAGGACTGAAACGGGCTGGAGAGGGGGTGAACAGAGAGGCTGAGGGGGTGATCAAACTGGCTGGATGAACTGGGTTTGGGGTGGCAAACAACTGGAGATAGGTGGGCTGAGCCTGGTGTTGCAGGGCACGAACCGGGAGTGGGGTGTGTGAACTGGGCATGGCGAGGGGCAAATTGGGACTGAGGGGGGCGAACCGGCTTGAGGAGCGGCTGAACCGGGCCTGGGGTGTGTGAACCGGGCTGGGGAGACAAACCGGGCTTGGGCGGGGGGTGCAAACCAGGTCTGATCCCCGTGTTGGGGGGCGCAAACCGGGCTTTGGGGGTGCTGACCCGAGTCTGGGGGGGGCCTGAACCGGTGCTGGGGAAGGGGGGGGTGTCAGAGCCGGGGGGGGCCCCGTCGGGGCGGTGCCGCGGGGCGGGTCCACCCGGTGCCGCCCCCACCTGCCCTCGCCGAGCGCGGGCGCGATCGCGGCGATGGCGCTCGGGGGGTCGCGGCCGCGGGGCCGGCGGGCGGCGGGGGGGTGGGCGCCGTGCGCGGCGCTGGCGCTCGGGTGGGCGCTGGGGTGGGCGCTGGGCGCGGAGCCCCCGCACCGCTGCCGCCCCGACGCCGCGCTGCTGCCGCCGCCGCTCCGCCGGCTCGGGGGCCCCGCGCTGCTCCGCGCCGCCGTCCCGCGCCTCCGCGGCGGCTGGAGCCCCTGCCAGCTGTACCGCTACACCCCCGGCACCCCCGGCACCCCCCGCCCCAATGGCACCGGGCCCTGCACCCGCGGATGGCACTACGCCCTGCCCGCCGCCGGCCTCCGCGCCAACCTCGTCACACAGGTGGGGGACAGGGGCGGGGGGGTCTCAGGGGAGTTCAAGGAGACCCGGGGGTGGGGGGTCCCGTGGTACAGGAGGGTGGGGTGGGGCGGGAGGCTATGGGGGGAGTTTGGAGCAAACAAGCTGGAGGTCCCAACCCCTGGAGCAAGTTGGGAACCCCCGTAAGGATCCCACGGGAAAGCCCTGGATATGCTGGGAGAACACCGGGGATGTCCTGGGATGTGGGGGGGTTTGCTTGGAGGGGGAAGCAGGGATCCTGGGAAGAGAGAGGGGTCCTGGGAGGAGAAGGTGGGAGACCCCATGGAAAGGGGTTTGGGGTAGGTGGGGGAGCCCTGGAGGAAAGTTGCTGAGGGGTTGGAGGGTGTCCAGGGGAGAGGGCTCTAAGGACCTTCAGCACCATCCTGGCACATCCCCACATTTCTACTTGTTGGGTGGGGGTTGGTTAGGAGACACCCCCCCATCTTTCCCAGCCCTGTCAGCAGCAATAGGGGGGGCCTGCTGAGCCCCCCACGCTGACAGCCCTCCATTGTGTCCCCCCACAGTGGGACCTGGTGTGTGCCTCACGCTGGAAGGTGCCCCTGGAGCAGACCACACACCTGTTGGGCTGGACACTGGGCAGCGTCACTGCCGGCCTGGCCTGTGACAGGTAACGGGGGTGCCCCGGTGGCCCCCTGGGCAGGGGATGCCATGCCCAGCCCTACTCACAGCCTGTCCCTGGTAGGTTTGGCCGCCGTCCCACCTTCCTGCTGTCCCTGGCGCTGGCAGTGCCCGTGGGCCTCGCCGTGGCACTGGCCATGAACTTTCTCATGGTCCTGGTGGCTCGGCTGCTCTTCGGGGCAGCACTGGCAGGAGCTTTCCTCGCTCTCTACGTGGCCCGTGAGTGTGATTGGGAGGGTCCACAGGGGTGTGGGGATTGAGGATGCTCTGAGGTGCAGGATGCTCTGGGATACAGGATGCTTTGGGGTGCAAAATGCTCCAGGGTATAGGATGCTCCAGGATGCAGGATGCTGCATGGTGTAGGATGCACTGGGATGCAGGATGCTCTGGGATAATTCTCCAGGGTGCAGGATGTCCTGTGTCAATGGCACCCACAGTGCACTCCTCACCTCCTGCCAGGGCTGGAGCTGTGTGAGCCCCCCCACCGACTGGGGGTGACGATGGTGGCTGGATTCTTCTGGATCGCTGGGGAGCTGCTGCTGCCAGGGCTGGCCCTGCTGTGCCGGGACTGGCGGGTGCTGCAGGGTGCTGTCACCATGATCCTGGCTCTGCTGGCTGCCTGCTGGTGGTAAGGACCCCCTGGACAGGGGTTTGTGTGGGGCTGGGCTGTACCTGGTGCTGTTGCCAAGCTGTTCCCAGCCAGGCACACCCTGTCCAGGGCCACAGCAGGGATCAAAAGCTGCCCGGGACTCTCCAGGGGAGTGGGAACCCTTCCACCCTGGGTAAATGTTTGCTCAGGTTTGAAGTTGAGGGTTTCTGGGCAGTGTTGCTTTGAAGCCGGATGGGAGGGTCAGTGCTGGAGTGGGCCAGGCCCCTGGGGAGCTCTGTGACCTGACACTCATGCCCCAGGTGCCCAGCACTGCTGCTGGAGTCAGCACGCTGGCTGCTGGCCACACAGCAACTGGAGAGGGCCAGGAAGACCCTACAGGCGCTGGCTGAGGACAACTGGCCCCAGGACAGCCTCCTCACAGGTGTGTGGGGGAACTCCAAGGGTGATGGAACACTGGGACCCCTCCCCACAGCCATGGTGCTGAGGGGGGTGGGGCAGTGCCGACTCTATCCTGGGATCCCTTCTCCCAGCAGAGCTGGAGGCCTTGTCCGAGGGATCCCCACAGCCCCAGTACCACACTGTCTGTGAGATCTTCAGCACCAGAGTCATCTGGAAGAACGGCGTCATCCTCGGCTTTGCGGCGTGAGCATGAGGGGGATACTGTGAGGGTGCTGCTGGGGTGGGGGGTCTCACTTGTGGCCCCCTGACGCCGCTCTCCCACAGGTTCATCGGCTCCGGCATCCGCCACTGCTTCACTCGCAACCTGGCCCCCCACCTGCCCCACTTCTTCTCCTCCTACTTGGTGCTGGTGGGCACCGAGGTGGCCGCCTGCCTCTTCGTGTGCCTGACGGCCGAACGCTTCGGACGCCGCGCCATCCTCCTCCTCTGCACCGTCCTCACGGGCATCTCCTCCCTCCTGCTGCTGGCCCTCACCCAGTGTAAGGACCCTCAGGGGACCCCCAGGGATGCAGCCCCCAACTGGGGAGGGAACTGCATGTCTGAGAGGGGTGGGTGCGGGATTTGACCCCTGATGCTGCTTCACCCCCTCCCAGACCTGCTGGAGCTCATTGTCCTGACCCTTTCTGTGGTGGGCACGGCTGCCTCCCATGCTGTCACCATGCTCAGCATCTTCTTTGCCAGTGAGGTTCTCCCCACCGTGGTCAGGTAAGGGGGGAACCGGCCCCCTCCTGTGCTACCCTGGGTTGGGCGGCACAGAGGCAGGGCCCCCTCTGAGTGTGTTCCCCCCGCAGGGGCGCCGGGCTGGGCCTGGTCGTGGGGGCCAGTTTCGTGGGCAAGGCGGCAGCGCCCATCACCGCCATCCCCAACAGCCGCGGCTTCTTCCTGCACCACGTGGTGTTCGCCTCCTTCGCCATCCTGGCCGTGCTCAGCATCATGTTGCTGCCTGAGAGCCAGGGCCGCAACCTGCCCCAGTCCCTGCAGGACGGTGAGAACCAGCGCCGGCCCCCCCTCTTCCGCCGGCCCCCTTGCGAGGACCACCTGCCCCTGCTCGCCTCCCATGGCATCCCCCACGACTATTCCCGCCTCGCTGCCTCCACCAAGAGGATGCTGGGCTCCCTGGACACTCCTCATGAGATGTAGCTGTGCCTCCGATCCCTGGGGGTCTCCCCACTGCTGGGATGCCCATCCGTGCGTGCTCATGGGGATGACAGGGAGCCCCAGGACGTGCGCTGGGTGGGTTGGGAGAGCAGCACACCCTCCCGCAGCAGGGCCAGATCCTGCCCCAGGAGGACCAGTGCTGGGAGCCCTGGGGTGGGGGTGATGCCCCCCTGATGGGTGCTGCTGGCTCCCAATAAAAGTGCCTTGTGTCTATGGGCCATCAGTGTGGTGGGGGGACACCACCCCCCCACCACTGGCCCCTGCTCTTTATTATGGCGTGACTCCTCACCCCCGTTCCCCAGCTCTGTGGGGCTGCCCCAGGGTGTCCCCTCCCAGGGCTGCCTGGGTTTGCTGGGCTGGGGTCTGGGGGGGGTGCAGGTGTGGACCCCCCTGCGCGGAGGCCTCTCGCAAAGCCCCTCCGGGTGGGTGTCTTGTGCGTGTCCGTATACAAAGCTGCTGCATCTGGTCATCTCTTGTCTATGTGAGCCCCCCTCTGTCCCTTCCCTGCCCCAGCCCCTCTGTGGGCAAGGGGTGCTCCCCTCCTGCCCCTCATCCCCGCTAGTGCCCGTAGAGGTCGGCCAGGCGGCGAAAGCGTGGCCCCCACTCGCTCAGGTAGTCGTAGTCCTGGTCCTCGTCTGTCAGGCTGGAGACGATGGAGCTGAGGGGGCTGGCAACAGAGCCCGAGCCCTCGTAGTCGTAGATGAGGGCCGTGTCATAAGGGGGCACGCTGGGGTCACTGTCAGCTGCCTCCAGCCCCTGTGGGGACAGGGGGACATTGTGTCAGCCCTGCCAGGGATGGGGGGCTGAGGGCAAGGGGAGCACTGAGCCCCGTCCCACCTCATTGATGAAGTCCTCAATGTCTGAGGGGCTGTTGGGCAGCTTGCGGGGGGCCAAGGGGGTCCCAGAGCTGAGCGGGGCGTCCCTGCGCACTGGCGGCTTGGCCCGGGCTGAGAAGAGCTCGGGGTGCCGGAGCTGGTTGATGTCGTAGGCGTCCTGTGGGGCCAGGAGGGGGTCAGGGAGGCAGGGCTGGGATGGAGACCCCCCGGGGCTTCCCCTGCCGTGGGTCCTGCTCACCTGGTCTTCCTCGCCCCCGCCCTGCTCGTCGTAGTTGAGGATGTTGTCGCGCATATCATCCCGGGAGCGCTCCAGCAGCCCCTTGCGCAGGGCCCGGCGGCGCCCGCGCACCCGCACGGCCCCCAGAGCCGCCAGCACTGCGGGCACAGCGGGTGGGCACGGGGAGTGGGCATGGCAGGCGGGACAGGGAGGGGCACGGGGCGGTGGGGGTGCTGGCTGGGTGGGGCTGGGAGGTGGGATGGGAATGCAGGTGGGGATTCCTGGGGGCAGTGATGAGGTGGGATGGGGGAGGAGCAGAATATTTTAGTGGGGGTTTGGTGAAGGTCAAAAATTGGGGGGAGGTGTTGATGGTCACGGGTACTGACTGGATGGGGTGATTAGGACCAAGATGGGTGATGGGGGACGTGGGTAGGGAGAGTTTGGGGTGTTTTGGACCAGGATGGGGTGATGGGAGACATGGGCAGGATATGCATGGAGTGGCCAGGACCAGGATGAGGTGATGGGTGGGGGATGAGGTGACCGAATGTGCTGGTGGGGTCCGGGGTGGGTGGCCAGGGCCAGGATTGCATGGCAGATCTGGCCCAGGGTGCCAGGGGTGGAGGGGTGAGGGCTCACTCACCAAGGAGGAGGATGCTGCTGCCGAGGATGATCAGGAGGGCCCCGAGGGTGATGCCGGCCCCGGCGGTGGCGGCAGCCAGGACCCCGTCCTGGCAGGTGCCGTCCCGGCCGCAGTGACACACCGAGACGTTCAGCAGCTGCTGCTGCTCCTGCGGGGGAGTCCCCGAGTCCCGGAGCAGCAGCGGGAGTGAGTAGGGCCCTTCGGGCAGCTCCGCCAGCACGGCCAGCACCGCGTGAGTCACTGCGTGGGGAGTGGGTAGTAGAGGGTGAGCAGGATCCCCCTATGCAGCAACCCCCAACCCAGCTGCCCCTCACCATTGAAGCGGGTGATGCTCCAGTTGCGGGCGAGCTGGGGCTGCTGGGGGCTGAGCTGAAAGTGGAAGGGGGCTCCATGGGGGGGCCGGTCATCGTCGGTGGCCCCCAGGAGCAGAGTCCCCCCGCGTCCCGGCCGCCCGCAGAGCACCCCTGCTGGCGGCTGCAGCTGCGGTGCGTGGTCGTTCACCTCCAGGATCTCGATGGAGAGGGTGCCGGTGGCCGAGAGCGGGGGCTCGGCTGGGGGAAAGAGCAGAGGTGTCAGGGAGGGCAACGGGAGCAGGGGAACGTGGCAGGGGTGCTGCTCACCGTCATCTCGGGCCAGGACCAGGGCGATGTACCAGCCGCCCTGCAGGAAGGCCGAGGGGTGCAGCAGCTCCCGCTTGGTGCGGACAGTGCCGGCGTGGGGATCCAGCTGCAGCCAGTCCGCAGGGTCGTAGAGCAGCGCGTAGCTGTGGGTGCAGGGGGGGTGTGACATCACTCCCTGAAACACCGACGGTGGGTGTGGGAGGCCACGGGACGGGAGCAGGACTCACGTGAGGGTCTGGATCTGGTGGGTGTCAGGGTCGCTGGCAGTGTAGGTGGTGATGGGGGTGCCCGGGGGGGTCCCCTCCAACACGCTGATTCTCCGTGGGTTCTCACGGAAGACAGGCGCCTCATTGACATCCCGCACACGCACTCGCACTGTGGCCAGAGCCCGGGGGCTGGCGGGGGCCGTGGGCTCCAGCGGCTGCTCATTCTGCACCGACACCGTCAGCTCAAAGCGGTCCCGCACCTCGTGGTCCAGTGGCTGTGAGAGGGGCTACGGGTCAGCCGAGCCATGAGACCCCCAGTGCCCCCTGGCTGTCCTGTGCCCACCTTGACCACGGAGAGCACACCGTCGTTGGTGTGGGGGTCGGTGCGGATGGCGAAGGCGCCCTCGGGGTCACCCTCCAGGATGGTGTATTTGGCCAGCCAGCTGGGAGAGCCCGCCAGGTCCTTGTCGTGCACAAACACCTTCCCCACGTCCACACCAGCTGCCTGCTCCTCCACCTCCATGGAGAACTGGGAGACAGCAGCGTGGGGCTGGGGTCTGTCCCTTTGGGATGCTGCAGCCCCTTGAGGGGATGGCTCCCTCCCTGCTGACCCTGGCACATTCCCATATCCCACCCGGCCACTACCTCCTCCTTGGTGAACTCGGGAGGGTTGTCGTTGATGTCCTCCAGATAGATGACGGCCATGGCGGTGGTGGTGAGCCCATCCCCGGACATGTCAGCTGCCTGCACCGTCAGGTTGTACACCCCCATGGTCTGTAGGGAATGAAGGGGGCCAGTGCTGAGCCCCTCCAGCCCCCCAAGGAGCACAGAGGTCCCACAGCTGCTGCCCACCCACCATATCCCCACACCAGGGTCTGCTCATGGTTTCACCACCTGGGGGGTCCTGGTTGCCCCCAGTCCCAGTGCCCCCACGGGTGGTCCCCATCCCATTACCTCACGGTCGAGGCCAGGCCGTGCAGTGCAGATCTCCCCGGTGGTGGCATTGATGCTGAACATGCCGGCAGCGCCCTGCTCCAGGATGGAATACTGCAGTGCCGCATTGTCCGTGTCGGGGTCATCGGCATCGGTGGCATCCACCATCATCACGCAGGTCCCTGCAGCCGCAGGAGTGCCTGGTGGATGCCAGTTTTGGGACTGGCTCATGCCCCCACCCCGGCCCCCCCTCTGGACCCACCTGGCTCAGCCCCCTCCACCACGTGCCCCGTGAACACGTCCTGCCGGAAGAGCGGCCGGTTGTCGTTCTGGTCCACCACGATGATCTCCAGGTCAGTGGGGTCCTCCAGTGTCACTCCACCCAGGTCCAGTGCGAAGGCTCTCAGCTGTGGGCACAGAGCACGGTGGTCGGGGTCTAGCTGGGGACCTCAGGGAAGGTCTATGGGCACTCAGGAACATCCTTACCCGATAACGGTCGTTCTCCTCCCGGTCCAGCATGGCATTGAGGAAGACCTTCCCGCTGAACTTGTCGATGGAGAAGATGCCCAGGGGCTCCTCGTCCACCCCTGGCCCCTTGATGCTGTAGATCACCCCCCCGGGCTGCTGCTTGTCTGACTTGATCTGCCCCAGGGAAATCATAGCTGGGTGTCTCAGGCTGGGGGTCTTTTCCCCTCTGGGGTTGCTCCCATGCAATCCCCCTGCCCAGGGTGCCTCCCATCCCAACACCTGGAAGAGAGGGTGGGGGGCTCTCACCTACCTGCACCAAGAGGTGGGGGATGCGCTTGTGGTTCTCTGAGACGCTGATGGGGGGGATCACCCAGGCCCTCTTCACCCGCCGTGGACCCTCGTGCTGCTGCCAGGCCTGGGGGGTGCCCGGGGCTGCAGCATCTGGCTGGGCTGGGCCGGCACCCTGGGGGGGGACATGGTGCTGCTGGTGACCCTGAAACCTCTGGAGTGGGGTGGAATGCCAGGGCAGTGGGCAGGGAGGTGCACTTGGGCTGAGTGTGTAGTGCTGGGGTGCACAGTGATGGAGTACATGGTGTGGGGGTACACGGTGCTGAGCCCCCCTGATGGGGTTGAGGTTGGGTCTGGGGGAGCACAGGGGCTATCCAGCTCCCACAGGAGTGTTGTGTTGGTGGTCCCCTGACATCCTGGTGTGATGGTGATGGGTATCCTGCAGGGATCACCAGGAAGGGCTGCCCCACAAACGACCCTGGTTGGGCTGTATCCCATGGGACCCCTGCAGAGGGGGCGAGGGGGGTACCCCAGGCTGGCAACACCTGCTGTGGCCCCCCCATATCACTGTCACCACATGGACATGGCAGTGAGGGCAGAGGTCATGCCCTCAGGGATCAGTTTAGGCTGCTGGGGTGGTCTTGGAGCACAAAGCTGGGGTGCTGGGGGGGGGCACAGGGAGTTGGGGGGCTGGGGTGAAGCTGGGAGCTGTGAGGGGGGAGATTAGGGATGGAGACAGGGATGGAGATAGTTGTGGGGGCGCTGCAGTAGGGTCAGGGAGCTGATCAGTTTAGAGGCTGTGCAGGACCGGGGTCAGGGAATTGGGGGCGTGACATGGGCGTCTGGAGCTGGGGGGGGGGGCTGGGAGGTAGGGGTGGGAAGGGAGTCAGCGACCTGTGCACACAGCCAACCCCCTCCAGTTCTGTGCCACCCTCGTCCTGATCCCACGGGACATGCACTGTCCCCTCCCCGGGAACGGAGCACATCTGGGCAGCACCAGCCTCGCACGCACATCTGCATCCAGCTGTGCCTGCACCGCTGGCTGCTGGGGTGTCCCAGGAGCCCCAGAGACTTCGTGTGCACCCTGAGGGGGAGGAGGGGGAGCGGGGCCGTGGGAATGGCTCTGCTGGGGGTCCCTGGGGATGGGGGTTGGGGGGACCGGCGGCCGCGTGTCAGCCCCATGGAATGGGCAGGACAACGGGCTCTTTCCGAGGCTATGATGGGCACTGCACTGTGGTCTCCAGCTGTTTCTCTGGGTCCACCCCTCGCAGGAGAGACTCCCCCCACCCTTCCCCGGGGGGCCGCAGGAGCTGGGGACGGATTGGGAGGTAGGGGGGGCGATGAGGGCTCTGTTGCTGTGGGGAGCTGCCCTGCAGGATCCCTTGCTTTCCCCTGCCCTGAGCACCGAGTGCAGGGGCCAGGCCAGAACCTCAACAGCCCCATGTGGCTCAGGCCTGAGACCGCGGTGAGGGGCTCTGGGGGGATGTGCATGGGCAAGGGGGTGTGAGGGGGCTCTGGGACCTCAGTTGGGGTGGGAAAAGGGGGAGCAGGATGTATCTGAGTGCCTAACCCTTCCCCAGATCTGCTCTCAGCCCATCCCGGTTCACAGGCGCAGGCAGTGTGCCGGAGCCGCAGGCCCCCCCCTGCCACGGCCATCTGTAGGGTGGGAAATGCCTCAAGAGGGGCTCCGAGCCCCCATCACCCCCATCCCCATCCCCGCTGCCCTCAGGGATGTGACTTCACAGGGTTTGGGGTCTGGCTACTCCCCAGCTCCGTGTCCAGGATCCCCATCCCGGCCATCCCTCCCGGGGTACAGAGCGGGGGTCCCCATCCCACCCCATCGCACCCCATCCCCACCCTCCCGGTCTCCCCGCAACCCTTACCCGAGCGCAGAGTGGGGCGAGCAGGCAAGCGAGGAGGAGCGGGGGGCCCATGGCGGAGCGGGGCACAGCCCGGCCGCCGGCCCCGAGCTAAAATAGCGGCGGGACTGGCTGAGTGACAGCACATGTGCTGCGGGCACCGGACCCCCCCGCGGGCAGCTGGCCCCGCCGCCCCCGGCCCGTAGCCCGCACCCCCTGCCCTGCCCGGCCCGCCGAGGGGCCCACCGGGGGGATGCGAGGGGCGAGGAGGGGAGAGGGGGGGTCCCCGCTGCCCGGGTCTGGAGAGCGGGGCCCGGGGGGTCGGGGGGCCGAGGGTGCGCAGCCCCAGGGAGGGCGGGCGGAACGCGGCAGCTGGCGCCGGGCGCGCTCCGGGGATGCCGCGACGGGGCGGGCGGGAGGGGGAGACCCGGGCCCGCTGCCCCCCGGCTGCTCCGGCGCCGGGACAGGGACCGACATCGACACGGGCAGGGGGACAAGGACAGACACGAGATAGGGACACGGATAGGGACCGGCACCGGTAGTGGGCCAGGAACCGTAACGAGACAGGAACTTGGACAGGAACAAGGAGAGGGACACGGACGCGAACAGTGACCGGCAGCGATTCTTCTCGCCGCGCTCCGCCGCTCCCCCCGTCAGGGGGAGCCCGCCCGCCTCTCCCCGGCCGTTCACGGTGCCGGTGCCGTCTGCGTTGGCGTCGGGGCCGGCCCTGGTGCGGGGTCGGGAGAGGGACGGCAGCGTCCCACGGTCTCCTGATCCCGACGGATTCCCACCAGGCAGAGAGGCCGAGGGCTGCTCCGGGAGTCCTGGCAAGACTCTCGGCCCCCGTTGTCGGTCCCAGAGCTGTCCCCCGACCCCCGGTCCCGACGCTGACTGCGACCATCGGGGCCGGTCCTGGTGCTTTCTTCGACCCCCAAGGTTGGTCACGGTGCCGCCTTCGACACCGCAAAGCTGGTCCCGGTGCCGCCTGCGACTCTGGGGCCGGTCCCAGTGTTTCTCTCGACCCTCCAGGCCGATCCCAGTGTTTCTCTCGACCCCCCGGGCCGGTCCCCGTGTTGTCGCGATGCCGTGGCACCAGGTGGCAGCATCGTCCCGGCCACCAGCCCCGACATCGGCGGTCCCCGCGCCCGAGGTACCGCACCGAGGACCACCCCCCGCCCGCCGGCGCGGGGTCCCGGTGAAGCAGGGATGGAGAACCGCGACCCCCTGGGCAAGGCGAAGGGGTCGAGGGGCTCTTGCCCTCCAAGGGAACCGAGCCCTGGATCTGGCAGGGGAGCGTGCGGTGTGTCGGTGACACTGGTGGCATCACCGCATACCTGCCTGGCAGCTGCCCATGCTCCCGGCCAGCACCGTCCCGTCCATGGGAACAGGTGCCTTGTGGTGGGCACCGACACGGGGATGGGGAACAAGGCGTGGGAAAAGAGACACAGGAGGAGGGATGCAGGATATGTCCTGTCCGTTCCCAGGAGCTGAGCGGTGGTGGCAGGGCTGTCGGTGTCCCCGGCGACCTGTCACGAGCGGGTGAGCGTCGGGCACCGGTGACCCGCGGCTTGGCTGGGCCGTGGCGTGGGCAGCGGCGCTCACTTGCCCGTCCGTCTGTCCGATCCCATCCGTCCGCCCCGCTGTCCTGTCACCCCGCATCAGTGTCACGGCGAGGAGCCGCCCCGGCGGCGCTGGCCGGGGGTCCTGGCGGCTGCCCCTGACCCTAACGCGCCGTGGCAGCGGGGCGGCCGAGCAGATGTTCCCTGCCACCGGCACCGCGGCGCGGGGGTGCGGGGGTGGCAGATGTGACAGGCTTTGACAAGGCGCCAGACCCGCTCGTGGGGACAGGGCTGCCCGTGGCGTGTCCCCGGTTGCAGCACGACAGCGGGTGCTGCAGCCCCCCTCACCACTGGCCCTGCACCAACACCCCTTGCTCCTCTCCCCCCAAAACCCGGGGGTTCCACTGGAGGTCAGAGGTCTGGGGTCCCCCAGATGCTGAGTTCAAGTAGGACCAGCCCAGAACCATGACCGTCCTTGCTGTGCTGAGTCATCCTCTTTTGGAGGGTCCCACTCCCCCCTCCCAGCTGACACACTCTGACCTGCCCAGAACAGTGCAACTGCTTTGGGTGCTCGGACCAGTTCTGCCCCCCCGTGTGTGTTGGGACCATGGATGTCCCTGAAGTGGGGTGCAATGGGACCACTCATAACCCCAGTGTAGGACCAGTCATGTCTCTCATGTGGGGTGCAGTAGGACAAGTCGTGACCCCAGCACAGGGACTGGGAGTCAGGGCAGTGCCCAGCGAGGGCAGAGGGAGCAGCTGGCATAGCCCCATAAAGCCACCAGAGCTTCGATTTTATATGGCAATAAAAGGTAAAGTAAGCTATAAAGCATGACAGCAGGTCCTGGTGTGCCGAGCAGGGGGGGCACAGAGGGATGGTCAGCCTCCAGCTCCCTGGGACATCCCAGCAGGGCAAGGGCGAGCGGGTCCCCAGGCGTCCCCCGGTCAGGGACACTCCCAGTGCTGTTGACAGGGCCAGCATTACAGCCCATGCATTAAAGCTGCTGCTTTGGGTTGTTGTTGTTGTTTTAATGGTTTTATTGGGCGATGCTGGGCCGGGCCTTGCAGGCCTTAATGAAGGAGATTGATGGCTTAATCGCCTGTAGCCATTACGGGGTAATTGAATGGTTGTGTACATATGATCCGACCGTCAATGCCGACGTGGCTCGCAAGCGAAACGCCTGGAGCAGACTGGGGGACACAGCCCCTCCTGCATCCCTGATGGAGACAGCATGGGGGGAGCAGAGCCCATGGCCTTGGAGACTCTCATTCCTGGGGTCCTTGCTGTGTCGGTGTTCCTGGAGGTCTCCATGTCCATCCAGTGGCACCAGGTTACCCCAACTCACCTCCATCTGGCTCAGCTCCCAACCTGGGTTCCAGGGCACCATAACCAGGTGCTTTAATGAGGTTTTTAATTACCAGGTCTCATCTATAGGGATGAACAGCAGTGGGGGAGTGGAGGTGGGAGCATGGGGGTTCAGCATGAATGGCAGCCCCAAACCATGGTCACCACTGACCACCCTCCCTGTGGAAACCACTGAGGAGCAAACCCAGCAGAGCCAGAGCTGAGTCCCCACACTGAGGTGTGAGTCAAACTACTCATTTTGTGTGTGACAACCAGGTGTTTTACAGTATTTGCTACCTGTGATCATCCATCAAAGCAATCGATAGCGTTCCTGCAGAGTTTTATTAATGATCTTGTCACGGGGCTGGTGCGGGGTGCCCGGGGTTGTCGAGAATGATAGATCATTAAGAGCTTTTGCTGCTATTTATTCTCCAGTGACCTTGTCTTTCTCCATTGTTGCTTGCTTAAGAGTTATGAATGCAAGACATGATAATTTGATATTGATCTATTTGGTAAGTTAAAAAATTTACTGCATCGTTGATGTTTTAACAAAGGATCTGCTCGGTCCCTCCCGCAGGCTGGGACGAGCTGCCTGTGCTCGGCTCCACATGTGTGTCCGTGTGCCGGAGCGCTGAGCCCGTGGTGTGGGACAGGGAGGGGTGGCTGGTGAGCTCTGGGTGTCCCCAGTGTTCCCATCGCAATTCCTTCTGAGCCTGAAATACCAAAAGTCAGGCCCTGGCAGATGCTCCTGTGGGCTGGGTGCTGGGATGGATGGAGCAGGCGCATGACTGGACCACTGTGCAGGTGGTGCAGGGTAGGATGGAGGGGCTGCAGAGGAGGAAGCCTGTTCCTGTCCATATCCCCTTCTCCTTTTCCCATCTGCTGTCATGTCCCTGTCCCATCCCTGCTCGCTATGCCCAGTGCCTGCCAGCTGTCCCCTCCGTGTTCTGCCAGGTTTTTGGGGCTCCACTGACCCTAGCAAAGGTATCCCTGTAATTACTTGTGCTCTCTGTTCCTCTTGCCCTTTCTGTTGCTTCCAGTGCCCCACCAGCTGATGGGGAAAGCTGGCGCTCCCTGTTAGCCCCTCAGCACTGGACAGGATTGGACCAGCATCCCGTTGCCTCCCCAGTGCAGTGGGATGGATCTGTTGGCTGGGGACCTGCAGGGCACGGCTGCCAACCCCCACTGGCATTACTTATCCCTCAGGGCTGACAGCTCCCATGTGAAGTCAAACAGGGACAAAATTCCAGGTATAAAGGTGGGGTTTATCAGTAGTGCCTGTCCTCCACGTAATCGATGACCTTCAGATGTGGGCACTGGTGTCACACACACACACACACAATTTAATTCATGCTGCATCTGCTCCAGGGTGCCTGTGACATCCCTCTTGGCTCTGACCCCACCCCAGCCCACTAGGGCATTCACTCCTTGCCCCACTGTGGCCACAGCCCAAAACCCAAGCCTGGTCATGCTGTTCCTCCCCATCTCCCTGGGGTCTCTGCACATTATTTATTGTTTCATGGCTCTTTCATCACATTGATGTCCCTGCAAGCCCCTGGCAGCCATCCCTGCCCCTTCCCGCTTTCCTGCTCCATTGTGGGATGGGTTACATCCATCAAGTGCACTAGGAGAACGTGTGGGTAGACGTATTGGGTTGGACAGCACAGTCAGTATTTATGAGTGATTTTGTATTTATTCTTCATTTTTGCTGGGAAATCCTTCCCTGTAAGGCTGGTGAGGCCCTGGCACAGGTTGCCCAAAGAATCTGTGGCTGCCCCATCCCTGGAAGTGTCCAAGGCCAGGTTAGACAGGGCTTGGAGCAACCTGGTCCAGTGGAAGGTGCCCCTGCCCGTGGCAGGGGCTGGAATGAGATGAGCTTAAGGTCCCTTCCAATTTAAACCATTCCATGATTCTGTGATTCCTGCAAAGGGCTCTCATACAAGGAAACCCTAACTCCGGAGCTCTGGCTCAGCTTGGCCAGGTGGGATAAATAAATCCTACTTTTATTGGATATTATTCATGGACCAAGCTGCGGCGAGCCCAGATCTGCTACTGCTGATCCCTGCAGCACCTCTTTGGAGGCAAAATGGTTGTGGATCAGGGCCAAGCACCCCTGGGGTCCCAGCCCTGGCCCTGGGGCCAGGAATCAGGCTGAGTAGAAGCGCTGCAGAAGCTCCTTCTTGTTCACTTTCCCCATCTGGTTTCGCGGGATCTCCTCCACCACGATCAGCTCTGTTGGGATGGTGTATGGAGCCATGGTCTCCCTGGAACACAGTTCAGTCCATTACAGCCACCTGGGACCAGCACAGGCTGAGCTGTCCTGGGAGCACCCACAGCCCTCAGCACCCTGATCAGCCCCACCTGGGACCCCCACCCATACCCCAAGAGCCCACTTAGCTCTCAGTCCCTCTAAGAGATGCTGATTGTTTCCAGCCTGTCTCTGCAGGGAGCAGCTCATCCCTTGGGGATCGCCTGGGGATGTAGGGCTTGTTTCCAGTCCTCTTTGCCCTTGTCTACTGGGAGAGCTCTGTTCCCCCGCCACAGCTCATCCCTGGTCCTATTCTTCTCCTGCCTGTGCTCTCTGGTGGCACCTGGACCCAGCTCACCACTTGCTGTGTTTTGGACTGGAGATGGACCCTGTTACTGACACCTGGCTCCACCTGACATCTCCAGCTCATCCATGAAGGTCACTCTTGGCTTCCCACTCCCTGCCCTTTGGGAGTAGCTGCCTGTGCTGCTAAGCCTGCCATGGGACATCCCAAAGCACCCACCCACCCCTCAGGAGGGGGCATAGAGACCCTTCAAATGGTGAGGTGGACTCAGTGACCCTTCCTGTTAGAGACAGGGACAATGCGCAGCAGAGTGGCGGATGCTGGACCCCACGTGTTCCTGGTGCCAGTCCCTGAGAACTGAGACTGCAGGTGAGTCGCCTCCCCAGGAGTGTGCAGGTGACTTGTCAATGATCACAGCCCACGGGGGCCTTCCTGCTGCAGGGAGAGGTTTGAGCACTGAGCATCATTCCCTTTGCAGAGCACGGAGGGGGGTCTCCCCTGCCTTCTGCTGCCCGTGTGTCACCAACCTGGGGCTGTGCCCGGCCCCAGCAGTGTCCTGGCACTGACTCTAATTCGAGATGCCAAGTCTGCTGAGCCCTTCAGCCCTCGCCTGGCCTCCTCCCCCCGCTGCCACCAGCACCCGGCCATATGGATCCGCTAACTCGGGATGGCGCCTGTCGCCGGGAAGCGCCATCGGAGTGAAAGCCGCAAAATGAATCACTCTGAAGAGGGACATGTGTCTCCTGCCAGGGAGCGCAAGAAAAGGGGCCAAGTGAATGTAAGTGACATAAAAAATAAAGGGGATAGACAGGGTGAGAGGGAGAGGCGGGAGAGGGCTGGAGTGGTGCCTGGAGCCAGTGCTGGGCAGGGAGCACAGCCCAGGCGGGTGGCCAGACCCTCGGGGGGCTCTGGTTTCAAGGGCAGAAGAGCAACATTTCTGTCACAGAGCTGGGGACAGTGATGGGAAGAGACGTGCAGGGAACACTCTGGGAGGGGGGCAGGTAGGGAAGTACATGGGGGGCTGAGTGCAGCCCCCTGCCCTGCACCAGTGACACCCAGAGCAACATCTGGGGGATCCGCAAGGCCACAGGTGAGGGATGAAGGGATCTGCTGGGGTCACCAATGTCACTGCCAGAAGGATAAGGGATGAGCAGGCACTACGCAGCATGGTGAGCACCTCTCATAAGAGGAAAGGCTGAGAAGGTTGGGATTGTTCAGCCTGGAAAAGAGGAGGCTTCAGGGTGACCTAATTGTGGCCTTCCAGTACCTGAAGTGAGCCAAGAGTTGGAGAGAGACTATTTATGAGGGCCTGGAGTAAAAGGATGAGGAGAATGGCTTCCCACTGACAGATGGTTAGATGGGATATTGGGAAGGAATTCTTCCCTGTCAGGGTGGTGAGGCCTTGGCACAGGTTGCCCAGAGAAGCTGTGGCTGCCCCATCCCTGGAGGTGTTCCAGGCCAGGTTGGAGCAACCTGGTCCAGTGGAAGGTGCCCCTGCCCATGGCAGGGGGTGGAACTGGATAGGCTTTAAGGTCTCTTCCCACCCAAAGAGGGTGGGTGATTCTGCGACACGTCCCTGATGAGGACATTGCTAGCTCTGCCCCTGCTTTCCCTGTGTCCCCCACTGTTCATCTCCCTGTGGCATCTTACCTGGCCCAGTCCTTCAGGTCCTTCACTGAGAGCATCTCACCCTTGCGCAGCTGCACGACAGCACTGACCCGCTGCCCCCACACCATGTCCGGGGGCCCGATCACAGCCACGTCTGCAGGGAGAGCAGGAGCTGGAGTGAGAAACCTGAGCAGCTTTCTGGGGTCCAGGTGGGTAGAAGGGGGGTTCAGGTGTCAGCAGCAGCGGTGTGTGGGGAGGAAAATGCCACAGGATGTCAGCACAGGAAAACACCGTGGACCTTTGTGCTGACACAAGAACAGAGCTTTTTACCACGGAAAAGGCAGGAAGCCCCACGGCTTGAGCAATTTAGAGTCAACAGGGAGGAAGATGATGTACAGAGTGGTGTGGAGCTGGGGGTGCCTTCTGTCCCCTCGTACAGGGTCACGCACGAGGGCAGGACAGATCTAATTATAGTCTCATTTCCAAAATGAGATGGGAGCTGCTGCTGACTCAGCACATGGCCACAGGCTTTGGCCCCGGGAGAGAAGTAACAGCGGGATTTAGACACTTTGCTCAGACCAGCCTTTCCTGTGGGAGGGCTGTGAGTGAGCTCCAGGCAGGAGCCCTTGGGAGCTTCATGCACCCACTGATCCAGGGCTGTGTTCCCACACTCCATCCTTCCCAGCACGGCACAGGGATAGGGCAGAGCAGTACCTGTGATGTGGGGGTGCGTGAGCAGGTGACGCTCCACCTCCAGGGCGCTGATTTTGAACCCTCCGTTTTTGATGATGTCCACTGAGGTGCGGCCCCTGATCCAGTACACGCCGTCCTTGTACACTGCTGTGTCTCCTGGAAAGAAAACCTCTCCTTGCTCCACTCCTTCCCTCTGACTCCTTTCGTCCAGCCCCTCAGAATGCCACTTTGCAGCATTCCCAGCCTAGATACCATAAAATGTGCCAGCAGTGGTGCAGTTTTCCAAACCTTATTCCCAGCTCACCTCTGGCACGCTCCAGAGTTTACACGTGATGCTGCAAAGGCAGCAAATGCCCAGAGATTTACAGTGTCACAGCAATGAAGCATCAGGATCAGACCTGAAATCCAGGCTGCTCCCCAAAAGAGCTGTGTCCCTGCTCATCTGGCACATGCCAAAATGCTGAGCAACTCAGCTGAGCCAGGGAATGATTAATTGTTCCTGTATTTGCCTGCCCCTTGGCACTGTGTGGATGATGAAAGCTGTCTGGAATATTTTGAAGTTGAGGGAGAGTTTGAAACTGGGACTCTCGCAGCGGGAAGGAACTCGTGGCTGCTGGGATGAACTGCCTCCTGCACCCAGACTGCTGTGGTGTGTGACTGACAGAGCATGGGAGAGGGAACATTAATTAAATGGTGGCACTGGGAGAGCAAAGAGCTGTGAGCTTTCAGCCAGGAGATCAGGAGCTGCTTATTCACACAGAAAAGATGGGGAGAGGAGAAGGAATTCTGCCCTGGATCAGTGACACGCAGTTCCCATGTTGCTCTTCGGGATCTAAGTACAGGAAAACGGCCCCTTTTGCATTTTCTCTGCTCTGATGGGGTGAATGACCCCTGGGACAGGGTCATGGTTGAGTCCCTGAGACAGACCTGGATGGGGGAAGTTTTCTCTGCTCCAGGGTGTCCTGATGTGAAAACCAAAGGGCTCTGTGCCTGCCTGGATGACTTGCTTCTCTTAATTCTCCTTACACTGAGAAAGGATGGAATTCTTATCCCTGTGTGTCCTTGAGCCTCTGGGGAGGTGTCAGCCACACTGGTCTCTCTGGAGCCTGTTTGCAAAACAAACTGCCAGGGCAGAGCCTGTCACTGGGACCTTGTGTCTGTCCCACTCCTGTGCAGCCACCCCATTTCCCCAGGAGGAGCACAGGCAGGATCTGTTCACACTTGCCCATGGAGCCATGTCCCACGCATAAAAATGTTACTGCCAACTGCAAAACATCCTTTTTGGAGGAGGTGTGCTCCCTAACCTCTCCTCTTCCTGATGGTCTCCATACAACAAGGGAGAGGAGGAAGAATCCTCACTTCTCCCCTTCCATCCCCTGTGCTCCCCACACAGATCCCTCCATCCTGTTAGCAGCACATCGTGGTGGAGGAATGAGCCACATTATTATTGTAACTATTGTGAGCTTCTGGGACGAGCTCTGTAATTCCCCTGTCTCTTCCTTTCCGCCTCCTCTCTCCTGCGAGCCCAGTGCCAGGGCCTGGCTGTCACTTCCCGCGCTGACAGGTCGGAGCACGCTCCAGGGGACCGCCATCCACGAGGACAGCCACATTACCCTCTGCCCTGCACCATCTGCTCCCAGCCCAGCACATCAGGCAGCCTGTGCAGTGGCACATCCAGCATTCTCTGTTTCCCAGGCCAGCGGGAAATTCCCAGGCTGAGGAGACCTGTTAAAACACTGCTGACTTTTCTTAAAGGCTCTTCCCCACATGCTGCAGGTAAAGTCTGAGAGTCACTTCCAAAGCTGGCACTGCCCCAAGGGCCCACAGCAGAAGCTGTGTCCGTATTTTGGGGGGTCCTGATGTGAGCTCCTGTGCCTCACGAGCCCACCCAGCCTCTGCAAGCAGCCCTGTGGCTGGTGTTGTACTCCATCCATCCCATCTGCTCCAGCTTTTCCTGCTCCATCAGGCTGTTGCGTCCTACAGGATGCAGACCATGGTGCCCTTGCCCAGCATGGTCAACAGAGGTGACGGGGGGATTCTGAGCAGGGAATGGAGCTCTCTGCCCATGAGATAGCACCATTTTCCCAACCACATTCCTGCCTATCTTCCTTTCCAGCCGGCTTCCAGGTGTCTCCAGGGAGTACCCAGTGCACCGGCACAGGGACAGGAGGGATGCGATGGACGGAGTTCATCCAACAGTGGGGTCTGCACCTGTGTGATCCTGCTCCTGCCCTTCCTGTCTCTGGAGCTCCCAGTCCTGCTCTAGTTTCAGCAAGACTGATGTCGGGCATCAGCTGGGGGATGCTGGACTCCAGTAATGCCTCACTCCCTCTCCATCCTCAGCCTTTCCCTCCTCCACCCTCCAGTACAGGGATCACCACAGCACACAAGAGCAGGGTCAGGACACCATGCCCGTGCTCAGATTCCTCCTGCTGCTTGGAGCCACAACCAGCACTTCCCTCCTCGCAGCCAGCTGTGCAGGGAAGGGAATTTTGGCTGATGAGAAGATGACGGTGTCTGACACCCCACCTCTGCCTGCCTGGGCCACTTCCAACTGGCTCCTTTCATCCCACAAAGCCGCCGGCAGCAGAACTCCGTGGCAAGTGGCTCCATGTCAGAGCTGCATCAAGGCCGTGGGATTATTGTTTCCCTGACAGCAGCCGTCACTGCTACCTTTGGATCTGTTTCAAGATGCTCAGTGGGCATCTGTTCTGTGAAATGTTAAAGGCTCTGCTGAGCTGCATATTGAACAGGCTGCCCTTTGCTGGAGTTTCAGGCAATTATATATATATTTATATACACAAAATCATAGAATCATGGAATGGTTTGGGTGGGAAGGGACCATAAGCTCATCTCGTCCCACCCCCTGCCATGGTCAGGGACACCTTCCACTATCCCAGGTTGCTCCAAGCCCCGTCCAACCTGGCCTTGGACACTTGCAGGGATGGGGCAGCCACAGCTTCTCTGGGCAGCCTGTGCCAGGGCCTCAGCACTCACACAGGGAGATGCAGAAGGAGATGTGCAATGGAGACCAACATTTCCCAAGTCAAACCGCAAAGATTTCTGCAATGAGGTTCTTCAAGTTGCAAAATCCTCCTTCCAAGGACAAAAGGGCCCTTGTGACTCTGCCATGATGGGCTGTATTTTGAGCACCTCCTTCAGAGAGTGGAGAGAGCTACCAGTGACCAACACGCTGCCAGAGCTGCTTCACAGGACAGAGGAAACAAGAGCCTCTTTGCTCCTTGAGCTGAACTACAGGATCAAACCCTCCCTTAGAGCTCCTGTGCCAACACCCTCGCCCATGGGGCAGCTTGTTCCTGGCAAACACCGGCACAATTCCCACATCAAAGGTGTCCTGAGCAAATATTTGAACCATTTATTAACCAAAAGAACACTTTGGCTGGAGAACTGAAATGCTGAGTGGCTCCAGAGAGCTCTGAGATAGCTGAAATATGCATTAAAAAAAAGACTTTTCATGTAAACCATGAGGAACAGTGACTTCAACCTGCTCTAGATGGAGATCTGGGAATGTCTTAGGATCTGCTGGAAAAACTAAATGAACAGGTGTAGTGCTGCCCTTGACATGGGTCTGGCACATGGGTCTGGCACATTAATCCAAGACCTCAGCCCTACACATGGCTGCTGAGGAGAGGTTGGCACCCCAGGAGGAGCCCATCCCAGGCACACTGTCCCTGCTCCCCAGGGACAGATGTTACTCGGAAACCTGGAAGACTGTTTGGTAACACGTGTCACCAGCTTTGTGGCAGTGACAGAGTGGCAGCAACGTGCGAGCCGAGATCTGGTGCACGGAGCTGACCTGGGAACAACGCGTCGCCGCGCTGATCTGCAAACTGTCACACAGCCTTTCCTGGCTTCTGGGAGGTGTTTCCCCATCCCACATTGTTTATACACCTATTCCTTTGTGTTTGGAGCTCCCAGAAGGGACATGGCAGGTGTTTCCCAGGCAGCTCCACCCCAGCAGATGGGAGGCAGGACAATGTGGACACCTGAGGATCCGCGCTCCAAGGTTTGCAAACCAAAGCCACATAGTCCAACACCTTGAGCACAGCCCAGCCCAGGAGCATCAATCCCAGTGGATTTGGCTGTTTGCAGCTGCAATGTGACAGACTCCCTCAGGACCTTCCCGGCTGTGTTGCTGGGCAGACCCAGCACTGGGAACACTCAGCACAGCAGTTCGTGTGCGCATCAGCGGCAGGGAAAAGCAGCAGGAAAGAGATGCCAGTGCCACGGATTTGGGTCCAACCTCAGGCACAGCCTTTTGCTGGGTCTCACTCAGGCACTGGGAGCATGGTGAGGACAGTCTGGGCTCAGACCAGCACCAGTCATCACTTAAAAAATGAAGATAGAACCAGGGCGTGCATGAACACTGTGTTGGAAGAACAGAGGAGGCATTGGAAGTACACTGGGGGCATTGGAAACAGCACCAGGTACAAATGTGGAGTCAGAGAGGAAAGCTTGGCTTTGTAAGTTATCAAACCTCATCCAGCTGCAGGATGTGGCCTCTGAAGGACCAGACCGCTGGGACACTCACAGCTCCATCCCCCCAGGACACCTCACAGGATCTCTGGATGTCTCCTCACTCCTGTCATAACTCCAACAGACCAAGTACTGCACAGCAGAAAATACCAAGAAACAGCAAAATTCGCCTTCGAAAGGGAAATTAATTTGTTGATTATTTCACCCTCCTGCTCCAGAGGCTGTTAATGTTCTCCTCAGGAGCTCCAGGGGCCGGAGTGGTGCTGGGGATGCTGGTGGGCTCTTCCCTGCCAGCAGCAGGATGTGGTTTGAGCACTTTCAAATATTAATTAGACCTTTTGCTGCTAATGAATCACTCCTGATTTTTGCAAAGTCTTGGCTTTCAAATACTCCATGCAGAGCTCAGCCCAGTTCTCCTCAGAGAGTGGGAATGGAGAGCAGAAATGTCTCACAGCCACTTTTCGAGGTGACTCTGACCTACAGGGACACAGAGGAGACCTGTATGGCAGCTCCTTTGGGGACGGTCACCCCGTGCCACCCATAGACAGGGCAGGGGACAGCCAGCAGAGTTCCTTCAGATCACACAGTGCACCTTGCTCTTTTGGGAGCCTTTAAGGTTTTTTTTCCCCAAAATCCAGGAGGAATTCCCTGCTGTCAGCTGTTCTCCTGCCATGATGATCCCTCATTTCCACAGAGAAGAGCTGGAGCAAGGTGCTCACCCTCCTGCATTCCTCTGCACCTGAAATTGCTCACCAAGCCAGTGTGTCAGGGGAACTGTGTCAGGGGGACCAGCAGGCTCCCAGCTGGAAAACCCCTGGGAAGCTTGAAGGGAGGCAGTCAGAATAATCAGTCTTTGCCCTTCTCTGGTGCCTTTCAGACAAGGATCTCCAAGCACACTGATCCAGAGGCTAATTAGGCAGAAATGGGAACAGCTGGTGGGATGCGAACGGCCTCAGTGGGATGAGAAGTGGCCTTGCACACCACGGAGCAGTGGGCAGGAGGTTCTGCATCTCTGCTCTACCCTGGGATTAACTCCTGCCTGTCTCCTGTTTCCCTAAAATGGTTATTGATGCTCCTGGTCCGTCCCAGGCTGAAGCAGAGCTCACCCTCTGGCAAAGAGACACACCTCAGTGATTAAAATGATTTATTTTTCAGGCAGGATTGCTCCAACAGCCTGGGCAGGTGATGAAAAGCCTGAGCCCTGATCCTGATCCTCACCACTTCGGAGAGCAGAGCCAAAATCCGGGAGCTCAAACCCCATTTGCCTGGTGAGGGTTTTGTGGGAGTGAGTCTCCAACCCCAGCTGGATTGGGGCACATAAGGGCCCAGTCGGGGCTTGTGATGGTCACCTTGACCACTCAAAGGCAGCTGTGGGGCCACAGCTGGCAGGCAGGTCCTCCTCCATCCTCCTGAGGATCAGGTCCAGGAGCAGACCACAGAAATGCTCCTTGCCAAGCTTTGGAATCCCCCTGCAGCCATTAGCTCCATGTGCCCATCACGTCTCTCAAGTGCTTTCAAGTTTCCCTGCTCTTTCCAGGGCAGTTCAGCATCTCACCACCCTCCTAAATCAATGGAAACTAATTTTTGCAGGTAACAGACACAGTGGGGCTGGGAAGCTGCTGAGTGTGGCTCAGCAGTGACATTCCTGTGGTCACTCTGCCTCTCTTCCCATCCCTGTGCAGCACAAGCTCCCTGTGCAGCTCCCAACCCAAGCCCAACGCTCAAAGAAATGGTTTCTTCCCATTCCCAGAGGCTCCTCTGCTGGAGAAAAGCCATGTGGGGTGGATAAATGATTATAAAGTGCTAAAGGCTGTTCATAGGAATTAGATAATCCGTCCCCTCTGTGGCCAAGTGCCGATCGGGATGGGCTGAGGGATGGGCAGCTGAGCGATGCGTCTCCGTTACAGTTTTCAGCCTTTCCCTCCCCCCATGCCATGAAACTGCATCCATAGATCCCCCATCTGCTCACATACATCACACACTTCACTCCAGTTTATTAGCTGGAATAAATCATAAATATTTCATTATATATCAACGATGCTCGACTCCGGGAAGGCGCAATCCATCACCTCGACATTCCTTGCGACCCGCTGCCATGCAATAAGCTTTCCAGTCTATTAAACAAGATTGATACAGTGTGCTGGGATGGACTAGGGGAATTTATTTATGGAGCACTGGGAGAGGGAGGGCACTGAACGTGTGGTGCCACACAGGCAAATTGGGGCTGCTCCCATTAGCCCTGGGGCAGCCCAACCACAAAGCCCTGGAGCTGCAGGAGACTGAGTCCTCCTTTGAGTGTGCCGTGGGAATGTGCTGCTAATAGAAGACAGGAAACCAGGGAATTGTTTAGGTTGGAAAGACCCTTAAGACCATCGAGTCCAACCATTCCCTCAGTGCTGCCAAGGCCACCAACGAACCATGTCCCAGGTGTCACATCCACATGGCTTTTAAATCCTTCCAGGGATGGGGACTCCACCACCGCACTGGATAACCTGTGCCAGGCTTGGACAAGCCTTTCGGTGAAGAAATTTTCCCAATGTTCCAACCTAAACCTTCCCTGGTGCAACTTTAGGCCATTTTCTCTTGTTCTGTTGCTTGTCCCTTGGGAGAAAAGATAGGAGTAGATGCTGCAGCAAAGCAGGGCCCAGCTGAAGCTGCATGCTGGCTCCAACACGGACCTTCCAGACTGTTCTCATCACTCACCATCACTATGAGTAACTCTCTGGTTGAAAACTGGGCTTTCAACCACTGAGGAGTTACCAGCACCTGATGGACACTTGTGAAGATGCAACACAGAGCAATCCAGAGTCTCTCCTGCACTGCTGGGATTGATTGGAGGCATCCATGCTCCTGAGGGGGACTGACACCTCCTCAGCAGCGATGATGTATGTGTACATATCTATTTAATGAAATGCTAAATGATAGGCTGAATAACAGCCCAACTTTACCTTGATTTATTACATGGAAGTGAGGAACGTTTGTACCTGCTCTCAGCCATCTTGGCTACGAGCAGAGGTCACAAGCACTAATTGTAGCTAATTAACGGTAATTAGACTTGTGGAAGTCTGGATTTTGGCTCCTTGTGTCGGCGTGTGTCCCAGCTCCCACGGGTCACCTGCCCAAAGACTCCTCTCCTCTTCCCCTTCACCCCCATCCACTTCAACATTTCAGCACCCACATTCCCTGAAACCAGGCTGCAATCCCAGCCTTGCTTCCCACTTCCTTCCCCACTGCTGCCTCGTGTCCCCAAATGCTTCAGCAGGGAAAGGTGGCAGGAAAACCCTGCGGTCCTCCAGCAGCCTGTCAGCACCAAATTTAATCATAGAATCGTGGAATATCCTAAGTCAAAAGGACTCCACAAGGATCATTGAGTCCAACTCCTGATCAGGGAGTTAGCTCCTCACTGGAGCGAACCTCTGATTTTATCCTTTCTGCAGGTTATTGGATCCTCTGTGAGTTACAAGGGGACCTGAGAAAGTTCCTGTTAATCCCAATCCATCTGAAATCTTGAACTCCTGCTAGTTCACACCTTTTCCACCCTGCACAGACTATGACAGTGAGACCTGTCAGGCTCCCAAAGTCCAACTTGCTGCTGCCTTTGGAGTGTGTCACAGCCATGGAGAGGCTCTTTTGGGGCTTCTCGAGTCCACCTACCCTCACCTGGTCACTTGGACCAGCAAATGCCTTCCCTGGGCTCATGGAAGGCACTGCCCAAAAATAATGGGGCTGCTCCAAAACTCTGCTCCCGCTGTGGTGCTTTGAGGGCTCTGTGTGTGCCATGATCATTAATAAAGCATCAAAGGCTCCTGAGGGGGAGACTTTGAAACTTCCTCAAAAAAACACATGTATATTAATACCACACCAATTATTCATGAGGAAACCATCTCCCCAGCAGCTCCCAGGGCTGCTGCTCAATCCGTGGGTCCAGAATAAAGCCCTTCCCCATGTCCCAGCCCTGCCCAGCAGAGCCACTGGCACTGGGAGAAGGGCTGGCACAACACTCCTCGATCCAGCTGCTATCCTGGCACCGGCAGCTCTTGCTGGCAGCAGCACTACAATCCTCTGCCAAAATCCTCCAGTGGGGCCTGGGAGTGGGAGGGAGGAGAGGGTTCAGCAGCTGCACCCTGAGATATACCCCTGAGCTTGGAACTGGCAGGTGAGCTCAGCATGGAGCTGCTGCTCTGCATGCAGGTTCCATCTGGGGTCCACAATACAAGGACATGGAGCTGTTGGAGTGAGTCCAGAGGAGACCACAGAGATGCTCCGAGGGCTGGAGATCCTCTGCACTGGAGACAGGCTGGGAGAACTGGGGGTGTTCACCTGGAGAAGAGACCTTAGAGCCCCTTCCAGTATCTAAAGGGGCTTCAAGAGAGCTGGAGAGGGACTTTGGACAAGGACCTGGAGGGACAGAACAAGGGGGAATGGCTTCCCACTGAAAATGGGGAGATTTGGGTGGGATTTTGGGAAGAAATTCCTCCCTGTGAGGGTGGTGAAGGGCTGGAATGGAATTCCCACAGTAGCTGTGGCTGCCTCATCCCTGGAAGTGTTCAAGGCCAGGTTGGACAGGGCGTGGAGCAAACTGGGCTAGTGGAAGGTGTCCCTGCCCATGGCAGGGGATGGAACGAGGTGAGATTTAAGGTCCCTTTGAACCCAAACCATTCTGAGATTTTATGAAGCCCCATCCCAGAGTCTCCTCCAGGTCCAGAGCAAGCTCTGCCTCACTCTCCTGGAAGGGAAGTGCCCTTCCTGCTCTGGTCTGGAGAACTCCTGCTCTCTAGACACGGGCTGTGCAGGAATCAAGGATGGAGGATCCAGAGTCAGGGTTATCCCCAGGATGGCACTGGCTGCTCCCACGCCTCCCCCCAAAACAACAATAGGTGTCTGCAATTTGTGGCTGTCACACTTTGCAGGCCACTGGCCACCGAGGCAGAGCAAGATTTTGCTGCTGTTACAGAATTCTCCCCGTGTGAAATCTGGAGGTAATTTAATGGCTCACGAGAAAGGAAATAAATCTATTAGAAGGGAATCGCTGTTTGTTTACGCACCTTGCCACGAACAGCCCCGGGAGCGGCGGCGGCAGCAGGTGGATGTGCAGCACCATTTATTTACATAATAAAATTGCCAAGTAGATTTGTAGCTCAGGGGCATCCTCGGCTCTCCCTGTGCTCCCTGATTCCCATCAGCACTAATGCACGTGCTGTGTGCTCAGCAAGGGGGGGACAAACCCTCCAACTGCCCTCATGACTGCTGCTGAGGGATGGAGGGATGCAGATGCCTCTGTGTGTTGGGTCCTTGCTCTGGATTTGGACAGGGAGTGGGAATTGCACCATGCTTTGCAGTCCTTTCCACCTATCCATATGAAGCTGAGTCAGGGGAGGGTTAGAATGGAGATTAGAAAAAGGTTCTTCCCCCAGGGGGTGGTCAGGCACTGACCAGGCTTCCCAGGGCAGTGGTCACGGCCTCAAGGCTGCCAGAGCTCAAAGAGCATTTGGACAACACTCTCAGGGCCATGGTGGGTGTCCTGTGCAGGGCCAGGAGTTGGACTGGATGATCCATGTGGGTTCCCTACAACTCAGGAGATTCTTGATTGATCAGTGAGAGGCACTGGGTCTGCTGAGAGCTGTCTGCTCCCAGGAGAAAAGGGTTAAACAACTGACTCCCCACTCTCAAAACTTCTCCAGAGAGCCCTGGAGCATCCAGCACGAGGAAAAAAGAAAATCAGAATAAAAAAAGTGCCCCAGCCTGGAATGAATTCCTGTCATGTTCTGTAACAGGGAACTTTGTATTCCAGAGGCAGCAGCGCTGAGCCTGCTGTCAGAGCCACGCTGGGAGAAAGGGCAAAACCCTGCCGAGATGAAAGAATGGGAAGCACTGGAACAGCCTCCCCTGGCATTTACACCTGGAAAAAAAATAAATCACTCAAGGGCATCTCACAAAGAGCTGGGCTAATAAGGCACTGCTCCCCATGCTGGGTGGTTGCACCAGCAGAGCAGGAGATGGAGGGGTGCCAGGAATGCTGGCAGCATCTCCAGGTACCTGGGACGTGAAAGCAGCAGGTAAGACAAGTGTAATTCAAGCCAGTAACCCTGAGCTGTGCTCTCCCCCACTCTGCTTCCAGCCAGGGGACAGGGGGATTGGGGACCTGCTGCTGGGCAGCCCAGGAGTGCAGCTACCTCTTGTCTTGGCTGATCTATCAGTGATTCCTTCCCTTCATTTGTATTTTCCAAAGGTTCCTCAAATTTATTGCACCTCTCAGGCAGGGTGAGAAGTCACAGTGATGCTCGCTGACCATCTTGGCTTGTCTGCACATCGTATTTCCATTGCCATCCAAATTCCCCCTCCACAACCCTGATCTGGCCACTGTGAGTGGGCTCATTTCACCACATGAAACCTTTCCCTGCTCCCAAGAGGACTTTTCTCCTTCTCCAAGTACAGGGAAGAAGGCAAGACAGCATTTAGCCATTGCCCTTCTGTGTCACTGTCGGGCACCACAACTGCACACAGAACCCCCCTGGGGGTGCAAAGGGTTGGTGTGAGGTTGGTGTAATGGTGGTGCAGGGCTGGCAGGGTGCTGACAGCTTCAACCCCACTGATGAGCAGAGACAGCAGCATCAGCTTCACCTGCAGACACTTCAGGGCGCTTGGAAAGCCCCACCCACTGCAACCCATCCAAATCTCACCCCTTCTACTACCCACTGCAAGTCAGGCTTCCCAGCATGTCCCACTGGGCAGCAGGTGTTGGCTACCAAATACAAAGGCCCATCTCTGTACTGTTGTTTTGGGCCTCAAGGGTTGCTGCAGATGGTCCCTGCTCCAGCCTTGGCGTTGGACACCCTTATGTGACATATGCCAGCAAAGTCCTCGGTGCTGGTGTCCAGCCAGGAGAGGACAGCACCAAATGGAAACTCAGCCTTGGCCAAGTCTGGCAGCACCTCATGTCCTGCCTGCCCTTGGCAGAGGTGCTGCTCCTCAGCTTTATCTCATTTCTTCATCTCAGTATGACCAGGAGCCTCTCCAAGCCCCGAGAGCTGAAGGATATGAGCAGATGAAGCCTCCCCTGGCTGCACGTCCCGCTCCAAGGGGGCCACACTGCTCTGATGGAAAACAGCGGATAAACCAGGCAAACCTTTGAAGGTTTCTGCAAACCAGGCAGCCAAGACTTTGTAGGTTCACTCCTCATTAGCAGGAGCTCATGGGTGACTGATATGACACAAGTAGGCTGAGCAGGAACCCCCCCCCTTCCTCAGCCCAAATTACCGCAGATGGGTTTGCCCAGAGGAGCAGCCAGAAAAGAAAATGGGTAAGTAAAAATGAAAAACATTTCTTTTTTTCACATTAGCATTTAAATATTTATGGAAATCCCTGCAGACAACGAGATGAAAAAGAAAACTCAAAGAGTAATAAATAAGTCAATGCTCCAAGGTGTGGCTGCACAGCTGAACGCGGCTGGTGGAGCTTTGAAGAGTGTGGTAACCAAAAATAATAATGGTGGTAATAAAAATATTAGAGCAAACCCCTCTGCTCTCTGCAGACCCTGAGATTGGCTGAGTTGGTTACAGTATGGTGCTAATAAGGCCAAGGTTGTGGGTTTGAGCCCCACATGGGTCATTCACTTAAGAGCTAGACTTGGTGATCCTTGTGGGTCCCTTCCAACTCAGAACATTCTATGATTCTGTGACCACTGAGGGATTGATCACACCTTAGCTAAAGAGAGCTCTTGTCCATGCAGTGACCTGTCCCAGGCTCTGGTGAGACAAATGATTAAATAAAGCAGGATAATGTTGGGAGAGTGTTGGCAGAGGCACTGGTGGGATGTGAAGACAGATTTCTGCCTTAAATTGTTTGCCTGAATATACAGAAGCCAATACTTTTGCTTACAGTACAATAGCATTAGTCGTGAGTAAATATGTTCTCAATTGTCTTGAGTGAAACCCAGAGGGAAAAGTAAAGAGCTTCTCAAAGGCAGAGACGTTCAGCTCATCTTCAAGCACTAATACCAGCCCAGGACCCAACAAAACCTCAGCACGAATTGGATCATGCCTGATAAAAGTGATCCCTCGCTCTTCCTTCCAGGAAGGAAGGAAACCAGGGCACTGGTTTGGGGGTTGAAATGAGATGATCTTTAAGGTCCCTTTCAACCCAAATCATTCTGTGATTCTATGAAACCAAAGGCAGAAGGAAGATCTATTTTCAACCAATTTCTTCCTGAGCTGGACACCTCTGGTGACAGGGAAGTGTCAGGACACCCACCATCACCACCCAAGGAAGGACAGGCACCACCTTCTACTCCACCACGTTGTTCCAAGCCCCGTCCAATCTGGCCCTGGACACTTCCAGGGATGGGGCAGCCACAGCTTTTCTGGGCAACCTGTGCCAGGGCCTCACCACCCTCACAGGGAAGATTTTCTTCCTAAATCCCTGGGATGAGATGGGAAGAACCACTCCCAGCAGTCAGGGGCTCATTCCAGCCTCTCTGCCTTCAGGCTGCGAGAGCAGCGCTGTCATAGCACAGCTTGAGAGGTGAAAGTAGAGTGAGAGAAAAGAGCCTGGACTTTGGAGGTGCAGGTGCCTGCTGTTCCCACCGGCTCTCAGCTGGGGAGCAATTGCTCCATGCCTCTGGAAATCAGACTCAGTGTAGCAGAGGCTCTCAAAGAAGTAAAGGGTTGGCATCCGAGATGTTTGATATGACGAGAGTAGAGCTTCGGAGAGTAAACAAAATCTGTGCCAAAAGCTGCTCTCATTTACAGCTACAAAAATCCCAAGTCACTCTGAACTGCTGGAAACATCAGCTTCACGAGCAGTCAAGGAAATGGAATCACAGAATCAGGGAATAATGGAATGGTTTGGGTTAGAAGGGACCTTAAAACTCATCTCATTCCACCCTTCCATGTCCTGATGACCCCTAGAATTCCAGCTGTTGGGCAAACCTGGAAATATTGAATCCTCAAGGAGAAGGAATAAATACTGAGGCAGAAAGCAAAGTGTTTGAAGTGCGTAAGGAACATTTGGAGGCGATAAAGGCTGTTGTATCAGAAACCATTCCACCTTTATATTTTTATTTCTAGAAACAGCTCTTAAATGAGGGCTGGGTGGAGATGTGAGCCCAGCATACGGCTGGTCTGGTTTCTGCTCCTGCCCCATGGATATCCAGTTAGATATCCTTCCTACAGCAGCACATGGAGCTGTGTTTGGGGTCCACCTGGCATTTTCGGGGATGTTCTTTCACATCATTTATGGGAAGATGGGTCCAAGCTCTGAGCTGCTGACAAAGGAAGAGGTGAGTGCTGCCATCCTGCCTCACTCACAAGGTTATCTCTGACAGAGTCCACAAGAAGATCCTCCAGGGAGGAGCCCACGCTCCATCCGGTGGGATCACCACACCAGTAACTCACATCATTTCAACACATTACAATTAAGGAATCATTCCTTTAAAAATAGAATTTGCATTAGCTGGATTTGTGCCTAGGAAAGCCACTGCAAACAAACAGAAAACCTGCAGATTAGGATGCTAATTAGATGCATTTCTATTTATAATCTGCCTTGATCAGGCTCAAGTGTTTTCTCTTTCAGGTGTCTGTGCTCCACCCACGGATGTGAGCAATTTCCCTGGCAGGGAAACACCTGCTTGTCCCTGGGGACAGGCAAGTGCTGGGAAAGGCCTGCGCTGGAGGGATGGGGGTTCATCCTGCCCCTTCTCCTTGGGGAGCAGCCTCAGAGGAGGGATGGCTTGTGGCTGGCCAAGGATACCTGCCCAGGGCCTTTCCTACACCACATTTCCCTGTGCTGGAAAACAGCAGAAAGCTTTGCCTCTCCTATCAGAAGCGGTGGAATTCATGGAATTGTTAAAGTTGGGAAAGACCTTTAAGATTACTGAGTCCAACCATCAGCCCAGCACCACCACCATGGTCACCACTAACCATGTCCCCATGTGCCACATCCACAAATTTTTAGCACACATCCAGGGATGGTGAATCCACCACTACCCTGGGCAGCCTGTTTCAATGCTTTACACCCTTCCCATGAAGAAATTTTCCCAATATCCAACCTAAACTTCCCCTGGCACAGCTTGAGACCATTTCCTCTTATCCCGTCTGTTATTCCACCCTCCTGTCAGGGAGCTGTAGAGAATGAGGTCTCCACTGAGCCTCCTTTTCTCGAGGCTGAACATCCCCAGCTCCCTCAGGCACTGCTCATGCTTTGGTCTTGCTGGGGGTTGGACTTGATGACCTTGAGAGGTCCTTTCCAACCCTAACTATTCTATGATTCTATGGAATCTCAAAGAGCCAGCCTGGGAGTGGCAAGGATTTGCAGCTGGTGGCAGTTGTGGACTGGAGATCTCTGTCTGAAGAGGATGGACAGACACAAAGAGGTGCCTGGAACCAATCTGAGTCACTGGGATCCTTCCCTTGACTGGGAATTCACAGCTGCAACAAGAGCATGTTCCATTTCTGGAGCAAGCTGGGAATTCAGTGCTGAGTGAGATGTTCCCAGCTAAGCCAGGGCTTGGCCTTGGTGCCTGTGTTTGTAATAATACTGGAAAAACAACTTTTTTTTTTTAATCTTTTCCCTGGATCTCCTTTCACTGCAGAACATCCAGAAGGAATAAAGAGACACAAGATCCACCCTGTTCTCCCCCTAAAGCTTCCAACAAAGGTATATAGAAAGTGTTTTGGGCCATAGGATTTATTATGGGATTCTGGGGTGTCTGTGACCTGTGTAAAAGGGTCCAGCAAAAATTCAGTGACAAACCAATGTGAAAAACAGCTACGAAGGTTGTGGGGGTTTTTAAATGCAGCTTAAAGAAAGAAACTTAAAAGATATGAGTCATCATTTCGAAATGTGCATCAAACAAGTTAAATAACTCTTACTTTCTTAACAACATATTAATCAAAGTGCATTGATTCTTGAATCAGATTCCACTCCCACCAAGCTCTCTATCTTCCCCATCCTGATGCATGCATTAAGAGAGTTTTATTCTGACAGATACAATATAGCAATCAATAAAATCTTATTATATGGAGCAGAGATACATGGATTTGTTGCAGGATTTATGCACTACTTTCATACCCAGTGCTATTTCATGTCTCAGCTTTAACCTGTAATTGAAAATAAATCTCCCTGAATACACCAGATTCTAATTTTCTGGATGCATGGGCAAATGTGAATGGAAGCTGGCCTTCCCTCGGGGAGAAAGCTGCTCTTGGATCCCATCGCTGCCTGGTGCACTCCGCTGGACTGACAGATTCCTATGGGGAAAACACCCTGTGCAGGCAGGAAAACATGTGGGAAAACAGACAGTGCCTGGGCACAACACTTCTAAACCCTCTGTCCCCTTCCTCAAGACTCCAGAGCCACTTGCTGCCTCCTGGGCAGGGATAATACAATGTGACAGTGCCACAGCCTGAGCTGCACTGGCATCGAAACGCTCGGATGGATGGATGAATAAACATCAGGGAATGTGATGACCAGGGAGGCTGGTGGTTCTCTGCTTTCCTCCAGCTCGCAGGGTTTGATTTTGCTCATAGAATCATGGAATGGTTTGGGTGGGAAGGGACCTTAAAGCTCATCCAGTTTCACCCCCTGCCATGGGCAGAGACACCTTCCACTACACCAAGTTGCTCCAAGCCCTGTCCAACCTGGCCTCGGACACTTCCAGGGATGGGGCAGCCACAACTTCTCTGGGCAATCTGCGCCGGGGCCACACAATCCTCATCCTAAAAAGTTTCTTTCTTCCTTCTTTTCTTCTCTCCTTCCTGCTCAGCAGCACACAAGCGTGTTTGGAAGCTGCCTCTCACCTGGTAGGGCGGGCACAGCTGGGAGGGTCTGGCAGGGACAGGAGACAGACGGCCAGAGGCATCTTTCCTCTGGGCTCGTCTCGGTCCATGAGGGCTCGGTGCCACTTGGATGTATGACAGCAGGTGGAAACCCAGCAGTCTCCCTGGAAATGGCTGGAGGGGACTTTGATCTAAGCAGCTCTGTCAACAGCATTAATACAATAAAAATAATCAAATTCACTCAGATGGAAATGAGAGATGGAGGGATCAGCAGACAGCAGTGCAAATCCCAGGGAATAAAGAGGGCAGAGCAACAGCACATCCCCCCTGCAACACCAGGAGTTCAGAGGCTCTTCCAAGGAACCACAATCTTGAATTCATCAAAAAGTCACTGCTTTTCCCTTTTTTTCCTTTCCTTTTCTAGCTAGAGGCACAAAGGGGGTGGGTTTGCAGAGGGAGGGCTGCCCAACTTCCTGCACAGCACGAACACACCCAGAGGGAAAACAGGTCTGCAGTTGTTGCACTAAGCACCTGGTTTTCCCAAGATTTCCCTTGAAATGGAGTAGGGAGCTGCAGGAGCACATTGTGGGAGTGCTGGTGGCCAGACTCTGCATCGCTATTTTCTCCTCCTACCCTGGAGGGAGTGACCATCCTTAACATGAGGTTATTTTCCTGAGGAAGGCAGTTTAATGGGAGAAAAGGGGATTTTAATAAAGGAGCTGTCAGTCAGACAGGAAAATGACTGCTGCCATTAAGTGTTGGCTATTTTTTGTTTTGGATCCTCCACGTTCTGGAAAAAAGTTAACTCTGATCACATATCCAAAGGAGGGAATGAGCTCCGGTAACTCTTGGCTTTGTGTGTGTAACTGTGGGGATGGACACCCAGGTAGAGCCTCAAAATGATTATATTCAGCACACTGGGAACCCAAAGATAAGAAGGATGGGGAGCCACTGGAGCAGGTCCAGAGGAGGCCATGGAGGTGTTCTGGGGGCTGGAGAACCTCTGCTGGGGAGACAGGCTGGGAGAGCTGGGTGTCCAGCCTGGAGAAGAGAAGGCTCCAGGGAGATCTTAGAGCCCTTTCCAGTGCCTAAAGGGGCTCCAAGAGAGCTAAGGAGGAACTTTGGACAAGGGCCTGGAGGGACAGGATAAGGGGGAATGGCTTCCCACTGCCAGAGGGCAGGGTTAGATAATTCCATGACACCATGAAACTCCAGCCGTGGGGCCTTGGCCATCACCTGCAATCACCCCATCATCTGCTTTAGGTGACCTGTAGGTCACTGGTGGGGACACACTGCAGAGTCTGGCATGAGCAGAATGTTGGTATGGATTCAGAAATGGCACTGTTGGGGTTCTGGGAGCGCCATGTGCTGGTGTTCAGACTCACCTTTAAATCACCTCTATGACCTGGAAGTGGCAGATACAGCAGGTTACAGCCTGTAAGTGGCCAGGATTCACCTCTTTTGGATCCTGACAGTATGTCTTTGGCTCCAAAGTCACCCACCCCTGCTTAATAGGGGTATTTCAATCTCCAGATCCGGTTGCTATGATGGGACACAACCTCTTTTATTCCCTGAAGTGTTTTTTTTACCACCACAGGGACATTTGCCACCTCTGAGTGATCTCCAGAGGCTGCCAGTGCAGCAGGGACGAGCAGGGAAAGTAAGGGGCAATAGGGTTCATTCACAGAACTGCTGGTTAAATGAGGCTTGGGAAAAAAACAACCACATCGACCCAATATCCACGAGAGAGACGGAGCAAGCGGTAGGGAAGGGAATGAAAGGAAGGAAAGGCAGAGTGGGGGACGGGAAGGGGAGGGGAGTTCAAGCCTCCTGTCTGAGGGAGAGGGGACATCAGGGGGGTCACCTGGACAGGTGGGGCTTGGCCAAGCACCCCCTGATCCATCCTGAACCCCCCACTCCTGTCTCCACTCCCCTCCCTTATTTCCAGCCCTGAGCTTTGCTCAGTTAGCGAAAGGGTTAAGTTTAATTTATACTGATTTCTATTTAATATCATTCTCTCCCCGTAGGAGCCGGCAGCTGTGAGCTGATTGTAGTCCCTCATTATGCAGTCTGTATCACTAATGGCCTGTGACAAAGGCATGCCATCTTCCCGGCCTTACCCCCGAGAGCCAATTAAACACACATACTCCCTTCCTGTTTGCGGCGCATTACAATGAAATTAAACTGAATTTCAAAATCA
>NW_016690234.1:1315982-1354497 GCF_001604755.1 Lepidothrix coronata | reverse complement strand
CTTTGCAATAATTAATGCACGCTATTCCTTTGCAGCTGAAATATTCATCAGGAGTGTTGACTAAAAAAATTTTTAGAGCTGATTGCCCTGCACCCCGTGTGTCGGCTGATGGTGCTCCAGTCCCAGCCCGCAGTACCCGCCTGGCGTGGGGACTCGTGGTGACACGGTTGGCAGAGTGATCTCTGCTCTGGGAGAACAATTATAATAAATTACAGCTTCTTCAAGAACCATCAATAAATAAGGTTGCACAGAAGGCATCAGAAATCCAGCTTGACTCCTGACACAATGGCACTGCTAACACACAGTAAAGGGGGGAATGAGGAGGTCAGAGCTGTGGGTATCATGGAATCAGAGAATCATAAAATCACTGAGGTTGAAAGAGACCTGCAAGACCATCGAAATCAACCTGTGATTAATCCCCACCTTGTCATCCAGCCCAAAGCACTGAGTGCCATGTCCACTCCTTCCCTGGATGCCTCCAGGGATGGGGACTCCATCACCTCCCTGGGCAGCCCCTTCCAATGCCTGACAACCCTTTCCAGGAAGAAATTCCTCCTGATGTCCAACCTGAACCTCCCCTGGCACAACTTGAGGCCATTTACTCTTGTCCTGTCACTGGTTGACTGGGAGAAGACACTGACCTCCCACCTTGCTACAACCTCCTGTCAGGGAGTTGTTGTAGTTGGTAGTTAATGATTCTATGATCCTATGACACAGTTCCCATGTAAATAAGCTAAATCCCACCCATTTGCAAAGTTTAATACCCCAGAAAACATGAAGCAGTGGTATTTTATGCTTAGGAGCAAGGAACCCCAAACATCCCCCATTATTTGGCTGACTCACTTTGGCCAACACCTGCAAAGCCCATTCCTGAGCCCAGCATTTGGAAGTACATCCAGTCTGCACTCTAGGCTGCCACCCCCAATTCCCAACCCCCCCAGAAGCTGGGGAACCCTGTGGGCCAAACCACAGCTGCTGTACCCCTCTCCCCTCTGCCAGGTGCTGTGGGATGCCACCCTGTACCTGTTCTGAACCAGCCATCAGGCGTGAAGGCATCTGCAGTTTCTTTGGGTCGGTTCCAGTACTCCCGGAAGACAGTGGGTCCTTTCACGAGCAGCTCCCCTTCTTGTCCCTCCAGACCTGGCGTGACCTAGGACAGGCACACAGTGAGTGCATCTCTCCATCACCTGTCCCCCAGCACCACATTTTGGGAAGCAGGGCGGTGACCGAAACACAGGACCCACACCATGTGCTCTTCCAGCCTTTACCAACCTCCACCACACCCTGCCCACTTGCAGGACCTCTTCCCTCAGGTGGCTCAACCAGGTGCTTTTGATACTCCAAAGCACTGGAAAGAGACACCTGTGTCATATGAAAACAAGGACTGCTAACCTGGTACTGCAGTCCAGGTAGAGCAATGCCTTCCAGCTGCTGGGAGAGAGCTCTCACATGCAAATATAAAGGAAATAACCTTGGGAAACAGATGGTCCTTTCTGACCCCTTAAACACTTCCAGGGATAGGGCAGCCATAGCTTCTCTGGGCAACCTGTGCCAGGGCTTCACCACCTTCTCAGGGAAGAATTCCTTCCCAATTATCACATCTAACCCTGCCCTCTGGCAGTGGGAAGCCATTCCCCCTTGTCCTGTCACTTCAAGCCCTTGTCCGAAGTCCCTCTCCAGCTCTCTTGGAGCCCCTTTAGGCATTGGAAGGGGCTCTGGAGCCTTCTCTTCTCCAAGCTGAACAACCCCAGCTCTCGCGCTCCCATGACATGCTCTCATGCCTGTGCCACCCTGCTCCCTGCTCTGTTGACAGACAAAACCCTTCACTTTCCAAAACTGTCAATCTAACAGTTATTTTTTTCCTGAGGAGGTGGCAGGAAACACCATCTGATTTGTGCTTGAAGACACACAGCTCTTCTTAGGTTCACTGGAAGGCAACAGTTGTAGCGACAACATGGTCCCCTGCAAACCTGCCCAGGCAGGTTTTCTATGGCAACAAAACAAATATCCTGCTGTTATGGAAACTGGGAATTGCAGGAAGGTCACAGACTTGCCTGCCATGGCACCATGTCTCATCTCCTGCACATACATCACTTGGCAATTAGAAGGATGCAACAGGCCAAGGGAGCAGGAACTGGACAAGCACAAATGTCGGAGCACTTGTGGGACCGTGTTAAACTCAAACTTTTTGCAGGGAAGATCATGGAATCATGGAATGGTTTGGGTGGGAAATGACCTTAAAGCTCATCTTGTTCCACCCCCTGCCATAGGCAGGGACGCCTTCCACTAAACCAGGTTGCTCCAAGCCCTGTCTAACCTGGCCTGGAACACTTCCAGGGATGGGGCAGCCACAGCTTCTCTGGGCAACCCGTGCCAGCACCTTACCACCCTCACAGGGAACGATTTCTTCCCAATATCCCAATGTAAACCCACTCTGTCAGTTCAAAGCCATTACCACGGTGTGCAAAGCCACTCATGGGATGGAAGGCACTGAGGGATGTGCTTGCTCCATGTGTCTGTGGAGAACAGCTCAGTAACGGGAATTCTCTGCCACTTTCCGAGCCACTTTGCACTTGAGCTGCTGCAACACGGACAAGATACATCTGGGACCCCGAAAATCAGCAGTGCCAGAAACAGGGCCACGAGGGAAACAGTAATAGCAGCACTGGCGCATCAGGCAGTCCCAGGGCAGGGCAGGATCTGTGGCTCTCTGCAGCCTTTGATGGAAACAAAGCCTCTCTAATGGGAAACGCCCAGAAAACTGCTTTTTAAGGCATAATATTTAAGTAATTTCTTCCTGATGTCCTGTCCTGGAGGATGGCGTGACATGAGGATCTCTGCACACGTAACTCGGGCTCCCAGAGCCCTGGCTGGGCATCAACTCCCTGCCTGGAAGATGCTGCAGGAGAGAAAGGTTGTTAATTCCAATGAGGAACTGAGTGACAGCAAGGTGAGGGTGGTGCTGGGTGAGTTCTCCCCAGGGGTTCTGAAAAAGGGAGCCTGAAGTCCAGACTATCCATGAGCAGGACAGCACAGAAAAACCTGAAGTCAAAGAGAGCCCAGGAGAAAAATCTGCACCTGCAGCAGCAAAAGGGACAAGGATGCACAGAGGGCACAAAAAGGGCACAAAGGGCTCAAGAAAGGGTATGAAGGGCATAACAGGCATGAAGCTTCCATGGGCAAGCATGGCAGGGCTGTGGTGGGTGATGCAGAGGGACCAGCAAGGCTGGTTTCAGGGCTGGTAGAGGCTGTGTGGAATTTTATGATGCAGCTCTGTCTTCTCACTCTTTTCCTGCTGGTCCAGCTGTGGCATCACAAAACAAGCACTTCTCCGAGCAGTGTCCTAGTTTTTGGACTGCTTCCAACTCTCCCAAAAGGGCTGGGGAGGGGGTGACAGAGGTAAGAACATGCAAACGGTTCCCTGAGCTTCACCTACAGATCCTGACATGCTTTGGCTTCTTCTTGGCAGCGCTGAACACAAGAACAGGTGGAAATCTGGCTGCTACAAAGCCCTTCAGCCCCATCCTACCCAGGCACCACACGGTGCAGGATAACCAGATACCTGCACAGCTGAGCTGCCCAAGGGACCAATCCTGCCCCATGTTTACCTGCACTCTGTGATGTCTGCTATGAATCAAGCCTTGAACCAGCTCCAAATTTCTTGTCATATCAACTCAAATTTTGGCAGTGGCTCAACCCACATCTTATCTCGAGCAGAGCCCCTTGGCAGCAGGAACCTCCCTGTTGTGTAATTTAATGATGTTTTGGCTGGCTTGCAAACAGTAAAACAGAAAGGCCGTGACGTTATCTTAATAGGATTTTGCTTGCTGAACTCAGAATGTCACTGGCACCGCTCCCCAGCGTGGCAGAGGGGACGCGAACCAGCTCACAAACAGTGTAAATTAAAATTCAAGGTTCAAGGCATTTATCTCCTACAACCCCTCGTGTCTGATCCCTGCTAAAACCCCACTACCAGGCTCTGGGAGCGGGGTTGGAAACACATGGCTGGGGTGGTTGTTTCCTTTCTCCCTCAAATCTCAGCGGCTCCCGGTGTCGAGGCACCAGTTCAACGGCACAAGCAGCTGCTGGAAGCATCAGATTTCTGATGGCACAGATCTCCCCCTCTCCCAGTACCATATTTTAATGCATTCGAGCAACTTTAACACCCAGGCACAGTGTGGCCCTAGAGGTTGTTGTCTGAGAGCTTCCTGCTCTAAACCCAGCCGGAGAATAGAGCCGGCCCAGCCGGCACACGAGATAAGATTCCATTTTCCACGCATGAAAATAAAAGGTTGTAATAAATCCTTTGAAGGACTAAATCTGGGTGATTATAAAATGCATATTTTCCCCGTTCCCATTTTATCTCTTTATTAGGAGGGCGGTTTGTAAAGAGCTGGGAATCCCCGCTTGGCAAACGGCCCTGGGATTTGTTCAAAGTGCCCATTTGTTTTCTTGCGGTCTCTGCCCCACATTCCTCCGGGAACTGCGGGAGAGGAGCTTGTAATGGACTTTAATGGAATTAGGGGCTTTTATGGAGGGAGGCTCAGAGCAGCAAGTCCTTCTCTGGGAAGCAGGGGAGGCACGGCAGATTCCTAAGCAGAAACATGTGGGAGACGCAGTGAGAAAGCTGGAAGGTGAGGTTTGTTGGGAAGGTAGGAACGTGTTATTGGGCTGACAACTGGGAGGAAGACAGACAGGCTTTTAGGAAAAAACCCAAATATCTTCAGGTTGCAAACAGCAGGTTTCAGGGGGCACATGTAATTTCTACCAGATGCTTCCTTCCCCCTGCCCCTCCAAATCACATTATCATGGAATGGGCTGGGTTGGAAGGGACCTTAAAGCTATTCTAGATCCAACTCCCCTGCTATGGGCAGGGACACCTTCTACTATATCACATTGCTCCAAGCCCCATGCAACCTGGTCTTGGACACTTCCAGGGATGGAGCAGCCACAGCTTCTCTGGGCAACCTGTGCCAGGGCCTCGCCACCCTCACAGGGTAGAATTTCTTCCCAGTATCCCATTTAACCCTGCCCTCTGGCAGTGGGAAGCCATTCCTCCTTGTCCTGTCACTCCAGGCCCTTGTCCAAAGTCCCTCTCCAGCTCTCTTGGAGCCCCTTTAGGCACTGGAAGGGGCTCTCAGGTCTTCCCAGAGCCTTCTCTTCTCCTGGTGAACATCCCCAGCAGAGCAGAGGGATTCCAGCCCTTGGAGCATCTCCATGGCCTCCTCTGGACTTGTTCCAGCAGTTCCATGTCCTTCTGATGTTGGGCTCCAGAGCTGGAGGCAGCACTGCAGGTGGGATTTCACCTGAGCAGGGCAGAGGGGCAGAGTCCCCCCCTCATCTGCTGCCCACGCTGTGGGATCAGCTGAGGGCAGGGAGGGGAGGTGGGCTTCTGGGTCCCACTACACACTGTTGAGCTTCTCTTCCACCAACACCCCCAAATCCTTCTCCCCAGAGCTGCTCTCAATCCATTCCTTACCCAGCCTGTGTTTGTGCTTGGGTTTGCCCCAATCCACATGCAGGGCCCTGCACTTGGCCTTGCTGAACTTCTTTCCTGGGTGAGCACCATAGGCTGTGGTTCAGAGCACCATCTCTCAAAGAAGGGACCTTAAAAGGAACTTTGTGACTCCATGAAGGAAAAGCATTTAGACTTGGGAGGAAGGAAAAGTTTCTACAGCCCTGCCTACTCTGCCACAGCCTGAATGCACTGCTCAGCTTGGAATTGCTTGGCATTTTTCCCCATCTTGTAAATAAATGATTACTGTGATCAAAATAATTAAGCAACCGAGCCCTTAAGTGACTAATAAAGACAATAATTTATATGTGTGAGGTTTATGGAAATGATGGAGTCCTTTTAGCAGTTCTCCCAGAGAAGTAACTATTTTCTGGTGTTTGCTGTTATTTTTTTAACGTACTAGAGCACAGAAAATGATATAACAAAGTCTGAAGGACTGACCCAGCTCCCTTCTGTACTCCAGGGTTGGGCTGCAGAGCATGGATGCTCTACCATGCTCCCAACACACCACTGCTGGAGCTTACTTGCCACCAACACCTCCAGACACACCCCTGCCTCTCAAGAGACCTCTCACTCACCCCTTCAAGACTTTGGTGGCCCAGAGCCTTGTCCACCCTCTTGTCAGGGAGTTGGAGAGAGTGAGAAGGGTCCCCCCTGAGCCTCTTTTTCTCCAGGGTAAACACAGCATCCAACAGCTCAGCCCCCACTGACTTGGAGAGAGCAGGGAAGCTCCAGGCTTTCCCCAGACTCTGCTTTTCCAGACCAAGAGATCATGCCACATCCAGAACTGGCATGGTGGGTACTGAGGGAGGTGAGGACATGCCCACCTGCCTCCTAAAAGGAAGCTGGAGACCAATAACCCACTTGACAGTGCCTTTTAATCACTGTCTCCCTGGGCCATATTGGAATGGATGTCCTAGGGCTGCAAGGTTTGCTAGAGCATTACCAAATTCCCAGGCAATCTGAACTCTCCTGCACATTCCTAATTAAAAATTCCCTGCTAAGTTGCATGTTTTTGTCATGGCATTATTGTTCCTCGGAGCTCCATGTCCTGCAGCATCCTCCACAAGCCTAGCAGGAGGTAATTTAGACACAGAACAATTTTCCTCCTGCTGGAAAAAGGCAGATTTTTGTTCCTTGGGGACACAGCTCAGAGAGAGTAAGGAAAAAATAAACCCCCAACCTAAAAACCCCAAGCCCAGGCTGTAATCTATGAGGCCACATTTCACATCTGTTTTTGCAATGTTAACTTTTATAAAAGGGCTGGGAATAACACAATCCATTTACTTTTCATTTTGGAGGGTTATAAATTTAAAAGCAAGGCTGGTGCACAGTGGAGCTGGAACACTGAAACTTATTTTCAAACAACCCAACCCTTTACTTACAGCAAATGTTGCTCCACTGAAAACAAAAGTGATTGTCTATATTTTTAGGCAATACTGATTTTTGAAAGTTACAGAACTGATTAACTCCAGATGATCCCAAAAGCACCACAGAAAACAACCCAAGTTTGGGAAAGGTCAGTCCTCCTCGCAGTTGTTCCACAGACACAAAACTTCTTATCTATATTAACACCATAAATTAAATGTGTAACACTATTCCAGAGATGCCAACAGCTCTCCCTGCTGCTGTTCTCATCCCTCTTGTTTGCAGGCTTCACCAGATAATAAACGAAGTGAGATGTCAGCACATCCTCCCTCTCCCTCCACTTTCCTCGTTAGGGGAAGGCTCCTGATGTGACCTCATGACGCCCATGCTGAGTCTGTGCTCGGGGCAGGCAGAGGACTAGGGAACTATTTAATTAGTGGCCCACCTTTGTTTTGGTTTCCATCAGCCTCCCTTAAAAGTGGAGGTTGTGAGGCTGTGATGAGCTGGGACTGCCCCAGAACCTCTAATTGCTCCTTGTGCTGAGCCACCCCGGTGGCTGGTGCCTCCTCCCCTTGGCTGGAAGAACTCCAGAGAAGTTCTGGAAGAACTCCAGAGAAGTTCTGGAAGACTGCCCCCCTTTCTTCTGCCTCTAGTTCAGCATCTCCCCGCCACATCCAGGGTTCTCCCACAAACATCCCAAGTCTCCCCTCAGCTATGAAGATGAATGGTCTAGTGGAAGGTGTCCCCACCCACAGCACCGGGTGGAACAAGATGAGCTTTAAGGTCCTCCCAACCCAAACCATTCTGGGATTCTATGTAAGCACAAAACAATAAAAAAGAGGTTAATAAAGATTCTGAGGGTGCTGTGACAAAAGTGAGTTCAACACAAGAAACACTTGTGGAAAGAGGGTTCTTCTTGTGGAAAGAGGGTTCTTCTCGATGTACGGATTCAACTTCAATGTGCGAGGAAATATTCTCCTGGGATCGAGTCTGCCTGTGTGAGGAGAAGAGTCTTCAGCTGAGAAATAAGGGGACATGATGCTAAAGTAATCTCTGCCTCCACTTTTATTACCAGGAAGAAATAAAATAGAGCTATGGTCACATATTAAGTAAAAATAATCAGAGGGCAGAGAGAAAGAAGGAAGGAGATATAAATACATCTGAGAATGGAATTACTGACTGAGTTGATCAAGGAACTGGATGTGATCAATGAGAAGCAGCTAAAATGTTTATACAGTAACAAAAGCAGCCTGGGCAACCAAGTGGAGAAACTTGAATTAGTCGGGCAGGACACAAAACAGGCTTCTGAGGAGAAGAGAGGAATATGGGGAAACAAAAATGATAACTGGAACATACACAAGTGCAGTGTCCAGCACTGCGAGGGCTTTGGAAAGAGGTTTTGGAAGAAGCAGAGGCAAATGGAAAATGGGAAAAAATGCAGCATGAGTTTACCAAAGGTGGATTGTGCCAGAAACCCTCAGGCCTGGAGTTGCAGATAGAAGAAAAGCAACAGATCTAACCGAGGCTGCCTTCAACAATGCATTCCCCACACTACCTGATCAGGGGCTGAGGGCAAGATGCTCATGGGAGATAGAACTGGGATGCTGGAGGTAAGGTCCACCATCGAGATACCAGAATATGAGGATGGGATGCAGCAGGGACAAGAGAACAGGTGAAAAACTGGAGGAGAGATGTTATGGAAGTGTAGGAGCACCGAGGACAAAGAACAAACTGGTTTAGGCTGAAGCCTGATCAGAATAGGAAAGGAAAAAGCAGATGTTCCTTTGGTTGTTCCTCTGGGACAGCCAGACAGGATTCCCTCGGCCAGGCAGTCACATCCCCACCAGCATGTCCATCCCTGGCCATTTTCAGAAATGCCAGGCACGGCTGGCATGTGCTTATCTCCATTCTCAGGAGCTATATACAGGAAAAGAGCCTGGTACAATCGCACCAGCTGTTTCAGACTACGTGGATGGATGAGGAGAAATCCCACAGAGATGCATGTACAACAGCACCTCCAAATGGGACCTGCCCCAGAGAGGAGTCAAGTACCCAAATCCACACCACCCACAGGCAGCAGCCATGGGGTGCCCAGTCCTTGGAGGAAGCCTCCAAGACAATCCCGGTAGCTCAGTGGTGACCGAGCACCTCCCCACGGTTCTCCAGAGATCTCGGATGAACATGAGCAAGGTGGAGTCGCTCCCGGTCCACTCCACAGGGACATCAATGCCAAGACCTCCAGTCACAACCACCGTGACGGTGCCAGCTGCCCCCAGCGCCTGCAGCCCTGCCGAGGCGCTGCCAACCAGCAGCAAGCTGGGAGCAGATGGCAGAGACACAGGGGGCACGGGAGGAGGGGCCCGGGAATGCTGGTGGCTTTCGGGAGCAATGGCCACAGCCGAGCCGTTCTGTCCAGGACGACAGCTTGCATATGGATAAACAACGAGATAATTACAACCTTTGGAGGGGGGAGCAAAGCCCATGGCACAGCGTCCTCCTGCTGCCAGCGCCTGCAACCCATCCGTCCCCACAGCTCCCTTCGCAGCCTGGTCACAAGGAAATCACTCGCCATAAAAGCCCTGGCTACAGCTCTGTGCTGGATACAGCTGTGAAACCATTTATCTACTGAGAGACCCCCATTGGCAGGGGCTGGGGTTCGGCTTTCGTGGGAGTGAGCAATTTGGAAGAGATTAAAAAAAAAAAAAAAAGAAATCCAACAAAAATGACAACCCAAAAAAATCCAACAAACAAACAACTAAAGAAGGAGAGAGACAATACCCGACAGCTTGCAGGGTTTCCAGGCCTCTGCCAGCTGGGAAGCTGAGCGTATGAAATATGCATTGCACTGAACAAAGCAAACTCAAACGTTCAGCACTGGAGAGCTGTAACCCTTTCCTGGGCACCGGAGCCACGGGAAGAGCTCCAAAATATAAGGGGAAAAAAAACCAGGGGAAAAAACATTCAGAGCTGTGGGTAAGGATTATTGAGCCTAAATGGTCTGACAGACTCAACGGGGAGTTGCTTAGGGTAGGTGAAAAGTTTAGGAGCTATTTCGGATGCAAGTGGCTCCAGGAGCAAGATCTGGGATGACTCAAAACAGGCAAAGTTGCTGTTCCTGACATCTGCTTCCACACCTCTGCTCCCCAGGGATGTGTTAGAGGAGAAGTACTTCTCCCAGCACTTCCCTCAGCATTCCCAGGGGATCAGGCTCTATGTCCCCACATTCCTGCACAGGGAGGAGGTAGGGACACTGTCAGGGCAGGCACTGTGAGTCCAATGCAACTGTCACCTCCTGCCCACGCTGTCCTGTCACAGGTGTCCCCAGGCTGCTGTGCATCCTTGGCTGGAACAGACAGAACAGTGAGGGGATCTCACCCGGCTGGAGCAGCCTCAGTCTGGGCATGGTTGACAGCCTGATCCATGTGTAGCTTGGGAAACCAGCTCGCAGCTCAAGGTGCAGAAACATCCAGTTGAAAACCTGAACTGGGATGCAATGGAGCACAGGGCTCATGAGATGTGAGGAGACTGAGGGGCTGGAGCACGCGTGTGAAAGGAATCCAGCACTCTAATCAAGGCATGGGAGAAAATGAAGGGAAGAACAGAGATCCAGCAAACTTTCAGCTAAGTAGATTATTGATCTTCAGGGTGTGCCAGGAACCAGCTTTGCAAATTACAGTAGTCCCCTGCTGCCAGCTCAGGCAGTTCCCGGATGGCAGAGCAGAAACACTCCCCACCTCCCTGCTCCTGCCACCCACACGCCTTCCCCAGCACCACCGTGCTCCTGTTTGGATCTCACGTGTCCAAAGGGTGATGGCGCGAAAGGAAAGGGCTCAACGCCCCAGTCTAATGGGAGAGACTGTGTTAGTGGGGAAAAAACAGCTCGAAGAGAGTCTGTTGTCGTGGGAGCAGAAGGCAGGAACCCGAGCCCAACACAAGCAGGGAAGGCAGTGACCTCGCGAGGCTCCACAAACAATTCCCTTGGCAAAGGCAGGCGCGCTCTGCTCACAGTCAGGAGGGTCTGCATGGCACAGCCGAGGTGTGAACGCCTCACAGATTGCCCTGACAATGTGCCTCACCCCCAGTACGGAGATCACCTACTCACAGGAGCCTGGTGGGAAGAGATGGCTTGGAGCCCAACTCCTACCGGGGTGCTCAGCATCCCACTGGATCAGCCCCACAGTGTTCACCCTCACAGAATCACAGAATGCCCTGAGCTGGAAGGGACCAACTCGAGTCCAACTCCTGGTCCTGTGCAAGACATCGCAACAATCCCACTCTGTGCCTGAGAGCGTTGTCCAAATACTTCTTGAGCTCAGACAGGTTTGGTGCTGTGGCCCTGGGGAGCCTGTTCAGTGCCCGACCACCCTCTGAGGGAATATCCAATCTAAACCTCCCCTGACTCACCTCCAGCCATTTCCAACTGTCACCAGTTCCACCACCAGCCCTCCCACCAGGACCTCTCTGCCTTTGCCAGGTCCACACCGTGGACCTCCCAGCCCTCAACCAACGCTCCATAAGGCTCAGAGCCTTCCTGCAAGGGAGTGAGGAAGGATTTGTTCATCCTTCTCATAATATGCAAGGAAAAGGCCACTGGGTTATCCAGTGGCACAGGCAGGGTGACACAAACTGGATCCTCCCATCATAGGGACATCCCCTCCGCTGTGGAGGAGCTCATTTAAACAAAGTCAGGCCTTTGACTCGTGGAGTGTGACGAGCACTCGGACTGTCAGATCCTCCTTGTTTTAAATAAATTCCACTGACGTACTCTCTGCTGACATGAATTATTAACCAAGCATGATGCACACACAGTGCCAGCAGCCGCGTCTCAGGGCAGGGACAGGCAGCAGGTGAGGCTCTGCCCGGGACCTCAGGTGTAAGGCAGTGGAATTATAGCATCCCTGGGAGCAGAGGGGTGTCACCACCTGCCTGCCTGCCTGGCCACGCCATGGAAAGTAACACTGCATGCCCAGGGCATATAAAACCCAAACTTCTGACATCTCCACACATCCGCCTGTGCCAAGACACACTGGGAACAGTGACTGTTTTTCCCACCTTGTGACAATCCCAGGGACAGAGGCAGCTGTCTCTCCTTCTGGAAATGTTGTGGATGTCCTGGAGGTACCCAGCCAGCCACTGTCTCCTAGGGTGGCCTGAAACAGATGGGACCATTTTTCTCCCTTCAGCCTGAAGAAACTCCCAGTTAAGCTGGGACAAGGGGAATGGTGGGTGAGATGGGGACAGCTTTTCAGAGAGGAACCAACCCACTAGCCAACAGCCAGAGGCAAACTACCACCTCCCCACACCCTCCCTGACTGATGACTTGAGAATTCACCACAATGTTCAAAAGATCCCCAAAGGAAACCTTGATGGAAAGCAAACCATCAGCAAGGGGCAGGGAGCCAACATCAGAGCTGGTGGGAGCTCCTGGAAGCTGTTGGGAACTCCTGGGACCAGTGTAAGACATGGGTATGGACCTCAGCCACCTACACTGGGGAGTGTAGGGTGTATGTGAGAAATGGCCGGGATAAAAGGGCAATTCCTCTGTCCCAAAAATAAACTCCAGCAGCCTGAAGCCAGGGAAAAGAGAAGAGTTATGCGAATCTCAGCTCTCTGAAGGCCTGAGGGGATGACGGGCTTCCAACATCAGACAAAGGTCAGCTGGGCTCCCCTTCTCTGGTCACTCAATGCAATGAGAAGGAAGGGGAAGGAGTATTGAGCAGAAAAATAACATCCCATTTTTTTTCCTCTCATAATTCAGTAGAACAACATCCACATTTCATCCTGGAAGTAGCTGCACTCTGGGTATTCTCGTGTCTGAGACCTAATCTGTAAAGAGCCCAGAGATCCCTTAGGGGACAAAAAGCATTATAGGATCATTATTAAAAGGGACATGTTATATTTCATGTCTCAGTTCCACACAAGTGGAAAAAAAAAGGCCAAGAGCTAACTCTGGGATGAGGGGACAAACCTGTGAAACATAACACCCATCCAGGGAAGTGACAAAAATAGGATGTGGTGAGTCTCCTGCTTGGCCCACTGCTCAGCCACACCACAGCAGTGACACAGAGGAAAGAGCAGAAAACCTTTTTTTTAATAGAAGCCATAATCCCTGGCCAGAGTGGCCCCTCTCATCCCTCCCCCGGGCTAGTTTTACATGTCTGGGGTGGGACCCAGCGCTCATACAGCATCAGAACATGGAACACAACCTGCCCCAGCCTGAGCACAACACACCCACGGGGCTGCCTGTGGTCCTGCTGGTTCCTCCACCTGCTAGCACAGAGAATTTAGAGAATAAAAGGTTTTCTTGAGCCTTTCATCAGTGCTTACCCCAGTAGTGTCTCTGCACACCCTGCATAGGCTGGGAGCTCCTTTCAAACCCTCAGCATGTAGGTGGCTGGATGAGAAGCAATTTCCCCAGAGGAATGAGTGAAGCCACGTATTTCAGGTTGAATCTCACGCCTGCCTGTCTCCCACCCACACAGCCACACGGCTGTAATTTCTCTCACACACACATTTATCTGCTCAGCCGAGCCCGGACATCACCTGGGGATTGATCTGACGGAGCAACACGACCTGCACCCACAATGAGGGAATGTGGCAGGAATGCAGACCTTGTTCAGCTATTTGTGTGGTAAAAGAAAGGGTTGAGGCAGCAGGACAGCCTGGACCAGCCCTGGGCTGGGCTGCTTCTGCAGTCAGATATTTAGGATGGGGGTAGATCACGCATCCCCATCCCAGATATCCAACTTCTGATACCAGAACTGCAGGTGTCGACATCATGTGGCAGCTGGAGCTCAGCATGGAGCTGGATTTTCATGGAAACCTGATGGGTTTCCCCCAGTGCTGTTTCAAAATGAATGCAATCCCCAAGGCCACCAATCACAGAATCGCAGAATGGTTTGGGCTGGGAGGGACCTTAAAGCTCATCTCATTCCACAGGCAGGGACATCCCACTAGACCAGGTCTTCTCATTGAAAGAGACTAGATTTAGATATTTGGAAGAATTTCTTCCCTGGGAGGGTGGTGAGGGACAGGAATAGGTTGTCCAGAGAAGCTGTGGCTGCCCCATCCTTGGAAGTGTTCAAGGCCAGGTTGGATGGGGCTTGGAGCAACCTGGTCTAGTGGAAGGTGTCCCTGCTCATGGCAGGGGGGTGGAACCAGATGACCTTGAAAGGTCCCTCCCAACCCAAACCATTCCATGATTCTATGATTCAGTGGTCAGCACTTGTTCAGTCCATAAAGTAGCATGGCTACAGTAACCCAGAAAAAGAATACAAAAACCTTTAAATAGCATAATTGACTGACTCCCTGGGAATTACAGCAGTGGAAGCCTCAGTCCTCGAGGTTTCAGAGGGCTGGGAAGGAGAGAACTTTTCATGAGTGAAGACCTTTTCAGAGTGAAGACCTTTTCAAAGTGAAGCAAACATGGCTGAGTACTACCTGTGTGCTGTTCTCATCCCCCTGAGCATGGACGGTGTAGGAACGAGCCCCACTCTTCAAGGTCTCAGTGGCAATGCGCACTTCCACCCCTGGGAGAGGGGTGCCCACGGAACCTACAGAGGGAAACAAGGTGGGAACAGTGGACAGCCTCTGGGAAATCACAAAATCAAGGATGTGAAAGAGCAGCTGCTCGTCTATCAATGGCATCTGCAGACTGTGCTGGCACTAAAGAACTTCCTAGCAGGGGGTTACCCTTCAGGAAGGCTTCGATCACTTCGTGTGTCTGCATGCAAATGTCACGACGGTGCAATATGCTGTTGTTCGCTGAGCAGGCAGTGCTGGAAATGCCTCAGAAAACAAATGTGTCTCCAGCCCTGAACAGTCTCTCTTGGCCAGTCTTTGAAGACTTCAGCACAGCTTCGTAGCTTAGTAATGAAGCTGTTTCTTTTTTTTTTTTTTTTTAAAAAGCACCATGAAACCTACACAAAGCTGTGAAAAGAAAGAGCACAGTGATTACTCCGGTGGCTCCTCTACAGTCTGAACCTGACAGGGGAGGCAAAGGCTTAACAGTGTGAGAATTGCAAGGGATTATCTCAGTTTTAGGAGACATCAATACACTGTATAGAAAACATCACAGGAGAAAAGCAGGGATCAAAACCACACCATTCTTCCACAGGTTTCAATTTTCAAAGCCAGGGAAGCTGACAGTGTCAGCTATTGAGCTCCAAGATGGTTCTGTGACCAACCTGCAGCATTCCCACCCCCTGGTTTAGTGCTTGCTCTTCCTGGGGAGCACCTGAAAGCTCAGCAGAAAGGGCAGCTTTGTTCCTGTGACCTGTCTGATGGGCTCAGCAGCAACCAGGAGCTGTGGGCATCTGCTGGCTCAGCAGGGCTCGCTCGGCATCTCAGCGGCACAAGACGGCTCTTGTGGCAAAATGAGGCCTGTGACCTTCATCCCCTGTGAGCAGGGAGAGGGACAACAGCTCAGAGAAATCTCTGGCTCACGAGGACTGGAAAATTCGAGAAGGACTTTTCACAAGGGCACAGAGTGACAGGAAAAGGGGGAATGGCCTTAAGCTGAAGGAGGGCAGGGTTAGATGGGATAGTGGGAAGAAATTCTACCCTGTGAGGGTGGTGAGGCCCTGGCACAGGTTGCCCAGAGAAGTTGTGGCTGTCCCATCCCTGCAATTGTTCAAGGGTAGGATGGGACTTGGAGCAACCTGGTCTAGTGGAAGGTGTCCTTGCCCATGGCAGGGGGTGGTACTGGATGGTGGTACCTAAACCATTCTGGGATTCTATGATTCTAGAACTGGTAAGTGTGCTTTTTATTTGAAGAGATGATCAATTTTTCTCCCTGAAGATGATCAATTTTTCTCCAGTTGGTGCTTTCCAAGTCTGCCAGGATCCGCTTCACCTTGAGAAGTCCCTACAGCAGGGTGTGCAGGATCTGGAGCTCAGTGCTGTCTTCCCCTTGTCACCTCTATTTCAGGCATTTGGGTTCAAGTGACACTTTCCTTATCCTGGTCTCATTCTCCTCTTCAAGCCCTGGAGATCTGCTATCCGTGACATCATGATTCTGTTTGCTACACTGGTCAGTTGCCATGGAAATAGATATGTCGTCGTAGCCCAGATTTATGGCATCCCTGCAGGATGAGCCAAGAGCAGATGGGCTATGAGGGAGTGAGATTTTATTGCAGTGAAACTACCCGAACAATTAGCAAATCTGGCAAGAAATAAACAGAAAGCGACGTGGCAGCTCTGTGATCCGTGTCTGCTCTGCTCGGAACTGCCTCCGGCATTCAGGTCAGCCAACACACAGCCAGGTCCTTCCTTCTCTCACCACCAGCATTGCGTGGGCTGCTCCCATCTCCTGGCCAGACACCGCCAAAAGCCTGAGACAGAGGGTTGCAGCAGGGTGAAGAGGGAGCCATGAGCCAGAAGTGCCCTGAGGTGCCACGTTGAGGTATTTATGGAATCAGAGAATCACAGAATATTTGAGTTGGAAGGGGCCTACAAGGATTATCAAGTCCAACTCCTGGCTCTGCATAGGCCAGCCCCAAAAATCACACCATATGTATTTAAAACCTGCTACGAGAGACTCCAAGAGACCTCAAAGCAGACAACAAGTCATGGAAAACATGATCAGTGTTGCATGGAAGCTTGTTGAAGCCACCTTCTAGACTTCTATGGGAACGGTTTCTCCGGGGTGAAAAATGCCTTGGGTGAACAGACTTCTACCTGCTCACAAAATGTGGCACCCGACAGTGGGCAGACACCATAAAGTCTGTCCTGGAAAGCTCACGGAGGGAGCATAAACCAGAGAAGGAATTGCCATGGGCTCTCATAGACTTGGGATTTTTCAAATCAAGATCAGCTGGATGCCTTCCTTGGAAGATCCTTCTTCCCAGGATGAAAGCTGCTGACCTCAGCATGGAAATGTCATGGAGGACTCAAGCAGCAGGACTCAAGGATTAGTGCCCACTTCTAGTCTCAGTCTTTGAGAAGGAAACACCAAAGCTCAGTACAGTGCTGGCAAATCTAAGCCACGGAGAAGTGACGTGTTACCCACACAGTGTTTTCAGATCACAGTTACAAATACAGCTCCACCAATTTGCTTCCTACTTGGCTAAAGCAAAAATCTGCATGTAAAACAACTCCCTGGTGGAGAGCTGCTTCCTTATATTGGGTCTGGAAAAGGTTTTCTGGTGTTAAGGAAAAATGACAAACTTGGAATTCAACATCTGTAAAGGCTAAAAAGCTCATATCATTGATTAGAACTACACAAACCTGACAGTACTAATAAAATTCATGTAAAAACAATGACTAGAGCTTTCCAGGCCCATCCACCACATCAAAATACACACTGTGCCAACTCCAACAGGTCAAGAGAAGGTTGAGCCCATTCCCAAAGGAACAGCATTGGATGTCCTGGCTTCAGACCACAATCGGGGGTGATCAGCAGGGTGTCAACACTTAGCACTGGCTTCCTTTTGTCCCTAGACATAATCCTGAGTGGAAACTGGGGAGAAATCCCTGCTCCTTCCCCTCTTGCTCCCTCCAACTCTCTCCAATTTGCAGGCTCCTGACTGTTAGGAGCTGCTGGCACCATGCCCGTGGTGTCGGCACAGGTGGCACCAGCCGGGCTGCGGGCAGGAAGGAGCGACGCTACTATTCTTTCAGCGGTTCTCCTCTGTTTAAAAAAGTTGTCAGCTCTTCCCAGATAAATTTAATTGGCCCCGTGGTCTGTGTCCTTCGGTATCTGGGTACCTCGGTGCTGTTATGTGCCGAGGTGTCCTGGGAGAATTGAAACAGGCCAACGATAAGGCACTCAACGATCTCACTGTCAACAATACACGGAGTCCCCGCTGTAGGAGCTATTAGCTGCCTCTGATCTAAACCTCCAATTAAAGTGGTGATTAGGCCCAGTGAGGCATTCTCCGGCCATGAATTATTCATCTCCCTTCACAGTAACAGCACCAGGGGGGATTAGAATGAGAGCTGGTGAAAACAGAGGCATTTTAAGCAGGGTTTTAACCATATACAAGCAAACATTTATCTTTCAAATCTTTCATCTTTGTTTCTTCTGAAAATTAAAGCCCCCACATTCTCCTTCATGCCCCTTCAGACCTGTGCTGTAGGTGGAGAGAAGTGCCATGCTGCTAGTGACACCAGTGGGGACATCAGCAGGATGAGCAGGGTCTGAGGACTTGACCCTTCCCCAGCCACACCAAGCAGGTGGAAGCGGGCAAGGGAAGCCCCAGAATCTCTGCTCAGAGGCTCAAGAACCATAGAATGGGTTGGGTTGGGACGGACCTTAAAGATCATCTAATTCCACTCCCTGCCATGGGCACGGACATCTTCCACTATCCCAGGTTGCTCCAAGCCCTGTCCAGCAGCTTCTCTGGGCAACCTGTGCCAGGGCCTCATCATCCTCACAGGGAAGAAATTTTTCCCAGTATCTAATCTAAACCTACTCTCTTTCAGTTTGAAGCTACTCCTCCTTGTCCTGTCACTCCAGACCCTTGTAAATAGTCTCTCTCCATGTTCCTTGCACGCTCCCTTCAGGCACTGGAAGGCCACAATTAGGTGATGCCAAAGCTTCTGTTCTCCAGGCTGAACAATCACAATTCTCTCAGCCTTTCCTCATAGGAGAGATGCACCATCCCTCTAATTATCTTGGTGGCCTCCTCTGGACCCTCTCCAACAGGTCAAAGCAGTAGAGAAGGGCATGTGCTGCTTCCACTCCAGGAGAAATCCTCTGACAAATGTCCCCTGTTCCCAGCCTATTTGACTTGGATGCTCTGTGGTACGTGGTGACCTCCCAGCCCAGACTCTAACAGGGCACTAGATCAAAAGCTTTTTCACAGCTCCAGTAAATTATGCCTCAGCTTCACCCATCTGCTTCCCAGCTGACACTGCCTGAAATAAATTAATCAAGCCTATTCAATTATAGCCTCCTCTCTGTACGGTCTCTCGCTGATCCACACCTTTACGAGATGCTTCTCTTTCCTCTTGGGGCCACAGGAGCCCCTGCATGGGGCTGGAGTAACAGTCCCCAGCCCCTCTGCTCTGGCTGCATGAGAGGATTTAACCCCAGGTCCCCTGCAGACCCCAATATCCTCAGGGATGATGTCTCAGGAACACAACCACCCAGCCCTGGGGCAGGAGCTGCCCATCTGGGTGCCAACTTCTTTCTTGCCAGTCTTATTTCCTGTCTTTTTTAGTCTCCTGGGAAATTTCTAGAGCCTCCACTCATTTCCCCTCCTAAAGATCAATAAAAAGCAAATATAACCAGGCCACAGGGACACTGGACTGATCTCTGCACCGCCACCCTGCAGTGCGGGGCTCACAGTCCAAGCTAATGCAGGTGGGAATCTTGTTTCCCTGCCTGCTCCCCTTCCTGCCGGCAGGGATGGGGCTTCTGGAGGGAGGGAAAACTGCCTGAGATGGAGTGGGGGAATGCAAGTTACTCTGCAAAAGTAAAATAAGAGTTTGTATTTCAAGCTGTTCTTGGGTTCAGGAGTCAGTGAGGGGGAGTTGCGGCTTCCCCTTTTCCTGTGTGAATCCTGGGAGGTCCAGTTTCTGCATCCCATGGGATTGAGGTGCTGTGGGAAGCTGTGACACCCAGGACAGCCCCCCGCGCCCCCCAAAAGGCTGCATATGGTGCCATGTCTGCACAGACAGTGTGTGGGGAGGCAGGTGGCACGGGGTGGGTGCTCAGCACACAGATGGCCATGCTCCAACCACGGGAGGGTGGGGCATTTTATATTTGTAATGTTCAGATCAATTTATTTCTAGGTTACATGAAGTACAGATATCAAGAGGAGTCATAAAGTGTAGCTAAGAGAAGGGGGGGAGGACAAGGAGAGAACAGGACCAGAGAGTACACCGAAGTGTGACAATTCTAATTCCTTAAGAGGCAAGAAACAGGCTCTAAAATAAGAGTGAGCAGACATCCTATTTTAAGTGTTCAGCACTGATGGGTTGGACAAGCACTGCTGTGTGGAGAATCCTGTGTGACACCACACAGAAATACAGCTCCAGGGAGTGGGAGCTGAAGAAACAGTCCCAGTGCTTCAATTCACTATGATTTTGGAAGTAATAAAGCATCAATATGGACTCTGCCAACCTGGCTGCTCAGGCCAGTGGGCACCACTGTGAGCTCTGCACACACAGCTTTGATCCCAAGGAACAATCAGCCACTTCCCACACATCCATGTCCTGGCTTCCCAAGGCCAATTCCCCCACCAGCATCCTTGTAGCCTGCTCCTCACTCATGTATAGACTCTGTGCAGAGAAAACCCACAACCACTTCCCAGCACACACCTCTAGACAGTGAGTGGGCACCCTCTGGAGACTCCTACCTGGGACACGGACTCCATGCAAAGGGTTAGAAAGCGCCATCCCAATCTCAGTCATCCCATACCTCTCCAGCAAGGTGTGCCCAGTGATGCTCTTCCACTTCTCCAGGACAGGCACTGGCAGAGCTGCTGAGCCTGACACCATTAACCTGCACAAGGAAAGCCCAGGTAAGAGAGTATCCAAGATTACCTTTGCTTCAGGGAATTTGCAGCCTAACAGGGTCACATAAAGTCTGCTCCTATGTAAAACCTTAAGATAGAAACCCCCAAAGCCTTTTAACCGGTATCAAAGATGTTCCTCACATGCTCTGTCTGATATGGGGTTTAAGTTAAGACAGGACAGTCTCCTAAAACAGGTCCTGGAATACAAGCATGGGCTGCAGGACAAAGTCCTCAGCCATGTGTTACACATGGTGACACAGACAACGAGCCCCTTCTGGCTTTACCATGCAAGAGTGGCTCATAATTAAATAATGTCACCCTTGTTCCTGTCAAAGAGACACTAAGGCACAACAACCAGCACTGAAAGAGCTGGTGCTAAAAGGAAAACCTGGAGGATCCATGGTAGGGATACCCAGGCACCAGCAGCCCCTGCCCACAGGGGCATTGCTCTCCCACCTGATATTCTCCTGGCAAAAGGCCCGTACAAAATCCTGGACTTGTGGCTGGGAGAAATGCTTGTCGTAATATTCCATCAGCTTGGCATAGATGGTGGGCACTGCCATGAAGACACTGATACGGGGAGCTTCCGAGCTCAGCAGCCTCTTCCAAACCTAGAAAAGAAGGGAACTTACATGGATAAAAATGCACCTGTGTTATCTAAGACTTCTGGGAAGTACAAACAGCTGGAAGCCTGTTGCGTGCACCTCACCCATGTCCAGAACAAGTTCCCAACCTTCATCATGCCCTTATTGCCCAAAGCACAATGTTCATCTCTTATCTCACCAGTGGATCACCTATCCACTGTCACACTCACAAGATGATGGAAATGTCACATTACAGCCAAGAATTTGCTCTTGAAGACAAAAGCTTGTGGTAGAACCAGTTAATTCCCTTATCATGTACAGTTCTCCAAAGGCTACACAAAAACATCAGCTTTCCAAAGCATGGGAGCTCTTCTTTGGAAAGACACTAAGCCACGTTTGAAGAACACAGTACACAGGTAGGAGCCCAGGGACTCAAACTTCTGAGGGAGAAAAGCTTTGAAGACAGATGGCAGAGTCTGGAAGAGGAAGATCACACACTGGAACTGGGAGTGAGACTCCATGAAAATAGTCATCTGCTGCTGAGTGGGTGCAGAGAGACATGTCCTCAGCGAGCTCAGAGGAGCCACCAGAATCCACAGGTAAACCAGTGGCAGCAGGAGAAAGCAGCTGGCCAGGAGGGCCAATACACCAATGAAACTTCCCGAGAGGAACAGTCATAGAATCAGTAAGGTTGGAAAAGACCTCTTAGATCATTAAGTCCAACAGTTAACCCAGCACCACCATGTTCACCACTAAACCAGGTCCCTATGGGACAGATATTTTTCAGCTGCAACTCCTGCTAACCTGTGGGAACTATTAATGGGGGCAAATTCCACCATCCAGCTCTGCTGGGATGTGGATGAAGACCCTCTCTGGGATGAGCAGCCCCTGGGAGCAGTTAACAAGGCGCAGGAGCCACAAATACCACACTTGGGCCCACTCCTTCCACACCTTGCCACTCATCCCCCTAGGCGAGCTCTTCCCAAGACAGGAGCGATCCAAAGCCATCAATAAATCAGAGGCCCCACTGACGGCCGCCTCCTTCCCCTCGCTCCGGTCCCTGCCCCGCTGGTGACAAATGTATTTCCTAACAGCTCCTGACAGGGCGCTGCCTCCGCTCCTGCCCGCGCACGCTCAGCTGCACATGGGCGCCTGCGAGAACCCCGGCAAGGCAGGGATTGATTGAAGGTGAACCACAGATTCTCCTTCATGCTGTCACTCTGCCCCTTCCCCTCCATCCTGCTCGCTCAGGCTCCATTTCATTACTTTCTACTTGGCTGCACTGGCGCCGCCTCCCCCCACATCTTGCACTCCACTGCTCCAGAACAATCAGCTCCTAAAAAAAACTCACCACCACCACGGTGTTATTCTTAATAGAGCAGGACACATCCACAAAGGCACTGTCCCATCCAACGGGATGTTCATGCTGCCTCCCAGTCCAGAGATGCGATGGGGAGAGAGGAAAGCATAAGGTGGAAATCCCCTGGACACCTCGGGAGGTGGGACACGAGCACTGCAAGATCCCCTGGACATCAAGGAAGGCAGAGTTGGAATGTGACTTCCTGGACTGATGGGTGACATGTTCAGAGAGGGAATATTTCACTGCCTGCAGAAACCCCACCTACCAGCATGATCCCCAAAACCCAAGCTGGAATATGCAAAATTGCATTCAGAAAGATCTAATCCCTATCACACGCCTCCCATCCTCTTTTTCTCTTCAGCCTCCCAATATTTTTCCCATTCAAGGCAGCAGAATGGAGAAGGGCTGCAATCTCCAAAGCCAGGGCTGAATGGACCTGCTCTCCTCAGCCTGGTGTTCCCGAGAGCCATTGCTGTGGGCAGGGAAAGACATGTCATGGCAAGCAGGGATCAGGACTGTGTTGAAGGGATCGAAGGGAGACAGATGCTCAGGGTTGCTCAATCCTTGCTGGGTGATTTTTTTTTGTCTTCCCAAGTCCTGAGCAGCTGTGGGGAACACAGGGAGATTTCCAGTCTGGCCATGCAGCAGAGTAATTTTTATACGATTTTGGATTTGAAAAAAAACAACACTACCACTCTAAACAGAGCAAGTCTCTCTTGCACCCCAGAATTCCCTGTCCCGCTGTGCCTGCTGAACTCCTGCTCTAGATAAAACCCTTCTCCTGCCACTCCAGCCACAGGAGCAGCTTTTTCCATGTCAGTCTGACTTGCCCCAGCAACAGCCCCTTCCTGAGGATAAGCAGCTGCCTTTGGATTTGTGCCACCAGCTGCCGGGGTGATCTGCTGACAGCCAAACTCCCCACCTGCTCTGCTCCTGCTCAGCCAAATCTGGATCCTTCCCATGTGTTTAACAGGACTAAGCCCCGAGCTGTGGTACAAAGCTGGCAGCTCTAAACACTCCACAGAGCCCAAGCTGGCCAGAGGGCTCGTCACTGCCCAGCCAGCTGGAACAGCTATTCCTGGGTTATAACTTTAACTTCACGCTCTGAGAGAAGAATCTGGGAAAGCCTCTTTACCTGGGACTAATCAATCAATTCCGGGGCTTGGACAGGCTTGTAGCAAGAGGCCACTTTGTCCTTCCAACACCCGGCATCCTCCGACAGCATCAGGCTTGGAGCAGCACAATCCATCTCCCCCTCTGTTCTCCCACATGTCACTGACACCACATCAATTCCCTGTGGAAAGGATATTGGCAGCCCATCATTCTGTTTTATTTTGCTCACCTGACACCTCAGGCCTCCAAATGCTTTTAAAAGCCCTGGATTCACGAGGAAAACGTGGCACCTCATGCCAGGGCTGCTGGGTTCTGCACCAAGGGAAGCAGCAGCCTTCCAATGGAATATGCTCAGGATCAAGATTCCTTTTAAGATAACCAAGGGCTAGAAACAAAAAGTTTCTCACTGTAAGAAGCAAGAATGGGAACAGCTTCCCATCAGGAATAACAGCAGCGAATGCTTACAGGACAGGGTTGCTTGTGCCAGTAGAGAAATGGGAGACCTAATGTTCCCAAGAGCCTTCCTGTCAGCATGACATTCCTGATTTTCCCCCCTTCCTACTGCTCAAAAGCATATCATGGTCTGGCCAGTGGGATTTTGCCATCACTACATGGAAAAAAAAGGAGAAAATGACACCAGTGGGTACAAACCAGCCACAGCGAGACACAGCTGGAAGATTTTTCCCACGTATTTTTCCCAGCATGCAGATGGTGAATGAGGGTGAAGGAACATACAAGCTGCTCCAAGGGATGGTCATTCCACAGAGCAACCTTCTCAACCAGCCCCCAGACCCGCTAGGATCATCTCAAGGAAGAGATGTGAGCACAGAGGAGAAAAGGCAATCATTATTTCCTTTTACAGAGGGAGACATGCAAAGACATGAGCTAGGAAGAAACAACAAACTCACCAACACCTGGGCATCTTCTCATGCAAAAAAAGAAGAGAAGGTGGAAAAATCATTTGCATCCTAAATCATGTAAGATTTTCCCTGATACAAGATTCCCAAAATCAGAAGAACTGTGAGCTGAAAAGGAAGCAAATACCAGCATGGATTTTTCCATCAGCCCACAAATGGATAATGTGCTGTTGCCTCTATTGACAGACACAACAGCTCCTCTCTCCTATAAAATTATTGTACCATTTTCAGTTGTTATTGAATTTTTCTCAACCTTTTCAAAAGTAACAATCCCCCTAATGCAAGGTTAACTCATCCCTTTACTTCCCTTTTGCTCAGGGAGATGGGTCTGTGTTTTACATTGACTACTGCCATGTGGGAAGCATCAGCAAGGAAGAGGGCTGACCGTGTTTTCCAGAGTGTCTGTGAGAGCAACAGGCACAACAAGGCTGTAGCCAAAGCAGCTGCTCATTTGGGGAGATCCTGTGCCAAACATCGAGGGTGGGAAGCTCCCGTAACTCAACAGCAGCAGCAAAGGGACGGCAGGACCACGCTCACAAATTCGACAGCAATTTATCCCCAAAAAGCACACGGGCACGACATGAGATGAGAGAGCACCAAGGGGAGCTCTGCTCACTCCCAAGGACTGAGCAGCCGACACTTCATGAGCAATATGCAGAAAGAGAGAAACACTCTTCTCTTCAAAGGGAAATTGGGCCCTCGGTGGCTTTGTCTCATGTTTGTTATAACCCCAAACTGTTCACGCTCTGCGTGACTCTGGTTTTAATCATTTATTCATCAGCGCAGTTTGATGGCCCCTCTGCATTCCAGGCTGAAGCTTTTAAACCCTTCCTATGCTGGAGGCATACAGAAAGGAGCAAGTGCTTTCCCTGGGACCTGGAAATATAAGTAAATATGACAGGCTCTGGTTCCATTTTTTGTATTTCCCCACACACATCAAAAGCCATTACTTAGGAACAGATGCTGAGGACAGACGGCAGATCTGGGGAGATGGGAAGAAAACCTCTAACTTTTTAAAGCCAGGTCTGTGAGAAGTGATCAAACATAATTCATTCACTAGTGACCTGCTCCTCCCTCCACCAACTCCTCTTTGAGTCTGAAATAAAATTACTCCTCTGAAGCCTCCCATTAATGGATGAAAAGACTTCCAGCCTTTCTCCAGCTGAAATTGGATGGGAGCCACGATCCCCAGCACATTTGGTTATTGGAGCTCAGACGCCTGTGCTTGGATTTGCTTTTCTTTTAAAAATAAACTAAAAGAGCTGCCCAGAGTGATGTTTGCAGAAGTGACAGATCCAGGGGAGAGGCTCAGTGTGGTACACGCTTCTCCTTCCCAGAGGCAACCACAGCTGCCAAGCCCTGGATCTCCCCATGCAGCCCAGCCAAGGTACAAAGAATCAGCCCAGCCTGGCTCACACAGATAACAGCAGAGCCAAGGACAAAGTTTGCTCCCAGACGTAGCACAAGCTCTCCTGGCCTTTGGGAAGTCAGGGCTGTGACCACATAAGATGCAGCAGCGACCCTGGAGCGACACCTCATGCACAACCTCAACGAGTGCCGGGTCTGCAGCTCCCTCCCACCACTGGGAAAAGGTGCCACAGGTGACAGCACACCCACAGCATGTCAGGGCAAGCTTGTCCCAAATCACACACCACCTTTGGGCACTCAGCAGTCCTAGTTCCCTAGAAAGAAGGGTCTAATTAAGATGATTTTGATGGCTTTGCATGCGACATTGTAAAACAGGGCATGGTTTTTAGAGGGTTTGATCCTCGGAGGCACCTTAAGTCACACACGCAGTGAGGCTGGCACCAAAACAGCAGCTCTTTGCAACTGTAGGGCAGTAAATCTGCATCTTGGCATATTTATCATGGAAGGGTTTGCAGGGCACAGCCAGGGCTGTCACTGCACAGGCAGAACATCACAGCTTGAAACCTGCCCGGCAGAGCCGAGCGGGCAGCACACGCCACAACTGGGTCACTGGAGTGGAGATTTCCATAAGCTTCTCCCATCACTCATCAGAGCAAGCTTTTTCTTTCAGGTTTTTGAATACTTTTATTTCCCACTCGGCACAAAAGACTGGAAGACCTCCTGGAATCTGATCTTGTGTTTATCAATGCAAAGCTGACAGGGAGCCTTTTCCTATTAGAACATCTTTCCCTTAAGGCAAGAGCAGGGATGGTCCAAGGCAAAGATAAGCTGTTCCTGTTGTTCAAACTCAAAATGGATCCTCTTCGGCCAAAAGCCTCAGCAGAGGATCCTGCAAAGCAGACACTGACCTCATGACTTGCTTCAAAATGCTCCTGTCTATAGGGTACCTGGCACAGCCAGGTCCTGGTCTGGAATGGGGATGTCAACATGTGACTGTCACAGCAAGAGCAGCTGTATGGAGGGCACACAGCTTCTCCTCACTCCATCTCTCCAGACTCACTGACATTTCCGTGGAGCTACAGTCACCACACAGGGAGTGCTCAACCTCAGCAGCCTGAACTGCTGCAGGAAGGGAGCCCCTGGAAATGGATGCTCTAGTGAGTGCTTGGTGCAAGCCCAGAAGCCTCCAAAAAGCACTTGGTCGCACGCTTTCTCTGCTGCCCAGTAGGAGAAGGCTCACTTTGCAGTTCTCCCTTAATGGAAGCATTAATCTCTTCTCCTCTGGCCACCAGACTGCACAAAACCTGCATAAAAATCTTTTAAATGTCTCCTCCCGCACAAGCAAAAAGCTGGCACCTGGGATAGGGTCAGCAGCAGCTGAGGAATGCAAACAGGAACAGCACAGCTGGAGAAGTAAACTCAGCTTGGAAGCAGGTTATGGTGGGAGGATCGTGTAGGGATGCTGAGGCTGCAGCTTGCTCTGGCTCCAGAGGAGGTTTCTGCCCTCCCAGTTCTCACCCTTGAAAAACACTAAAATAATTATATCACAGCCAGCTGTGCCCCACACAGCTGCTGGGAGGAACACACTGCCAGGCTCACTGCTGTTCTCCTGCCTGCTCCATGCCCACAGCAGTGCTGAAAACTCTCCCTCTCAACCATCCCTGCCATTTCCAAGCCCAGAAGCACAGACAGGCACAGTGGATGCTGCTCCCACAGCCCCCAGGCAGAGAAGGGCTCCCTGTAAAGACACTCCACCCCATGGAGTACAAGCACCAGAGGACTTTGCATGTCACGTACAAGTCGACTAATTCTGGAAAGTAAGGGTCCATTTATAAACCCTTTATTAATAAATGATTAATAGATGCAGCCATATTTTTTAATAACTTGCAATAAAAAGATGCTACAAAAAGCTTAAGCAAGACAGTCTTAACAGATGGTGCTATAAAGTGAATTATAACATGTACAGTAGCTGGTGCAGAGTAATGGATGTCCTCATTTAATAAAAAGAATCTGATTTTATGCAGCAACTTTCACGCTTGAGGCACCTCAGTACAATTTAACAAGTCCTCATGGCCTCAGCAGTAGCTTGTGTGCAGCCACAGACATCAGATGCTGCTTTAGTGAGGGAGAGGATGTTGGTCAGGACACTGGGGCTACTCCACAGTGCTGATTTTTCACCTTTCCTTGGCCAGCTCCCAAAAACAGACAGAAAGGTCTGAAAGCTGCCACCTCCTAACACTGCACCGCAGGGAACGACAAGCAAGTCTTGGTCTGGGGCTGGAACTGTCTTCTCAGGAAAAAAAAAAAGAGCATTATTCCCACCACCAAACCCAGACTGCCATCTGCATCCACGACTATGAGGCATGCCGCAAATTATGTAATTTAATAAACACTGTAATAATAAAGTATTTATTTTGTATAATGAAGTGTTAGTGATTAGAAACCAAACACACATCGGGCGTGCTGCTGCGGTTTCTCTTGAACCTTTGCCAGTATCACTCAAGGCTAAATATGTCTGCAGCAGGTTGAGAGTAAGTTCCTCGCCTTGTTTTGATCAGCCTGTCAAGTGTTTTAGCTACCAGTCGAGTTTCTTTATATCACACTATAATTGGCTGCTTTCTCAAGGTGCAGCGAAGGAAAAAAAGCACACGGCAAAACTTGGGCTCCTTTGGCAAAATCCTCCACTGCTGCTTTGCTGAAAGCTGATTTCAGTAGCAAAGGGCATTTTGTAAACAGCTGGTGAAAATAGAGTGGAACTGAAAGGCAGCTTGCATTAAACTCCACAAGAAAGCCTTATTTACCCTCCTGTGCTCGCTTTGTAGTGTCGATCAAACCACTTGCAGCTCCCAGGGGAGGCCCTCGGAAAAATAAAGGGAATACAAAAAATAGAAAAGCAAATGACGTCCTTCAGAGCCCCAGTGCACCTGAGAGGCCCCAGAACAGCACCCCAACCTCCCTGCTCAAGTTCAAGCTCCAGGGTCAAGCGGCTGCCTCAGGCGCTGTCCCCACATGCCCTTGGACACGTCTGGGGAGAGCCTGGATCAGGGAAGGCAGGAGGGGTGTCCCGCTCCCCCGTCCTGAACCCATCCCTCAACGTCAGCTCATTGATTTGCAGACCAGAGAAAAACACCAGGGGACGAGGGGCCATCAATCACCGGTGGCACAGGACATGGAGCAACGCGCCCTCCAGAGGCTTTGGTTCCAGGATCCCAGCACTGGCTCTGCCTCCCAGCACTGGCCACGCTCCCAGCTCCAGCACACCCCTGCCGCACCCCGAGCTTTTGGGGTCACACCCTCAGGTCAGGGGAGGACAATTTGGCAGCATCCATCAAGGAGAGAGCACTGGTTACAGCTGCCAGGGGACTTTCCTGCTGCCTTCTACTGCAGCATCCTACCAATTTACTCTTGAAATTCGAGTGCAGAGCTGCCCCTCTGGGATTCTGGAGCTGTTCCACCCCAAAGGATCAGTGTTTAGGTGTCAGAGCCATCTCGACACGAGGAAGGAAGTGCTCATTTTCTGTGGTTGCTTCTCTGAGAAGCAGAAATAAGCACTGAAGAACTTCCCCGGTCCTGCCATCATTCAGATTGGAGCCAGGGCTCACCCTCACGTGGCAGCAGCACTGCCAGAGGCTTCCAGGTGTATCCCACAACTGTACACTTTGTCCTTCCAGTGTGACAAGTGTACAGACAAATACAAACAGGTAGAAAAGCCTGTTTAGTTACACAGCACAGGCTTGACAGGCTCCTTTCACTTTCCCACGGAATTCTGCAGTGACACCACACATCTCCCTTCTGCTACGAGGAGGCAGCAGCACCTGAAAACCCAATTATCCCTTAACAGTGACACTGCAGACACCATCCACGACACTGGGAGATGTGGATGAATGGTGCTGGACCCCAGGAGCTGGGAACTGTAGAACCTTTTCCATCTTCCTGCTGCTTGTCCTGTTCCTAGTCCCTTTTCATCCTCTCTTTACATCATTTACCTGCCACTGCTGCACAGAACAAAGAAGAAGCAGAACACTGGGACTGGTGTTTCCTGGCTCAGCTACAAAACGACATTATAAATGCATCATTCAGGTAAGGATTCCCTCCTGCCACCTTTCCTAAAAGCTGCGAGAAGGTCTGGATTTGCAGACTCTCTCACTGAGTCCAAACCAACAGCTCTGTTAACACTTGTTTCTCCACAGAGGAAGAGCAATGTTTCCATGTAAGTGAGGAGAACCAGTATTTCTCTTACCTGAGCTGCAAGAAACTCTAAAGGCTGTGTTCTGTCATGTAATGTCATACAAAACACTACGGATATAGGATTGGAAGGGAAAAATTTGGAATGGGCTGCCCAAGGAATCACCATCCTTGAAGGTGTTCAAGAAACAACTGCATATGGCATTCAGTGCTCTGGTCTAGTTCCAAGGTGGTGATTGCTCACAGATTGGGCTCAGTCTTGGAGATCTTTTCCAACCTGAATGATTCTGTGATTCTGTGAAATGCAAGGTATCAAAAAAGCCAACAAGCAGCACAGCTACAAGCAGCACCCAAGAGAAAAATCCAGCATTTCCACCTTTCCTGGCACTAAAAAAATTAAGAACCCACCAAGAGCATTTGCACCCAGAGTTAGGGTCCATGGAAGGGCCCACCAGCAGTCAGAGACCCCCAGCCCCACGAGGAGGAGCAATGTTAAGTACGTCACACTTAAACAAGCTGCAGCCTCTGGAATAACATTTACCCCGGACTGAGTGCTGTGAACCACACACAGCCAGTGGCTAAAGAGCCTGGAATTCTTAAAGAACTTATTTCCAGAGTTGCTCTAATTACAATGCACGGGGTCCTGCTGCTGAATTTCAAAGGCAAGGCTCAATCCCTCCAGGCTCACCATCTGTGCGCTGAATTCCGGGAACATGATGCACGTCGCTCCCACCCACAGAGGACACAGGAGCTTATTGATCACCCCATGGACATGATGCAAAGGCAGCACGTGCAGAATGACATCCTCCTTCTTCCACTCCCATTTTTCAACCAGCCCTGTGGTCTGCAGAACAAAACAAACAACACAGTGTTAGGGCAGGATTCTCCTGAGGTATCCAAACCCCAAATCCCTGGTCATGGCTGCCGGCAGGAATCCCAGACCTGCCTGGGCACAGAATCTTTCCTTTAGGATCAGCAGAATCAAAAATTCCCACCACAACAGCAGAACAGAAGAGGAACATCTTTTGCATCTTTATATATCAGCAAAGCCCTTCCTTGTTGCTGAGATTTTAAGTGGGCAGTGATTTTAAGCAGGGCCTACAAAAATATCAGCCTGCTGCTACACATGCAGACTTAGCAGCAACAGTAATCAAAAAACTAATTTTCCCAGAATTCTGTTGACTGTTTGGACACTGATGACACCAGGCTTTTAGCATCTGTAAGGGATAAACAGTAGAACCAGAAAATCACTGATAAGCAGAAAGTAGGTTTCATGTTAGTATAAAATGTTGATGTAACAAGCTTCCAAAATACTCTGCTCTGAAGAGATAATTATCTGAAGGGATAATTATCAGGTTTCGGGGTGACCATGCCCTTCAGAGCCCAGTGCTGGCAACTGGAAAACTTATTTCCAGCCACTCAAAAATAAAAAAGCATTCGAATAGTGGAATTTGGTCGTGTCCCTCACAATCCTCTTCCACAGTGCAGGGAGCAGCTTTAAGGCTTTCTGGAGGACAGCACAAAGGATGGGAACTGCTCAGGCCACCCCCAAATGATCAGCATATTTGTAAGGGAAGAGATTCTTTGCCCAATATAGCCAAGCCCTGGCTCTATCCATCAAGGCTTTCATTCCACGCCCGACACTGTGGTATCTGAGCGCCCAGAACAACGTCAGCTCCCAGAGGTACCCCTAAGGCCTGCTGTATTCCCTGCCCTTTTTCCCTAATGGCAGGAGTCTAGCAGTTGCAGGCACTGATAACCAAGTGGTGATGTAGTCAGCAGGCTCATTCAAACTTTTAATTCCTTTTGGCTCTGAGAGCTAATGGATTTTTTGCCTTGGGGATACAGACCTGAATAATGCACAGGCTTCACACAGCACTGGGCTGGGCTAAGATACATTCCAGTCAGGAGAAAAGATTCTTTCCTAGTCACAGCGTAGAAAAGCAAACTGCAAAGAAATCAGGCTTTTTACCACAGGTCTCATCCCTTCTGCTTTCCAGGAAAGTAGGGAGGAGAGTCCACCTGCCCTGGGATGCAGCTGCAGCAACACCACCAGACCAAGGTTTAGAGCCTCAAACGCTGCTGGCTGCTCACTTTCCAAGTGCTGAGGATTTCTGAGTTACAGCCTCACAGCTCCCTGCAGGAATTTGATAGCGGGAAGGTGGGTTTTGCAACTCCAAAATCCAAGACTTTGGAGGGGGAGCAGCACTCACCACAGCCTGCACGTTCTCATGGGTGCTGAGGACACCCTTGGGCCGCCCCGTTGTCCCGCTGGTGTAGATGATCATGGCTCCTCTGTCTTTCCACGAGGAGCAGGCTGTAAAGGGACCCTCTTCCACAGCTGTATGGCCTGTGGATCCATCACTACGGGACTTGGGAAGTGGCAGCATTGGGATTCCCAGTTTCTCAGCAATAGGGGCTATTTTCCCCACGTATTCCTCAGCTGCGATAACCAGAGCGCTCTGGGAATCCTGGATCACGTACTCCAGCTCTGGCACGGGGTGCTTCCTGTACAGGGGCACTGCTATGCCCCCGCTCATCCACGAGGCCCACTGGGCCACCACGTACGAGGCATCATTGGGACACAAAAATGAGATCCTCTCTTCCTTCAAGTCCCTGCTGGAGCACTCCAGAACTCTACAGATCTCCCGGGATAAGTGCAGGCTCTGGCCGAGCAGGTCTCTGTACGTGTGCTCCCTGTTTTGGTCAATGATGGCAATTTTGTCACCGAAAGCCAAAGCCCTGGTGAAGACAGGGGTGACGTCACTGCTGCAGGTGGCCCAGGCTGTTTGCAGACCCCTGTGGGGACAGCCAGCCCTCTTCCACCCCCATCTGGAGCAGGACAGGTCCCGGACACGGCTCCAGAGGGGCCGGCTCAGCCGAGGGAAGAGCAGGGAGAGCAGCATCTCGCCAGCACCACTTGTTTTGGAGTGATTCTGCAGAAAGCAATTACAGGAGCAGATAAGTATGTGCAGAGATTACCCAGGGGGTTATTCCCACCAAGGAGAAGTGGCAGCCTTCATTTGAATAACATCCACTGTATTATTGATGTCCCCACTTCAGGCTGTCATATCCCTGGCACGCTGGGCAGTGCCTGGATGAAACAGGAGCCTGAGACCCTTCCCTGCACAGCCTCCACATCTGTAAAAACCAGCTAACTTAAATTATGACCTAGTTTTCATAGAATCATGGAATGGTTTGGGAAGGATCTTAAAGCTCATCCAGTCCCACTCCTGCCATTGGCAGGGACACCTTCCACTACACCAGGTTGCTCCAAGCCCTGTCCAACCTGACCTTGAACACTCCTAGGGATGGGGCAGCCACAGCTTCTCTGGGCAACCTATGCCAGGACCTCACCACCCTCACAGGGAAGAACTTTTTCCTAATATTTTTCTGAGGTATCCCCTCAGTCCCTTCCAACCCAAACCATTCCATGATTTCATGAAGAATCCTAACTCCCTCTGCACAGCCTAGAGCTCTGTCTGGGAACTCAGCAGGAAGCAGCACCCTCTCCATAGAGCCCTCAGCAATGAGGAGCAAAGAGGAGAGAACAGGCCTGTGGCAGGAGAGAAAGGGATTTACTGCACAGAATCCAATTACCACCAAAATATCCCCAGAGAGATTCCATGACAAGAGGAAACAGCCAAAGGATGACAAGTCCTCACTCTCTGAGAGTGTCCGTGACACTTCCTTGGCACCAGCAATCACAACTTGATTTCCTACAATTTTTTTGATAAATGCCTATTAGTGGAGCAGCTCGGCTCAAACAGCCTCCCAGCTCAGCTCCCCACTGTGGGGAGGAGCTGAAACAAAAGGGATCTAGGCTGGCAGCTCCCCAGGGAATTGCTGAGCAGGGCTTTACCCAGCTCAAGTGTTTGTTTTTCTGTAACCCTGCAGTCTCTCCCCTCCACCTTCGGAGCGTTTCTCCACCCAGACACCGGCTCTGCTCATATTTTCTTTTGCATATTGACCTCAATTTCTGCTTCTGCAAAACAAACTTGTGATTTACTGCGGAAACATCTGGGGGAGCAGAGAGGCTTCAAACCCAGAGTGGGGTGACTGTGTGAACCCCTGACATTTGCCACCAGGATGGAAAAAAACAAAGCAGGTCATGACCAAATTCGTGTGACATCTTTCCATTGCTCTGCAGAGACTAAAAGATAAAGAGCCAACACATTTCGTAACTTAAACCGAACCTGGGACATTAACTGGAAGCAGTGGCTTCTCAGGATCCTGCTCTCAGCATTCTCCCTGTTCCCTGTATGGCTCCAGAGCAGGTGTTTGTTGTTCCTTCACAACAGCTCCTTCCAAAAAAAATCCCATTATCCCATTCCCATGAGTCTAGATTTAATGGAGCAATAAACAGCAGCACCTTCAGCCAGGCCTGGGCATTAGGGACTTCAGAGAACTGGGCTTGTCTACGTGTGCAGACTTACAGACACTCAGGGGGAAGTAAATCCAGGGGCTGTTTTCTTTCCCCTCCCATTCCCCAGGGATAACTGGGACTACAAAGTCTGGCACAGCACACCTGGAAACAAAGTTTGTCACCAGGGCCCATGGGAAGATCATGGCAGCACAGAGATGGGGCTCTGCTGCTTTGGAAAAGAAGGTTCAAACCCCCCTGGAAGGGAAGGTCCAAGAAGGGAGGGTCTGTCCCCCCCAAGAAAGGGAAGGGTCCAACCCCTCCCCCTGGGAAGGGAAGGGTCCAAACCCATCCTCCTACGACTGAGGAAATTAAAGCAGCCAAGGGCACCCACCAGCTCCCAGCACAACCAAACCAGTGCAAACTGGAAGCTGACCCAGTGCAGACCCATCCCTGTCCACTCTGTGACAACCCCCTCTGCACCTTCTGAACATAAAGGGCATAAATTGCATTCCCTGAAGTAAAATGATCCATGGAGTTATTCTGAGCTATTCCAAACTGAGTTATAATAGGAAAGAATCATCATTCCAGCTCTGATCGTGGCTTGGTGATGTAACTATCACTGAAAGTCCAACCTGCAGGATTCCATCCTTTCCTCATTTATAGACAGAAATACAAAGCAACTCCTGGCTTTTTCTACAACAGAGGAGATAAAAAAATACTTTATTCTTGGAAAATAATAAAATAACTTACAGAAAGAGATGTGAGAAAGGTATCAAATAATGATTGCGATGCTGATTATTCTCCCCTTCTCACAAAAAAAAATTAGAGAAATATTTAATCCTAGAAAGGTTTGTGTTGGAAAGGACCTTACAGCCCACCCAGTTCCACCCCCTGCCACGGGCAGGGGCACCTTCTACTAGACCAGGTTGCTCCAAGCCCCTTCCAACCTGGTCTTGAATACTTCCAGGGATGGGGCATCCACGGAATACCCTGTGCCAGAGCCTCACCGCCCTCACGGGAAGGAGGGGTCTAATTCTTTTCCTATCCCAGACCGGATTCCTCCCCCCCGCCACCTCTTTGCCCTCACCCTACTCACGGCACGCCCCAGAGCAGAAGCAGCAAGAAAACCCCTCGTCCCACGATTTCCGAAATCCCGCGGGCAAGGACCGGCCTCGCCGCGGCCCCGCCACAGGCCCCGCAGCCTGCGGGACCCCCTCGGGGCCGCCCCAGCCCCGCAGCCTCCTGCGGGCCTCACCTGCCGCCGGGGGACCGCTCCGCCCGCGGACGGCTCCGGGCGAACACAGCGCGGCGGTCCGAACGTTCCGCGCACGAACGTTCCGCTACCGCAACAACCCGCATCTGATTTATGGGGATTTGACCCCAAACCGCTCACGGGGGGCGGGGCTGGGGGCGCCGCGGAGCCGACGGTCACTGCAGCAACCTGGAGCGTCCTCATGGTGTCCTCTGATCTCGTGGCGGGTGTTCATGGTATCATGGAGCTGCAGCTCTGCCTGGGGGTGCTGGGGCCACATGCCCAATCCACGGGACCTCGGGATTTTGGCACGGATGAGAGATCACCTGGACTCATGGGACCTCCAAGGTGTGGAGAGAAGTCCCTGGGGTGCACAGACATCTTAGAGACACACAGACACCCATGGGACACACAGACATCCCATGGACACATGGACGTCCCTGGGACACAGGGATATCTCGGAGACACACAGACATCCTGGATACACACAAACACCTTGGGGATGTACAGACATCCCAGGGATGCTCAGAGGTTGCCGGGTGGCACACAGTGTGTCCCCTGCCAGCCCTGCTCCCCAGTGGAGCCATGTTTTTCCGGCCGTGCACAGTGTTCTGTGAAGCGGCACAGCCGGGGTGACCCCCCACCCACCTCCCCAGGTGCGTTTCCACCGGGGCCGGCGGCCACAGCCCACGAGGCACAGCGGGGTGGGAGCGGAAACAGGGCCGGGAGCCTGGCCTAGGGCAGAGCCCAGCCTAGGGCAAAGCCTGGCCTAGGGCAGAGCCCAGGCCTGGCGGGGGCGTGTAGCCAACAAGCATGTTCCGGCTGAGCTCCCAGAGCCCCATTGCAAAGAGTACCATTGCACAGCACCCCATTTCACAGCGCTCCATAGCACAAATCTCCATTGCACAGCTCCCTCCTCATTGCACATCTCCTCTCTTACCCAGCTCCCCGTTGCACATCTCTCCATCTCCTGGCTCCCTCCCTGTGGCACAGCCTTTCCCTGTTATGCAGCACCGTCTCCCTTGCACAGCACCCCATTGCCTGGCTGTCACACAGCTCCTGTTGCACAGCTCCCCAAAGGATGTGTTCCATGGCTCCCTCCCCGTTTCATGTCTCTCCATCACACCACTCCCTCCCCATGGCACACTCCCTCTCCATCGCATGACTCTCCACTGCAGAGCTCCCTCCCCACTGCACAGCTGCAGCACAGCTCCCTCCCTGTTGCACACTTCCCCATCACACAACTCTCCCCCCCATTTCTTCCCCATTTCGTGCCTCCCCAGTGCATGGCTCCCTCCCCATTGCACACTCCCTCCCTGTTGCACAACTCTTACACACCTCTCCATCACTCAGCTCCCTCACCATTTCACAGCTCCCAATTGCACACTCCCTCCCTGTTCCACATCTCCCTATTGCACAGGTCCCTCCCTGTTCACGCTTCCCCATCACACAGCTCCCTCCCCTTATCCTCCCCACTGCACAGCTCCTCATGTCATGTCTCCCCATTGCACAGCTCCCTCTCCATTTCAAGTGTCCCCATTTCATGGTCCCACAGCTCCCTTCCCACTGCACGACTCAGCATTGCACAGCTCCCTCTCTGCTGCACAGCCCCCTCCCCATCGCACATTTCCCCATCACGCATCTCCCTCCCCACTTCCTCCCCATCACGCATCTCCCTCCCCATTTTCTCCCCATCACAGGGCTCCCTCTCCATTGCACAGCTCTTGCACGGACTCCCCATTGAACACTCCCTTCCCATTTCACACCTCTCCCTCACATGGCTCCCTCCCCATTTCACATCTTCCCATTTCACAATTCCCCATTGCATGACTCCCTATTGCACACTCCCTTCCCGTTCCCCATTTCAAGCCTCCCCATTGCACAGTTCCCTCCCCACTGCACACTCCCTTCCCATTTTACATCCCCTCCCTATTTCCTGGTCCCCTGTCACACACCTGTCCCATGCAGAGCTGCTGCAGGAGGGTCTGAACATCCCCGGCAGCTCTGGGCTGGCCCCCAGTGACAGTAGGTGCCACCTCCCTGCAGAGGGTTCAGGGTAGCTGTGCCCACCTGCTGCCCTGCACCTGTGCCCACCCTGGCCTTGCCACTGCCCAGCTTGGCCCTGTCACCGCGACCCCGGCCCTGCCAGTGCCACTGTCATTCTCCACTTTGCACTTGCCATCTGTCACTGGCCTCCCCAGGCCCCGCAGGCCACAGGGATTAACACCCCCCTCGCCAGGGGATGTGTGCCCACAGGGGGGTCTCTGATGCCAGCAGGGTGTCACCACCCCCGTGGTGGTTCAGGGGCTGGCAGGGACAGGGTGCACGGGGTGGGGACAGGTTTGGGACATCCATGGATTCCTCTGTCTGGCAGGATGCTCCTCTGTGCCTCTTCAGCGTGTTCAGAGACCCCCCGCCCTGGGGAGGGGGGGGCGGTTCAGGGCTGTCCCCCCTGACCGTGGCAGGCAGCAGGGCCAGCTGGCCGTGCACACCAGATGTCCACCCCGACCCACCCTCTGCTGCTCTGGCCCCCAGCACCTGGTGCCCACCGGCCATCTGGAGGCAGCCACATCCCCGGAGACGATGCTCAGTCGCGGCCACGAGCAGCAGCCGGCCACTGCCGTCCATTCTGGGGCCGCACGCCCCCACCTGGGGCTGCGAGGAGGGAGGGGTCCCCTGGGAGGGGTCAGTCCAGATGTGCCATCACAACTGGGAGCGGAACACCCAATGTCATGGAGCAGCTGGACACCAGAAAACCAAAGCCGGGGCGCACCACAGCCCTGCTCACCCATGGCCCCCCTGCCCCGGCTTATGGGGCTGTTGCGATGGTCCCCAGAACACTGGGATGTCCCGAAAATGCCACCGCGGTTTGTCCCCTCCCTCCCTCCCAGCCGGGTGTGAGTCCCACAGCCCGCACCGGAGGGAGGATTTTCCGCCTTCTCTGCCACCCGCCCCCCGCCCCCCCCCCCCGCCCCCCCCCCCCGCCCCAGTGGGGCGAATGCTCAAGCTGGGGTTGCTGTCTCA
>NW_016690234.1:1248617-1315725 GCF_001604755.1 Lepidothrix coronata | reverse complement strand
TGGCTGCCAGAGGCTCCATCCTGGTGGGATGGCGTGGGATGGCATGGCATGGCATGGCATGGCATGGCATGGCATGGCATGGCATGGGGGAACTGGAAGCTGCCACGCAGTGCTGCTTTGGGTGAGGATGGAGCGAGGTGGGAGCCCATCCATCCCCACTGGGACACCCCAAGACCATGGGAATTGTGTCCTTATCCCCATCCTGCCCCAGTCCAAGGAGGGACAGAGCCAGAGCACATGCCAGGATCCCTGATTGCTGCCCAGGAGGGTGTTGTAAACAAGGGGGAGTGAAATGTTTGATCTCCATCCATCTGCTGGAGCCTAATCCCCCACCCCTCGTGCCTCATCACTTCCCAGTCTCCCTAATCTGCTCCCCGCCAGCCAGCGGAAGGTCAGTGCCAGGTGTCCCCCACCACATGCCCTGTGGCACCGGCTCAACCAGGAGGCTGACAGGGCTGGTAGGGCCATAAAGTGGGAGAAAACAGATTAAGTGTCCCCCTTTGGGGGTTTAATCCCTGTGCTGCTGCTGCTGTGATGGGAAGGCACAAGACAGGAACAAGATCTCCCTCTTTCCCTTGTTCTCCTCTGTATTTCAGAGGTCCCCCCATGCCTGCATCCCACCCGACATGAGCATCCACTGTCAGAACCACTACCCACACTGGAGTGACAGGGCACAGGTTTGTCCCCAGGGGCCTGTGGGGGACACGATTGCCATCGGGACTCCCTGGGGACAGGAGCAGCTCGGAGCTGCTCGGCATGAAGTGGAGCCATAAGTGGCTCCTATGTCACGTGCTGAGGATAAGTGCAAAATGGCCCTATTATGATAATTGCACGGAATTATGATTGATGGAGATTAACTGCTTATTTGAGGAAATGGCAGGCGCACGTGTGACACGGGCAGGCTGGGGCACAGCCACCGGGGCATGGGGACACAGGGACATGGGCAGAGTGGCACACCAGGATATTCTGGGGATTTTCATATGGCACAGTCACCACCATCCTCGGAGCTGCCATGTCCCCAGCTCTGGGGATGTGCCACCACACAGGAATATTGGGGGCTGCATGGCAGGAGGACCCACTTATACCCCATCCTGTCCCATGGAAGGCTCCTGGTATCTCCTGCCAACTCCATTAAAGACATCCCTGATTAGGGGGTAAACCTGTTAAACAGGGATGGCAGCGGCTCTCCATGTGCTCACTGTGCTCTGTGCCCCCAGGCTGTGCCATGGGGCTTTGCTGTGGGGCTGAAGAGGGGGCAGGGGGCAGCCCTAGGATCCCCATGGCTCCCAGTGAGCGTGGCTCTCAGTAAATGACTTATTTTGGGAGAACTTGAACAGGAACTGGGCTGGCTCTGTTTCCTACTTCCAGCTCAGCTGTTCCCAACATTGTCCCCTGGCCTCAGGGACCTTCCTGGGTTATTGGTGCCAGGAGAACTCAGGCTACAGTAGACATCCAAGACACACTCCCACCTCTCCCTTCAAAAAGACACCAAACCCAGGAATTTGGAGAAGAAAAGCCAGAAAAGCAGGGTTGGTTGTGATGCCGATGGCTGGCCAGGATGGAGCCATGACATGACTGCACTGCTGGGGCCAGGATTTTTGCACGAAGTGGGGATGTTGTGCTGCATGAGGCTGAGACAGCCATGTCGAGCAACACACGGCCAGAGGGCACCCCAAAACCCCCCACCCATCACCAGAAGTCCCTCCTCCGCTCTCCCCTTCCCAATTTCCTGGGCCTCCCTTCACAGCAGACGGATGCTGGGTAAGAGGTGTGTCTATGGGAGCCGTTCTCGCCATGCAGCATTGCTGGTCTGCGTCGGCACTTGCCATCCCTGGGATGGGCTTTCACGGCTGGACTGGGGGCACGAGTGGGGACAGACAGGGCTGAGCCTCTCCATGTGACACCGGCACCTCGGCCAGGCTCCCGCACCTCCGCGAGGGACAAGGACATTGCCCAGCTGGCCTTGGCCAAGGGAAGGGGCCCCTGGTGGGTCCCCACCACCGGGCACAGCGAAGCCAACTCTTTTCTCTGCATTTTCCCCTTTTCCTCCCCCCATTTGGCTTTTGGCAGCAGAGCTGCCGTGGCGGCTGGGGTGCGCGGTGCCGGGGAAGGGCTGCCAAGCCTCGGCAGCCCCCCGCGGCCCCCCGGCCCACCGTGCCAAGGCTGGTGGCTGGCAGAAGGGCTGCCTGCGCCTGGCAGGGCTCCGTCAGCTGCGGGAGGATCCCTGTGCCGCGCTTGCTGCCAATTTCCCTGCGAGCTGGCACCACAGGCGGCTCTGGAGGCACCGGCGGAGAAGGCTGGGGAGGACGGATTGTGAAAGGGAGAGAGGAAAAAAAAAAAAATGGACACATGCCATCGCTGGAGCGGCGAGGCTGCCAAAACGCCAGCAGGCAGCGGGGGCCAAAATCCACCAGTGGCGGAGAGGAGAGTCTGGCAGCGCGGGCACATGGAGGACGGGCAGCACGGCAGAGGCACGGCGTGGCCGAGGCAGGATGGGCAGCAAACGGAGGAGCCGGAGACAAGAGAGGTATTTGCCTTCGTTTTCAAGGGTGTGCGTGTGCGTGCATGTGTCTGCAGCCGGGGCTGTGCATCCCGGCCAGCTCAGCGCATCCTGGCTGGCTCAGCTCCATGCAGGCTGTCCATGGCCTCCCTGGATGTCCCGCTGCTCTTCTGCCTGGCCTGTCCCATGGCAGCCCTTCGGTCCTTCCACTGCTGTCTGGCACAGGCAGGCAAGGGCTCTGAGTGCCGGTCAGGCTTGGTCGGTGGCTGCAGAGGGGATTCGCTGCACACGGGGCCGGCAAGGGAGGTTGTGGCTTTGTGTGGTTGGGCTTTGTCTACCGGGGGCACGGGGCTGGGAGCCACAGGGGCTGTGGGCAGGGAGGTGTGAGCCAAAGTCCTGCCGCCAGCAGAGCTGGCACATGGGGAATGTCCCCTGATCCCAAACTGGGACTACTGCAGAGCCGAGCCTGGTGGTTGAGTGAGGAGAAAGGGAGGGTGGGCAGTGAGTCCCCCACACTCACCACCATACTGGGGAGGAAGAGGAGGGAAAGGGAGGATTTTGGTGCACTGGGAAGCTCTTGGTCCATGACCATGACCTGCATGATGCCAGCGTCATAGCCACAGCATGATGCGTGAAGGAGATGGGGGTGTGAGCGGTTGTGGGAGCCTTAGGGAGGAGGTTGAAGGTGCAGGACAGAGCCTTGGTGCTGCCACATGCTGGTCCAGCTTGCAGAGTGTGCTGCCTGCCCCGTGCTGCAGGAACAATGTTGGAGCCAGCAGCAGATGCCAGGAACACTGTGGTGTCACCGCTCCACAGGCACCATGTGAAGGCTAAGGGTCCCGAAGTGCCAAACCTGTCCAGTGCGAGGGAAAGGAGATGGCACTGAAGGGAAGCAGGGTTGTTGGCAATCCCAAATCTCACACCACCCTGATTCCTGCCCGATGCTCTGCACCCTGGCTGTGCCCAATGATGTCCACTCTGCACCAATCCTACCAGGACAAACCTCTCTCAGGGTCCCTGACCCCAGCATCCATCATCTGTAAGAACCAGGGCAGGGACCCCAGAATCCAGCTTCGAGGGCATCAGCATGTCCCTGAGAGGGATGTGGAGGGAGACAAGAGGAGACATCTCATCTTATCCCTTCCCATCCCAGGCTCCATCATCGCTGGCTGGCCTGGTCAGCACCTGGCAACCCCAGCTATAAGCTGGAGGAGCAGCTCTGTCCATTCTTTCATTGGATATTTGGACTAAACACAGCACCCTGCTGCAGCCTGGTCCCCCAAAATGTCCCATGGAGAAGGATCAGAAAAGGTCCCTCCACCTGGATGGCACCACTGCAGCCCCTCCACCTCCCCAGAGCTGTCATTCACTGGAGGACGAAGACCCACACCTTCCCTGCACTGCCCATCACAGGGCCAGAGGGGCAGGAACGCTCCCCATGTCACGGGATGATCCCCCCATCTCCCCCTTTCCCTCGTTTTCCTCCGTATTTCACAGTTCCTGCTTCCTGCACAAGGCAGGGGTCTCCAGGGACTCCAGCCAGATGTTCTCTGCAGCACACCACATTGCTTTCCTAATGAAATATTCATGGAGCCTCTCTGCCTCTTGCCATGAAAGCCTTCTGCAGCTCCCAGCCATGGAAACGCTGTGCAGGCAGCATTCCTGCAAAGCTACCGGCCCCCTGCTTCCCACTTGCCACCTCCATCTTCCTCTTCCTCCTCCCACCAGCCGTGCTGGAGTGAGGTCTTTGTCCCCTTTCACCTTGCAGGTGGACATAGCCAGGGCACAGCCAGGCCTGTGTGCTGGGGACACTGTGTCCCTACACGGCTGTTGCCCACCCCGAGGAGAGTCCTTCCATGGCTGGGAGAAGGGGGCAGGGGGGTGCAGACCCTGGTGTGGGGTCTGGAGGGGTGTCACCCCCCCTCTGCCCAAACCACCCCTTCTCCTGGTGCTCCCGCCGGCTCCCAGCCAGCCCATGGCATTAGCGATGCTGTGCGCCATAATCCAATTAGGTTGTTTATGCAAACAATCAGGTTTTATGTTTCGGTAAAAAGCTTAAATAACCTTAATCAAAGCAAAAGACCTGAAATTGTCGCCAGCAGGGGCTGTAGGTTGGCGGGTGGTGGGCAGGACACCCTCTCTGGCTCATGACACCCTGCCTGGGTCACACCCGCCACTGGCAGCCCTGGGATCTCCAGGGGGCTCAGCACCAAGGGCCACATGGGAGATGCTCTGCTCCATCCCAGCATTGCTGCCAGAGGTTCAGAGCCATCCCACTCACGCTGGGAATTCCTGGCGCCCTTCAGCATCATGTCCAGCAAGCCCCAACCTGGCCCTCAAGTCATGGCCTGCTGGGACCTCTTGTCACCCCTGTCTCTAAATACGGGAACACCGAGGTGTGGCATCAGGCTGGAAGAATGCAGGAGGTCCCAGACAGTGACCAATCCAGCACGCTGCCACCATCCTACCTCACATCACCAACCTCAGCTGCTCCAACAGCACCACGGCATCCCAGTACCAGGAGAAAATCCCTGCAGTTTCACCTCAGGTCAGTGTGAGGTGGCACAAAGGACTGTTCTGCGTCCCTGTGCCTGCGTGGGGATGGGCATGGTGAGTTGGGGAGCAGGGCTGGCTCTGGAGGGCCATGCCCGCTGGCACTGCCTCCCGCATACCCCGAGTTTCTGGAGGAGTAATAAGCTATGCATGTAGTGTAGAAATAAAACATGTTCTGCAGAACAAATGATGTTAATTTGCTGAGAGGCTCTGAAGCCGAGTATTAGCGAAATGCCTTGAGGGAGAGAGCAGCAGCTGTGCTGGAATTAATGGCAACGTGCCGAATTAGCACTGCTATGCATCATAGTCAGAGGGAAAAAATTACTGGAGAGATGGGGAAAACAACCCCCTCCGTGTGCCAGCCCTGACCCCGGGGCACACTGCGGAGCGGAGCCGATGTGGTGGGTCCTGGTGCCCGGGGAATGCCCTTGCCCCGGCCCTGCCCAGGGGCACCATGGCTCACTCTGAGCCCCATGGCCTCCTCTGCCAAGGTGTGTGTCCTCAGGAGTGCTCAGCATCCCTCTGGGACGGTCAACATCACTCCTGGGTGCTCAGCATTCCTGTGGGACACTCAGCATCGCTCTCATGTGCTCAGCGTCCCTCCAAGACACCTGACGTTGCTCCAGGATGCTCAGTATCCCTCTGCGGTGCTCAACACTCTCCCAGGTGCTCAGCATCCCTCTGGGACATTCAGCATTGTTCTCGTCTGGGATGCTCAGCATCCCTCTGGACCAAACCATGCCATTCCATCCCACCCCTCTCCCAGGGACCGTCTCCTCTCATTTCTGCATCCCTGCTGGTCTCCCACTCCTTCCTCTTCTTTCCGGGGTATTATTCATCTCCTTGTCTGTTTATTTCTTCTCTTCACTCCTGGTGGTTGAGCACTGAAAGTCTGTAGCTCCTCATTGATTACTAACAGTGCATCTGGTTTACGGCTCCGCAGTCTCCTCCAGAGCATCCGTCTTCCTTCCCTGCCTCCTTCCTCCTGGCCGCCCACCACGGCATGGCCCGGCTGCCAGGAGCACACTGCGGACTGTGTGTTACCTCCTAATGGATGGTTCCAGTAAATTCCACACCTCTGAATATTTAATACCAACTTCCATCCCTGCTGCCTGCCGGAGGGGGATTGGTTTGGCAGGTACCACAGTGCTGCCAGCTCTCGTGGGAAATGGGGTTTAGCCCTGCTGAACTTGAGCTCATGGAGATGGCAGTGAACAGTTATCCCAGTGGAGGCTGGGACTGGTGACATCCTGAGTTGGTATTCCCATGAATCCTTCATCATCCCATGTGCCTGTCACAGCCCGTGGCTGCTCATCCCCAGCATAAAACATCTCCAAAAATAAAACATGTCTCTGTTTGTCTTGTCACCCTAAGTCTTTTCTCCTGCTTTTCATCTGCAGATCCCAGTCCCATGGGAGCAGCCCCCACCTGGCCCTGGATGCCACTGTGTCACCCAGTCCTGGGGCACAGACTCACACCTGGTGGTGCCACGGGCCATGTGATATGACATGTGGATGTGCCACCGGTTTCGTCCTTGCTGGGATGTGCCAGCAACTGCTGAGCACCGAACCTGCTGGAACGTGGCAATGGGAATGACCTTCCTGCAGCCATCAGATTTCAGCATCCCCAGGAGTGAAGAAGGTTTATCCATTTGGAGGCTTATCCATGTGAACACCAGTACGTGTGGAGCTTTACCAAATACACTCAGGCCCTGCTGGCTGCCTCAGGGGCCAGGATTTGGCCCGGGAAGGAGAAACGTGCTCCCAGTTGTGCTCTGGACCATGGGAGCACAGAGGCTGATGGTGGCATCACCCCACAGGACCTGCATGGACACACCAAGGGCTGTGCCAGGAACTGCTCTGCACACCCGGAGCACCATCAGTCCTAATCCTGACCCTGCTTCTCAGTGTTCAGGGAATGCTTCGGCATGTATTCTTCAACCCCACTCCAAGCCGAGAGCTGTGGGTGTGTGGGGCCATCACACCCCTCCATTGCCGAGGAATTGGGCTGGGAAATCTTGTAACTGCATTGATTTTGGAGCGGGATGGAGAAGCTGGGGGAGGTACTGTGGGGTGCTGGGGGTGCTTGGGGTGCTGGGAGTGCCCGGGCACAGGCAGGGCAGCGGGAGCTGCCGGTCACTGCCAGGTTACATCTGCCGGGGCACGCAAGAGTGACTCCAGATGCATTAGAAGTGCCATGCTCCAATTTCAATTTCATCGTCTCACAATCATTTTCAGGCTCCTCTTAGTGCCACATTAACGAAGCCTGCTCGTTTGAATGCATAATTAGCCCAAGCATTCTACCTCGCTAATTTCGAAGCAAGGGGGGGAGGGAAGAGGGGGGAATTTGCATATTAATTTAGCAGAGGGAGAGAAAAACTGTTTACCACTTGCTTCTTGCTGTTGATCACAGCGGACTTAACTCTTTCCCGGGTGCCATCTGGAGCTGCGGAGCCGGGCGCCCAGCCGGCACGTGGGACAGGATGCAAAGGTTACAAGGCAGCAATTAAATCCTCCTCGACCACCCTGGTTGCCTTTGGGAGCTGACTGGGAGCACTGGGGTTGAGGCTCCTGGGAGCACAGGGCTGGTGAAGGGCAGCTGAGGTGGTGATAGATGCTCCAAGATGTTCCCCAGCCCTCCTCCACATGCGGCTCTGGGGTGAAACTGCCACTGTCACCTGCCCCAGGGTGGCAAAGTCCCTGGGTCTGTCCTTCCATCCTTGGCAAAGCCAGAAGAAGGGATTCCAAACAGCATCATCCCTCCTGCAAAGGACGGATGGGTCCACCCTGTCACCCTTGGTGTGTCCCCTTCAAAAGGACACCTCTGTCCTCATATTTCCCTTCATTTTAGCATCATCCACCTGTAATATAGTGTTAGATGAGCATGTGCCATCCCCAGAATCCCTTTGGGTCTCATGGATTTGGTGTGCATGGGATGCCCACAGACCTGCTGCACCCACAGAGCACCCACAGACCAGGGTGGGAAGCCTGGCTGAGCACTGGCAACTCATTACACCTCCCCCCCCATTACCACCCCTCGAGGTTGGAGGTAATTTGTCTGTCTCCTGCAGTGGGCTGTCATCTCGCATCTGTGAACCAGTTCCATTTGCACTGACATTAAAAAACCCTCGGATCTGACAGGTAGTAAAAAATAAACATTAAAAAATTGCAACAGGATGTTGGGAATATCACGGGCTCATTCCAGAGATAGCTAGATTTGAGGGTTGTCACAGCTCCGATGATCCGTATTTTGGCCTTTGGACGTGTATTCCTGTCTCATCTGGCCTTTGCACCTCCATTCCGGCTCCCCAAAATGACTTTCTCACCCCTGGAGACCCGCCGCCCCACCATCCACTCTTTTCTGCTGGCTTGAAGCCATCCCAGTGCGTCACAGCAATTTGGGGACACCTCCATCCCTGGCATCCCTGTGTGACTCCTGCATCCCAGCTGGCACAGAGACATGCACAAGGGGTTTATCCATCACCCTGCTGTGAGAACGTGGAGCTGCATGGAAGGGGACATCCCAAATGTGGGTCTGGGGTCTCAGGAGTGGCCGGAGTGGTGCTTGGTTTGTGGAGGAGCATGGGGCTGGCTCGGAGGGGGTTAACAGTTGATTACAGCCTTTGTCTCCGCATCAGTGTACATAATGCGCCCGCATTTGCATACTGCAGTGTGCGCTCAATTAAAATGAACTTTTAATTTCTTCTAAGTAAATTACTTCTTCCCGCTACGTGACGCGCACAAAATGTCAGAATAATGGGAGAGCCTTAATGAGCTGGGAATGAGGGCCAGGGAGGGGAATGCTGGGGGCTCCGGCTCCCCTCTGGGCTACTCCTGCCAGGGGAAAGGATGGATCCTGCTCTCTTCTGCCTTCCCTGCTGGGGCACGGGACATCCCTGCTGCCAGGATGTCCCCAGGGCAGGGCAGGTGTCCCCACCTCCTTCCCATCACCTTCTCCTGCCCATGTTCCTGCAGGGAACTGAGTTCTCTGGGTCCTGCCAGCATCCCAGCATCCAGGGATGTGTGGGACACGGGGATATCGGGGCATCCCTGCAAAGGGCTGAGCTCTCCGTGTCCTGCACACATCCTGGCACTCCACATCATCCCAGAAATGCTCCCTGGGCCATCTTCTTCCCAGGATGCCCCAAGCCATCCACAGGGACTCACAGCCCGCTCTGTCCTTCCCACGGAGGATGCTCGGGGAGGGACACGGAGCATTCCATCCCGACCTTCTCGGCTGCCTCCCTCCCGGAGCCGGGGCGGCCGCGTGTCCGCGGGGGCCAGATGGCAGGCGAGATTACTGGAATTTGATTTTCAGATAAATCACAAACCTGGATGAGCGAGTGCTGCTCCAGATGCATTATCCGTAATCCCTTGGAAGGGAACCTTTCGGAGGAGACGGTCCCTGTGCCAGCTCGGCAGCAGCTGGGTAATCCCGGCCGGCGGTACAGCCCCGCACAGCCCGGGGGGATCAGCTGCTGCCCGGCCGCACCGCGGTGTGTCACCCGTGCTCGCCACGACCCACATTTGGTCCCGCCGAGCCCGGGCGGGAGCAGATGGAGCCAGATGGAATCACACCAGGAGCACACGGGCACCAGGACGAGCCCGTGCCCGCAGTGCCCGTGCCTGGGTGTCTCACCCGCTCTGCTCAGTGCGGCGGGAGGAGGGTGAGGGGATGCAAGGGAACTCTCCCCATCCCGTTTCCCCCTTAAGTGGTGCTCAGAGCATCCCAGTGCTGCCCTTCACTCATCCCACTATGCCCAGCCTGCCCCCACCAACAGCATTGCTCAGTTAAGTCCTAAGGATACAAGTCCACCCGTTCCACTGAGTAACTGGGATGCAGAAATGACTCCCAGGCTGCAGGGCCAACCCTGGCGAAGCTGCCGAGGAAGTGGAGGGAAGGGACAGGGTGGCTGCAGCCTTGGCTTGGCACCTGAGGGGGTTGCTCCTTGAGACCCTGGTGCCTTGGGCTGCCCAGGGGAACCAGCACCACAGAGGCAGGGAGGGCAGGGGGGTGCAAGCCCCGGTATTCCTGGGAGTGCTCAGGGCTATGCTGGGGGTTCTCCACTCCAGTTTGGGGTCATACTTTGAGAGCACATTGAATTTTGGGGGCTCTCAGTTGGGCAGCAGCTTCCCCAAGCCCCATATTTGGCTCATCCCCACCTTTGGGAGCCGTGTCCTGCTGTTCCCCCTCTCCTTCAGCAGCACAAATTCAGAGACTCCCCAAATAAATGCAACCTGCAAGAAGTGGGGTTGAAGGATCCAGTATAAAGTCCCCCCCTCTCCCCACAGTGCAGCCAAGCACAGTTGCAGACTCTGGGGCTGACCTCGATTTCCCAGGTGGTGATGGCAGGCTGTGTCCACTCCAAGACAGGACATTCATCACCCATTGGGAATGGCAAAACAGGCTCCTGCACAGACCCGTGACAGGAGGATGTGCCGATCAATGGGCACATTAACCTGAGTCTGTGCTCCCCCTGCCGTGGGCCAGGGGGTTGGGGGAGCCCGGGGCGGGGGGGGCGGCAGATACTGATTCCTCTCCGGCTCCCTAAGGAAAAAGAGATGTGAAAAGCTGAGTGGGGAAAGCAAAGCTTTGTCTGGCTCCAGCATGGTCTGGGAATCTCACCACTACATATATGAGGATGGTCCTCCCACACCTCAGCTGTCTCCCCTAAAAGGAAGGGTCCCCTAAGCTGGTTGTGACACTAAGAGTATTACCCAACGTGTGTTTGTGGGAGCCAACAGAAACATCAATCCATGGCCATCGCTAGACCCTGCTTTTTATTTTTTCTCCCCAAATCCCCTCTTTTTGCATCCTCATTTACAGGAAATGGTAGCTCATCTGGATGGTGGTTCATCTCCCTGGGCTGGTGATCCATCCCCTTGGGCAGGTGGTACATCCCCTTGAGCTGGTTATCCACCTCCCCAACCTGTTTCCCACCTCTCCACACCCCCAATGTGATGGAGGTGGGATGCAGCACTGCCAAACCCCATCCCTACTAAGGGCAGTCATTACCCATCCCCTTGTTCCCTCACCAGGCCTGGTCTCCCCCAACCCCCCCAGCATGGTCCCAGTGGCAGCGAGGGAGCACACGTCGGCTTTCCCCCCAACGCCAAAATTTACATTGAACCACAAATTAATTTCATAATTTTTTCCTCTCTAATTATGCCAACATCTGCTGCGAGGCCCAAGCTGTGCGCATGCATTTTAATACATCCCTCTCCCCGTCTCTCTCAGCACTGAACTTTTCCGTAATTATCACCAGGAGAAGGGCTCCTTTCCGCAGGAGGGAGAGGTGAAGGCTGGCAGCGGGCAGGAGCACATGGAGTGATGTGCAGGCAGGGGCTGTGCCCAGTTTGTGGGCTGGCACCAGCCTCTGCTGAGCTGTGGTGCCTTATTTCCAGGAGAAAAGGGAAAAAGGAAGAATGAGGTTGCTCCAGGGGCGGCCTGGGAGAGCAAAGGGGACCCTACATGTGCAGGAGACTGGACCCTGTGCCAGGTTGAAGCCCAGAGTGCTAGCTCTGTCCCAGGGATCCTGCTCTGTGCCAGGTTCAGGATATCAGCTCTGCCCCAGGGATGTTGCACCATGGCTCTGTCCCAGGGATGCTCGCTCCCAGGCCAAGGGCAGCCCATGGATAGCAGTACCCATCACTCTTCAGGGAATGTTGAAGGGTCCTTGCCCCTGGACACCTCGGTCCTGTTTTCATCCTGGCCTTGTCCCTGTCACCCCATCTGGGTGAAGCCGGTGGCATGTCAGCCCCGCCACATTCCCGCTGCGTGTCTGCTCCCACTCAGGGAGATGTTTCATGGCCTCGCTGGCAGATGCAAAAGGTCATTTGGCTGCCGAGTAATTAAAACCTGGCAATTATCAATTTAGAGCAGCAAGCTCCTGGCCTGGTGAATGCTCCTGTCCTCCTGTGTGAGCTGTGGGATGCAATTTAGGGCTGGCACCAGGAGGGGACACAGGGATCATGCACGTCCCTCATGCTGGGATCTCACCTCCCACACTGGCAGCTCACTGGAGAGCCCGCAGGGATGCCATGCTCTCATTATAAAGTTCATCAAGGTTTTAATTAAAAGGTGAGGGGATGAAGGTGTTGCTTGGATGCAGGATGAGCTTGGCTGCTATGCTCCAAGGAGGAATGTCCTGCTCTGGGTGTGGATGTACAGCCCAGTCCCAGGTTTGGGCAGCAGCTCAGCGATGCCTCTATGATGGGAAGGGCCTGATCCTGCCCAGGACTGAGTGCCAGGTGTGCCACAGGCCAGGGCACCCATGGGTGCAAACTCTTCCTTCCTCAAGGCACCCACCCTATGGAGCATCATCCCAGGGGGCAGCAGGGACATCCTACACCCCACCAGCCACCGCGTGGGTTCCAGCCCAGAGCGGTGCCGATTCCTGTGGCAGCCCAGGTGTGACAGCAGGAGCGGGGCCGCGTCAGCCCCATTCGGCTGCTGCCGCCCGCCCGCGGCGCAGCCGGAGCAGATGGCAGGCGACAGAAGCTGCCGATGAATAATACACGTCTAATGAGCGCCGCTCCCGCCACCCGCGCCGGCGCTGCCCCACGTGCGCCCGCTCACTCCATCTGCGCCCTCCACCGCCAGGGGTGGTGGGCCTGCCACGTGCATGGCACCCACGGGTCCTGCCCTGTACCCTGCCATGCCCCTGGCACCCATGGATCCTGTCCTGTACTGGAGTGCCCCTTCCATGTGCCTGGCACCCATTGGTCCTGCTCCAGACCTTGTCATGCGCCCTGGCACCCAAGGGTTCCTGCTCCATATTAGGGTGTCCCTGCCATGCACCCTGGCATCTATGGATCCATCCCCATATCAGGGTGCCCTTGCCATATGCCCAGAGACCATGGATCCCATGGATCCATCCTTACACTGAGGTGCCCTTACTATGCACACAGCACCCATGGATCCTGCTCCAGACCAAGGTGCACCCTTCCATGCACCTGCCACCCACAGGTCCTGCCCCACACCACATTGACCCCACCACACACCTGGCACCCATGGATCCATCCCTATGCTGGTGTTGGCCCTGCCATGCACCTGGCACCCATGGATCCTGCCTCAAATCACAATAGCCTTGTCATGTACATGGCACACACAGGTCCTGTACTGGGGCATCCATGGATCCAACCCCATATCAGGATTCCCACTGCCATGTGCATGGCAGCTATGGACACATCCCCATACCATGGTGGCCCTACCATGCACCTGGTACTCACAGATCCTGGGCTGTTCTTCCCATCCTGTGGGTGCTGAGGGAACAGGATGACCCAGGGAAGGGTGCCAGGGACCAAGCAGGGTGTCTGGTATGGGGCTGGCAGGGGAGAAACACATGGGTGCCATGACACAACATCCATGCTGCAGGACCAGGAGCAAAAGAGAGGAGAGGACTGGGATCAGCTTCCCAAGCACCTGCTCAGTGCCTGTCCATCTCACTACCGAGGCCCTGGTTCCAGGGAGGGCTGCTCTTCTGTTTTGGGGCTCTGGCTGCTGCACCTGAGAGACCAGCATCCCTGGGGGTGTGGGACCCCCAAGTTTCTCCTATTGGGGAGCATGCAGGTCAATTTTCCAATCATCTGGGCGCATGGGTCCAGGCACTCCAGTCCTGGGATGCTCTTCCAGCTGGCTCCAAGGGTTTGTGCCTCCATGCCCTGCTGCCCCCAGACATTCTCCTGGCTATCATCATCATCCTTCAGCAAATCTGCCACCTCAGTTCTCCCCTTGGCTCCTCTCTCCCTGCCCAGAGCAGCACAGGTCAGTGGGCACCCACAGCCAACACCTCGGGAAGGGGAAGGGGAGGGTGGAAAACAAAACGCTGATGGATTGTAAAGCTATTGAAGTGCCAGCGAGTAAACTCCATATTTTTAACGGCATTTAAATGCCTCCAAGCAGATTAATAAGGTCTAGGTAATAGCAGCACCAGTCTATATTTATTCTATCTTAAACGCCAGTTTGTCAGGCTGTATTAATATTGATGGTAAGGCTTGGATTGAGGACAGGAAACGCTGGGACTTCACTTTATCTCTCCCAAACAGGCTGCTCAGCCCCTTTATCAGGGCTGCGGCTGCAGCAGCAGCTGCCTCTTCAAGGGCTCAGCGCATCCCCTCTCCCCCCCCCACTCCCTCTTTTTAATCAGAGGAGGAGAAGTTGCTGGCTTGATCATTCCATTTTTATCTCTTTTATTTACTCCATTTTCATGTCTTTCAGTGCATATTTTATTCCCATCAAGGCAGGACCATTGATAGCTTAAGCTGTGTTCCCCCCCGGCTCCCTCCATGCAGCCTGACGGGGAAGGACGAGGGGTAATTACCAGGAAAGAGTCCCCCCTTCCCTCCCCTCCTGCCCCACGGCAGCCACACACAGTGTGGCCCCCCAGGAGGGGTTGAGCTGCCATTTGGGGGTTTTGGGGATGAAGGTAACCACTGCTGACTCAGCCTTGGGGGGGCCCCATTGCCCCCCAGCCCCATGAACATTTCTCACTGCTGTTGTGGGTCTGATGCAGAGGGTCCTGTCCCCTCTGCCACCGATCCCCCCATCTCACCCCATCCTGCCCCACTGGGGCACCCCAAAAACTCCTTAAGTAGCTGCTGGGTTCCCTGGGGCTGTTCCATGGGGTAGAACCACTGGAATGCCATGGGGGTCCATGCTGGCACCCCATGTGGGCTACCATGAGGCTGAGGATAAACCCTTTTTCTTCCTACATATTCCCCAAAGCCCACATTCCTGCCTGGCTCTTCCCTGCCAGCATTTGAAATTCAAAGTACGCTGGGCCTTGATTAACGCTACAAATCATCCAGCTGGGGAGCAGCCGTGCGGCCACGTGGCTGGGGCGTGGGACCGGCACCGCCGGCATCGCTCCCCAGTCCCAGAATATTCACTGAAAACTGTTTGTGCAGCTCTTCCCCTCCAAGAGTGGGAAAAATGATGCAAAGGGAATTTGCACGTGATTTGAGATGGGGTAGAGCGCTGGCTTTGCGGGTAATGAATGCAAAATAATCATAATAAATGCTAATTGCAGGAGGAGGGATGCAGCCTGGAATGGGTTTTGGAGGGAGTCTGGAAAAATCCATGTGGGGAGCAGGACAAGCTGAATGAATGCTGGATAATCATGGAGTGCTGGGTGCCCCAGGGATGCTGAGTGTCCTGGTAATGCAGGGATGCAGGGCACCCCAGGGTTGTGCAAAGATGCTGAGCACCCTAGGGATGCAGGGATGCTGGGTGCCCCAGGATTGTGCAGGGATGCTGAGCAACCCAGTGCCTGAGCACTCCAGGGACACACAGGAATGCTGGGTGCTGGGTTCATGTGCAGAAACAACACATCTCCCAACCCCGGTGGCCACGAGTCCTTGTTCCCCCGTGACCCTGGTGGGATGGGGTGTGAGCATCCTTGTCCTCTCACTGCAGTGGCTGGTGGCTCCCAGGGCTTTGGGCACCGTGGCCGGGGTAGCCCCTGGTCCCCATCACCCTCCACCACTGGCAAAGCAAATAAGTTGAATTTAACAGCCATTAGTCCTGGAAACATCAAAGGGTTCCTCTGCTGGAAAATGAAAATCCTCATTAACTAATAAAAAGCCCATCGCTCACTCTGCCTTTAATATAATTAACACCAGCCAAGACTTCAATTAAGGTTTTATCCAAACTTTGAAACGCCACTCTCTCTCTCTCTCCATAATTATGGCGGGCACAACAGCTCCAGCCTTCCCTGGGATGCTCCAGCCGTGCACATGCGTGTGCTCCCAGCCTGTGCCGCCCCGGGACAGTGTCACAGCTGAGGATGTGGTGTGTACATCCCAAATAGGAAATGTTTGGGCTTGGCAGGAGCAGGGGGTTTGCTGGATGGCTCTGACTTCAGCAGGGAAATATGCTGCCGGGAGGGAGTGGGATGCTGGGTGATGGGAACAGGCCAGTTCTCACCGCTCACTTCCCGCTCTCTTCCCTGTGGCAGCCAGGACAGGAGTGCTGGTCTCAGGGATGAGAAAGTCAAAGGGTGGGAATGTCAAGGGATGAGGAGCCTCATGCCGTGCCCACAGGGAGATGCCACCCTGTGCCACTGCCAGCATCCCGGATGTGTGGAGGTGGCCCTAAACCAGGACACAACAGGGTCCCTGTATCCCAATGATACAGGAGTGCTGGATGCCCCAGGGTGACAGAGTAGTTGAGATGTTGGGATGCTGAGCATTCGAGGGATGCAGGGATGTTGGCTGCCCAGAGGATTCAGGGATACCTGAGCACCCCAGGACAACAGGAGTGCTGGGTGCCCCAGCAATGTGCAGGAATGCTGAGCACTGCATGGATGCTGGATATCCTGGAGTACAGGGATGCTGGGTTCCTGAGGAATGTGAAGGGATGCTAAGAATTCCAGGGATGCAGGGATGCTGGGTGCTGTGCTCATGTCCAGAACAGCACATATCCCACCCCGGATGGCCACAAGCCCTCATTCCCACATACCCTGGTGGGGATGGAGTGTGAGGTCCAGCCTTAATGGGTGCAGTGGGTCAGTGCTGCCATCCCAGGATCCAGCATGGAGAAGGGAGAGTCCGGCTGGGCACGTCAGGGGAGCAGACACGTCAGGAGACGGATATGCAGATGGCAGCTCTCTTGGAGAGACAGGACCATAATCCTCCCCATGGGTCCCATTATCATCCCTATCTGGTGAAAAAACTCTCATCCTGGATGTATCTAATCCTAATCACTCCCTATCGCCCAGGACCACTTCAGACGGGCCAGACGGACAGACGAGGCCTCTCCTGCCCCGCATATCTGCACAGGCAGCCCCCGGGAGGGGGGCCTGGGGGGGCCCAGGCCACCCCTTTGCTCCTAATCCCTTGGCGAGCCCTTCATTTAAAAGGGGATTTGCTGTTTATTCCCTCCACAGGCTCCACGATCATCACAGGAGTCAACATCTGAGCTGGGAGAGCCTTGTTAAAACATAATAATGGTGCGTTAATTTGGGGCAGGGGAGGGAACTGGAGGGCTAGGTAATGCCCTGGCCAGTTTCCAAACACCAGGGCATCTCTTGGGCTCGTTGCCTGCAATGAAAGGCTCAGGTCTCTGTGTCTGTAGCCGGCTGGGGATGCCCTGAGAAATCCCGTTCAGCCTTCCCAAAAAATGCTGGAGGTGGTGAAATCAATCCCAGGGGAGGGCAGCTGTGACACCATCCCCTCTTCCAGGCGTTTTCTTGGAGGGGAGCTGAGATTTGGGCCTCTCTCCCCTGACAGTCTCCTTGCTTGGATATTTAATTCCACCCTCTCCTGCTTCCACATCCATATTTATGGCAGGGACAGGCATGGGGCAGGAAGGTCATCACTTTGGGGGGGTCTCCTGCTGCACACCCAGCCATGGGGGGTGCCTGGGGCTTCTGGGGGAGTGGGGATTAAATCCAGAAGGGAAAATATCCTGCAGCAGGTGCAGCTTGCGACAGGTCTGAACGGCTGCCAGCCGGCTCGGAAATCCCAAACACATCTGTGCTCATCAGTTGGACACCAGATGGGCCTTGGGTTAGGATTTTGGGCTGGGGTTATTTGGGGGGGGGTTGGGCAAAGCTGGGGGAGGCTGGCTGCTCCAGCCTGAGATGCTCACATCCCGCCTGCATTCCCTCGTATATTTATCCTGGTAGTTTTAGCACGTTTTGCCAGCTGGAGGTCAGACCCCTCTTGGGCCGTGGGGCAGGTTGGAGCTACATTGGAGATCACAGTGATACCTGCCAGGCACCATGGTTTTCTGAGTCCTGGCTCTGTCCCCAGCTTCTCACCCCAAATCCCCCAGGGAAACCTATCTCCTCACCGCTCCAGAATCCTGGAGCATCCATCAGGCAAGAGGTGCAAAACCCTGACTACATTAGAGCCTTGCTGAGGTGCTAAATATTATCAACCCTCAATATTCTGTGGATATTCTTATCCACAGCTGCACATTCAATTCCCCAGTGGATTAGGACCATCCCAAAACCGAGAGCACCTTGTCTCCATCCCGATATCCTCCTGGTCCTGGCATCAGGCTGGCACAGGGATGGCTGCATTCTTTCATGCCGGTAGCTCCAAACTCTCCTGCAGCCAAACAATTCTGGGGCCAACCCTGTGCACCCCAGTTCTGTGCACCCCAGCTCCGTGCACCCCAATCCCATGGGATGAGGGCTGGAGCTCCGTGTCTGCTCCTTGTGGCAGCAGATGCAGCTCTCCAGCCTCCCAGCTCCTGGCTATTTTTAGGAGCATGTCTGTGGCTAAATCTGGTGCTATGTGGGCTCAAGGCTTCCCAGCCATGTGGCTGCTACCCTGTGAAGCACTTTTGGGCTCTGTGTCTCTCCATGGGAGCTGGAAACATCATGAGCACATGTGGGGCAGTGCTCCCTCGCCAGACAGACCTGTAGGATGGGAAAACCATCCTGGAGCAGGGATGGTTGCAGCAGGAGAGCAGTTTTCCAGCCCTGAGTGAATGCGGGGCACAGAGTGGGTCACACCAGGGCAGTGGCATCATCCCTAGCCCCATTTAACAACCTGTTCCTGAGTGGCAGGAGAGAAGGACAAGTCCTGACTCCAAGCACAGGGATTAAGGCCCATGAGGATCCCTGATGGCTTCACCTGGTCTAACCTACAAGCAGGGGAATGCCACCATCCACCTCTCCCTTCCCCAGGGCTGGGGCCATCAGGGCACCTCTTCCCTCCCCATCTCTCCCTGAGCCCCTAGCCCAGCCGAGCTTGGAGCCCATGATTGCTCTGATAAGAGGAGGAAGCTGTTGAATACAGAAATGTGGCTGTGGGAAGTGGAGCTGGCAGGGACTCGTAGGCCCATGAGGAGGAAGAGGATGTGCTTTCTTCCAGCCCTGCCTCTGCCCAGTCAGGACTAAACCAGAGGACTGTGAGGGTCCTTTCTTCCTATGTCTTCCCCCAGTCCCACTGCCTCTGTGCATGCACAGACCCACTCCCATCTCTGTCCCCATATCTATACCTATCCCTATCCACATCCCTCTCTCTGTCCCCCCTCTTATCTCCATCCCCACTCTTGTCACTGTCCCTATCCCCATCTCCATTCCTATCCCTGTCCTCATCCCCATCCCGATCTCCATCCCTATCCGTGTTCCTGTTCCCATCTCCATCTCCTTCTCCATCCTTACCCCTGTCACCATCCCCATCCTGATATCTGTCCTCATTTCCATCTCTGTCCCCATTCCCGTCTCTGTACTCATCCTCATCCCCACCTCCTTCATCATCCCCATCCCCGTCCCCATCCCCACAGCCCCTGAAGTGCCGGCAGAGTCCCGGGGATACTCAGGGACGCCGTGCCCGGGGCACAGAGCCCAGCACCCCATCAGGGACCGGCTGCGCATCCCCGCGGCTGCCGACGGCCGCTCCGCTCCGCTCTTCCCCTCCCCTCTCTCTCCCTTTCTGAAAATTGATAATTAACCTTTTGTCCGTGGGGCTGTTGTGTTTATTTGGCGCAGGCGGCTGCAGGGCGCTGATATGGAAATCGCAGCCGGCAGCCAGCTCCCGTCCCCCCGCAATCTGCAGCCGCGCACAGCCGCTGGGCAGAGATAAGCAGGTGCTTATTCACAGCCCCGCAGCTGCCGCCGAGGGCAGCCCTACCTGATCACTCCAATCTCAGTGAAAAACTACTTGAGGTTGGGCTCCCGCGATGGAGAGAGGCGATAGGGACGCGCCAGACAGCTCCCCCGGCTCCCGCTTCGCCTCCCCGCGCCGCCTGCCTCCCTCTGCCCGCGTCCTCTCTGCTCCCTCCGTCTCCCTGCTCTGTCTTCCCTCTTATCTCCCTCTCCACATCCCTTTGATTTCTTCCCCCCCCTTTTTTTTTTCTAAAAGAATTTGTCTTTGTGTTCCATGTGAACTCTCGGCAGCTCCCATCTCCCCGGCTTGGCCGTCGCTCTCTTTCCCATCCCCAGCTCCTGCCTTTGCTCCTGTATCCCCGTTTCCCTGAGCTGGAAGAAGCAGATTTGGGCGTCGGTGTATAAAAGCCCCTTCTTAGCCACACGGCGGGGCCGTGGCCCCGTCCCATCCCATTTTGGAAGTTGATGGTTTCTTTTTGGTTCCGGCAGCTGCCGGCGATGTTTTGCTCACCGGTTATTGCTCCCGCTGCCTTTCCCCTTGGGTTCCCCACCCATCACTCTCAGATGGAAAGGGGAAGGCAATGGGGTGTTGCAGGCAGTGGGGCACATGGGCTCGGGGCATTCCCCAGCCCCAGGGAAGCATTCCATGCTATGCCATGCCGTGCCTTGCTGTGCCATGTCACGCCGAGTGCTGGGCTGGCACAGCCCTGGTAAATGTGAAGGGGGCTGGTGGGAGACGCAGTGGGACCCTGGCTGCCCCCGGGGCTTTCTGCCTTCCTTCCCCCACCTTGCTCTGAGTGTGGGGGCGGTGGGAGCCCATCCTGCTTCTCCTTTACCAGGGGAAGTTTATGCTTGGCAGCAGACACGGCTCTGACTCAGAGAGAAACAGGCTGGGAGCGCCAGCGGGCTCCCCGGAGCGTGGGCGGGAGGGGGTCACCTGTGACGGGGCAGACCCCATGCCCCAGGGGTTCCCCCATGCCAGGATGGACTCTGAACCCCCAGGGATTCCATGTATGCTGAACCAGACCCTGGGACCCAGATGTTCCCCTCTTACCTAGACAAATCCTGGAATCCCAGGGTTTCCCCCATGCCAGGGTTGACCTCGCGCCCACAGGAGTTCCTCCCCAGGCTGAACCAGACCCTGGGACCCCAGATGTTCCCCCCACACCGAGCCAGACCCTAAGACCCCAGGAGTTCCTCCCACACTGAGTCAGAACTCTGGATCCCAGAGGTTCCCCCCTCCACTAAGCCAGACATCAGGACCTCAGGGGTTCCCCCCACACTGAGTCAGACCTCGGGACCCCAGAGGTTCCCCTCACACTGGGGCATTCCCCGTGCCCCGACAGCCTAGCGCCTGCCTGCAGCTGCCTGGGCAGGTGCTGCCTGTTTGCTGGCAGAGAAAACCCTCCCACACGGGTAACATGGGGACACGGGGACGCAGCTGGGTGGGATTTTCCTGGTCGGTCCTGAAACCCTCTGGTTTTGACTTGCTGCCCTGGGACACTCCCCAGAAGTGGCCATTTTCTGTCTCCCCTGGTGAGCCCTGTCCTCACAGCAGGGCAGCTTGGCAAAACACCAAGCGATGACACCGTGCCCACCTGGGCCAGCCAGAAATAAAAGGGGAAGAAGCAAGAGCCTGAAACACAGATGGAAACCCTGCCAAAATCTCTGCCAGCCCTCAGTCCATACGGCCAGACTGCTCTACCTCTGCTGGTGGGGCACGGGCACCAGAGTGGGTAGGATGGAGCTGGGATGCCCCAGCATTCCTGGGATGCAGGATGTGTGTCCGGAGCAGAGCTGTGCCGCCGGCAGCTTTGGTGTCTCGCCCTGAGCACACAGTCCTGGATGGGTTGGGTTGTGGTTTGTAGTGTGTGGCCCTTTCTGCCTGCACATCAGCCCCATGCTGGGGCTTCCCCTCATCTCCCTGCAGCACCCAGACCATTCTCAATGTCCTCCAGGGCTCCAGGCTGCAACCAGAGGGCAGAGACTCTGCTGGTGACACCCCTCTTTGTCCTGCTCCTGTGACCCTGCAGCACAGCACCCCCACAGCTCCATACTCTGGCACTCTCCTCCCTGCTTACACCCTACAGTCCCTTCCCCTGCCCCCGAAGCCGTGGGCGGGGGGCACGAAGTGGGGAGCCCCGGGTGCCATCTGCGGGAGCCCAGGTGGCCGCCGAGACACGCCATCTGCTCAGCCACCTTCGGGGACCGTGCAGGCGCTGCTGTATTTTTAGGACACGTTTCCTCCCTCCCACCTGCAGCCCAGAGCTGCTTTTCGGGTTTCTAACAAGTTGTTTCTCTCTCGCTGATGGCTCTTGGGGAGCCCAAGCCCTGGCATTGTGGGGGCTGTCTGGGGGTGCAGGGATGGGTTGCACAGTGGGGTTACCCTGAGTGCTGAGAAGGTCAGGGAAATGCTGCAGCTGCAGATCAGGGAGACATCCTGGATATCCCCGGGAAAAGGAGCTGTAGCAAGGGGGGTGAGCCCTCTGTGTCAGGGTGCAAATAGACAGCCATGCCATGCTGACTAAGCTGTGCCACCCTGCACGGTGCCAAGGTGCACCATGACAGCTGTGCCATGCCGTACTTGTCATGCCATGCCCACAATGCACTGAGCTGCCTGTGCCGAGCTGCACCACACCGGCCCCTCACAGTGAGGAAGTGAAGCCGGCATGAAGGGGAAGTTGTTGGAAAGTCAGACCGGAATGGCTGATAGGGAAGGCAGAGCTGGGCTTGGTCACAGATGGTTCCTGTTGGGGAAGGACACGGGCGCAGCTGCCCGGCCACCCCCACCCGCCACATTATCACTGCCCGGCAGCTGTTCACCTTCCCCTCACCATGGGACACGGCTCCGCTGCCACCGTGGCCCTGGCTGTCACATGAACGGCCCTGGCAGTTGGGCAGGCGCCGAACAGGCAGGACACCCCACACTCGGACAGTGCTCAGCATCTCCATCCCCAGCTCCTGTACTGACACGTGGGACCAGCCTGGCTGCACCCTGTGGAGCTCACGACACTGGGGCGCTGACACCCATCCTCTCAGGATCCCCCAAACCGGACAGACACCCCTCCTGGGAGAGGGCACAAGGCAGGACCGACTAAGGTAAGAGAGACGTTGCGGGAGGATAGTGATAGTGAAGGACACCTGCCCAGGCTACCTGCCCAGTGGCATGCTGTGGCTCTCACCCCAATGCCAAAAACAGCCTTGGGCAGACAGATGCTTCCTGAGGGTGGTACAGGGCTGGTGCCCATTGGTGCATCCCCATGGGGACCAGCTAATGGGAGAGGGGAGCAGGGGCATGTCCAACCCCATGGCTTATCAGCACAGGGACCCCTTCGGAGCCCGCTCTGCAATTAACCTTTTCATAACAATCAGCTCTGAGGATGTTTTATTTACAGCATTTCAATCCTCTGTGTACTGGGTGTTTTTGCTCATTCTGGGGTCAGCAGCTCACATCTGATCCCACAGGTTCTCTGGGTGCTGCTGATCATTTGCAGTGCAGAGGCTCCATGGGGATGGAGCATCCCATATCCCTGTGCTGGAGCATCCCCAGGGCACCAAGACTGAGGTGATGGCTCTGAGGGACCTGGGGGGCTCTGCTGGGCTGTGCCTGGTGAGGGCAGGAAAGCAGAGCCGCCTGAGTCACCAGCGTGAACAATACTGGCCCTCTGCCTTGCTTCCCCTCACACATCCCGCTCCCCACCGGCACTGCACTCTGGCCACAGCCCCCTGCCCACTCCTGGCAGCCACCCATGGGTCAGGGATGTGGCAAGGATGGGCATGAGGGCAGGGTTTGAGGCACACTGTGGGTGCTGCACCCATTGTGCTGGTTCATGTGGGTGGGAGCTGCACTGGGGTCCCTGTTCCCAAACCTGCAGCAACATTGGGCACATCCCAGGCACGGGGCAGCCGCCGATAAGGCGCCGGGATAAGGCGGCGCGGCCGCGGCGGCTCGGCGGGCACCGCGGTCCGGAAGGCTGCAGCCAGGGAGCTGTGCAGATTGCTGCGGGCTCTCTGGGCTGCCCGTTAGGCTCTTGGCAAGAGAAATGTTTATTTTGTTGGCCGAATATCTCTGCAAACTTCCTGATTTCCTTGCGGCCGGCGAGGCAGCGATAGGGCTGGTGAGGCTGTTGCCGGCCCCGCACTCCGGCTTCAGTGCAGAGCTGTTATCTCCAATACACAGCGGGCAGGGAAGAGGTGGAGAAAGGGAAATGAAATACAACAGAGGTGGCACATTTTTTGCTCTTGATAACAAGCCCTGCTTTTAGCCTGGGAACTTGGAAACGATGCAGGTGGCCAGAGACAGCCACAACGTCCCCTGCTGCTGCGGCGCATCTGGACCTAGTAACAAATCCCAGACCTCACCCGGCACAAAGCCGCGGCTCCCCATGGCTTGGCCTGGCATGGTACAGATCAGCACCGACCTCTACATGGCCAGAGCCCCATGCTGGAGCATTTTGGACCTGGTGGGATGCAGAAAGCAGCCCCAAGGCTTGGGTCTCCATCCAAGCCTCATGCTGGAGCAGAGGCAGGCTGTGCTGCACTGCTGTTAGCTTCCATTGATTTTTGCAGGGATGTGAGGTGTTGGAAGTGCAATGCAAGCTAATTAAATTCCCATTGTTATTAAAGAGCTCTGTTCAGGCAGTTGTAGTCTGTGGGATGGAGAGGGCCAGCAAGGAGCTGGTCCCCAAGGTTTAGCGGGGAGAAGGAGAATGTGAACTATTGTGAACCCCAGGATAAGTCAGGGGATTTTGCTCAGCATCACCCAGTTAATTCCTGCTGGCCACAGGTGAGGCTGGCAGGACTCACCTCTGGTGCTGCTTCCATGGGGATATCAATGACATCTCCATCCACCCCAAAACACCAACACTCAGGGACAGGGCAGCATGTGGCCATATCTGCATTGCAATTTAAACACTTCCCAGACTCTCCATGACAAAGAAAAGCTAGAAGCTTGACCCCCAGCAGCCCCAAAACCTTAAAGGTTCTGGAGAAGTGATGATGTATTCCAAAGTCTCCCATTGTTTAAGCCAAGCCGGTGATTTTTCGGAGCTGGCGGCACAAGGCAAGCAGGATGATAAGCAGTAGGGGCTGGTTTCCCTTTGAAAGCTACAAAGCAGGAACGAATCTGTCAGCAAGGAAAACAGGATTTTTACTTTTTTTTTTTTTTAATGGAAGATGCATGTTTTTTCTTTTCTATATGGAAGTTGTGAGAAAGCCACAAAGCCACTGGATCTGCTTCCCAGCAGCAACAACCAGTGGGGCTGCTCCTTCCAGCCCTTGGCTGAGGAAACAAGGGGCTGGGATGGCTGCAGGGCAGGTGACCCCAAGTTTGGGGACCCCCAGGAGTGGTCACAGAGGAAAGCCAGGCACAAACAAACCCCCTTTCCTTGGAAAGGCTGGCGCGCAGCACTTCCTGCCGAGCAGATGTCCCCGGGCGGATGCAGCTGCGGCGGGCGATAGCCGGCGGCGGGTGAGCCGCCTTCCCTGGCCACTGGCTCCCCACCAGCACCTTATCTCCCTGGTGCATTCCCTGATGAATTAACGTGCAGGAAAATCCAGCACCAGGGCTCCTGCTGTAAGCAAAATGCCAAGGGAAGAGCACTGGGGGTGGTAGTCTGGCTCCCAGTGCTCGTTCCAGGTTGGATTAAGGCACTGAGATTCAGGCCGCCACATCCATGCTCTCAATCAGTGTGATGAGACCATTCATGGTCACACCAGCCAGGGCAATGGGACCGTTCATGGTCACACCGACCCTTCCTGGCCCAGCAGCTCCCTGTCCCTGCAGGGATGCTCCAAGCAAATGGCTCCCAATGGAAAGTGGGGACCCCACAGCATCATGGGGCTTTGTATTGCTGCGGCTGCTCATGAGCACCCAGACACATGTTGTCCCCAAGCTCTGCTAGACAGGCAGCACTGGCATGGCCACTTCTGGCGTGGACTCAGAGAGGCAGCTGGGGATGCTCTGCTTCCCGAGAGGGAGAGGATTGAGACTGAGAAACCCAGACTGACAGACAGACTTACTGGGGGTGACACAGGAAACCTGTGGCACGTCAGGGCTGAGTGCCGGCACGGCTCAGTGCCTTCATCTCCAGACATCCTCCCATGAGAGCAGGCAGAGGTAGGACCCCCAGCATAGCATGGTAGAGGGGCTGTGGGTGCTCTGGTGAGAGACAGGTGGAGGCAGGACCCTCGGCACAGTGCGGTGGAGGGGCTGTGGGTGCTCTGGTGAGAGACAGGTGGAGGCAGGACCCTCGGCACAGTGCGGTGGAGGGGCTGTGTGTGCCCATGGAGGGACAGGGGATGAGTCACCAGCGTGGTGAAGGGGAAGGTGTGATAAACCAACACCATGTGCTTTTTTAAAAAGCCTGAGGCTGGTGAAGAGGGAATGCAGCCGGAATAGCAATCAGCTCCTACCGGCACACTGGGAAGCAACAGGGCTGAGCAAGAGCTCTGGGAGAACCAGGAGAAAGGGGACAGTACATTGCCAGTGGAAGGCAGGGTGGGGGGCTCAGTGAGAGCAGTGGGTCAAGACTGATGGTTGGGCACCCACAATGTGTGAAAAGGGACCCCAACACCATGGTGGCTGCAAAGGCATGAGTCGGGCATGGGGATGTTTTGGGGGCAGCATGAGCCCAGTACCCACTGGGTTGCCCCACATACCCATGTGCAGCCCTGATAGTGGGCAGGGGTCATGTGCAGAGGCAGATATGGGGCCTGGATGGCACATGGTGGTGACCATTTCCTGTGAGGTTTTGGTCCCATTTGCCCTCATCTACCCTCAACAAGTATCTTATCTCCTGGCATGTACCAAGTAAAGCCCCTGGGGTCCCCCTTTCCCCCAAGGCTGTGCCTTGGGGTGCCCCTTTCCCTGGGGCAGATCCTTGGCACTCCCCAAACCACTCCAGGCAGCCTCTCCATGTGCACACTCAGAAGGGATGGAGGACATCACCCAGTAGGAATGGAGGACATCATCCAGCATCAAGAGCAGAAGTGATGGGTGATGGTGACACACTTTTGTGGGACTGGGACACCTGTGGGGTGGGCAGGCAGTGATGGGCACCAGGAAGGATGCACGGCAGTGGGAGATGCCAGCTCCTCAAAACAAAAGGAGCTTGGATCACCACAACATGTGTGGTTAGCCTCTGTGCCGGGCAGTTGCTCACTGAGCTATCAATCACACTCCAGCGTGACCTACACCTAGTCATGACAGGAGTTTCCACCCTCTCCGCTGGGTGGGAACATGGTGGGGCCCCATCCTGCCCTGGCTCCAGATTTGCCGGGGGAAGGATTGCTGGGCCCTGCATTGGGATGGATCCAGCAGGCTATCGGGCTCTAGCAGGTGCTTATCTCCCAGCCAGCCGTTAATTTCCCACCACAGCAGAGCAGAGCCACCAGCTCTGCCGAAGCAGGGCTGGTCTCATCGCCCGCCTCCCGTGTACCCAGGGAGCTGAGGGATGGGGGCATGTTTCCCCACAGAGATGCCAGACCTCCCTCCATCCCCATTCATGGGATCCGGTTGTGCAGTGGATGCATGGCCATGGAGCGCTTGGCAGCTCCCAGCCCGGCTGGGCAGGGAACGGGTTTGGGGCAGGAAGGGGTTAACCTGGGGAAGTTTGCTCACTCTCAGCAATGATTTAAACCAGACAGAAAGGTTCTGTCATCCATCACGCTAACAGCCAGATCATTGTGTTTTAAAGTGTCTGTAATTGCAGCAATACAGAGACCAGGAGAAAGATAAAGGCCGGGAAGATGCAAATGCCGAGGGGAAGCACCAGCCCCCTGCACCCAGCAGGGAGAGACCCGGGGACAGCCCTGGGGACAGCCGGGGGAGGAAGGGGGGTGGCCCAGGCATTCTCCTGCATGGCGACGGCACAGTGTGGGTGATGGCATGTCTTTGATGTGGTGGGAGCACCCACAAAACAGCACAAGGAAACAAACCTAGGGACAGGGATGGGCAGGGAAGGGTTTAAGTAGGTGCTGGACTCCAAATATTACCTAAAAATTACATTTATCTCCCTTGTTATTGCTGGATTAGCACCAAGTGGCATTTCTCTCCCCACCTCTCCATCGGGATCAAGGTATTGTGGGGACAGGGTACGAAGCAGAGTGAGATGCCATCCAAAGCATGCAAAGAGGTGACCATAGCCATGGCCACGGGTGCCCAGGCTTTGTCCCAATGTCCCAGGCCATGTGCAAACCCACCAGCAGGGAATTATTAACATTCAGTCAAAACCCGCTGAATAAAGCAAGCGAACACAAATGTTTATTTTCACAGTAGTGAATTATGACTTCAATAGACCAAAATTACAGGCTGCGTGCAAGGAATGGGAATGCAGCAGCCCCTGCCACCCAAATGCCGCCGGGGGGACACGGTGGTTCTGTCCCATCCCTGCTGTCCCCTCGGGGTTACGGTGCTGCTTCCCCTTCCTGCCGGTGCATGGGCAGCTGGTGGGCTCCTGGGGCAAGTGGTGCCAAGGCAGCGGATGTTTGATGGCACCCCAAATTAACCAGGAGATGAAGGGGTGGCGGCTTTTCCCAGCAGGTCCCTGTGATGTGCCCGTGGCAGGGTGTTGGCAGATGGGTTCGATCACCTCTGGGCTCATGGCACATCACCAGTTAGGCATTCACACGAGGGTTTTATGATGTATTCAATGTATTGCACTTGGGTGTGTGACACAGGTGGCTCGGCTAAGAGTGTCACTGCCATGGGCAGGTCCCTGCTCCCCTGGTGAGGGGCCAGATTCCAAAGGAGCCCTGTGCTGGTATCCCAGAACTCCGGGGCTCTGCCTCGGGACCACTCTCGGGCTGCCTCAGTGATGCTGGGGGTCCGTGATGCCTCGACCTGTGCGCCAGTGGGGTCTGCACCGGGCACCACGTGTCCCGGTGCACGTGTCCCCACACACATGTGGAGAGATGGTATTTGCATGTGCCAGCCGGCGCCACCCATGCAAAGCTGGGGGTGTGGTGAGGTGGGTGTGCAGCTGTGCGGGGGCGGAATTTCCTCCAATGCTCATGGGCCTGTGCTGGTGGGGATGTGCCGGTGGGGCCATGACACTCACCTGCACAAGGTTCCTGGAGAAAGGTCCCACAGGGAATGAGGGCAGCAGGAATCCGGAGAACCCTAGGCCCAGTGGGCTTTTCTCTGGGAATGAGGGATGAAAAACCGGAGCTGGAGGTTGGAATGGCTGAGAGTGGGGTGAAGGGGCTGGACTAGGGCACTGCAGCACCTCCTGCTGCGACCCCGTCAGTGGGGTGATGTGGGGGGGAGCTTGGCTGTGCAGTGACCACGCAGTGGTCATTTAGTGGCCATGTGGCCACACAGAGGCCATGCAATGTTCACACCATGCAGCAGTTCTGCAGTGGTCATGCCAGGGCCATGCAGTGCCCTCGCAGTGCCCACACAGTGTCTGTACATCAGCCGCGCCAGGGCCACGCCCTGGCTGTGCAGTGGCCACGCAGCTGTTTGTGCCACCCGACACCCTGGCAGTGGTTGTGCAGCAGCCGTGCGGTGGAGACTCGCTGCCTGGCAGAGCTGCCACAGTCCCAATCACTGGGAAGCGGGTGAGGATGAGTAATACAACCAACACAGAGGCGGCAAAGGCTAGGCAGTCCCAGCAGCTGCCAAGCACAGGAATTACACACAGGCAGGGCTGTGGTTCGTAGGGAAATTCGCAGGTAAATTTGTGGGGCTTGTGTTCCCAGCTGCAACATCATAGTAGGACTTGGGCAGGGAAAGGAAAATGTTAATGCTCCCCCCAGCTGGCATGAGGCGTGCAGGAAGGGTATACCAGGCAGCCAGATGTGTGCACCATTGCCCTGCACCGCTGTAGAGGAGGGTCCCACTGGCATTCCCACCACGCGGCTGCTCTTTTGAGTCCCACAGAGGCCAAGTGGGGTGGGGGGCACATCAAGGTTGGACTGGGATGAGCATGTGGGATGTTGAGGGTTGTGCCTCTGGGGCTTGTGGCTGTGTGTGTGACTGCTCCAATTGCAACCCCAGTCCTTGGGCCTCTGGAGAGGGAAGCTGAGCAACCACAGCTCCAGGCCCCTGCAGCCCCCCAGCCCCTTACAGACACTCCCACTCTGCTCCAACCCCTTGACTGTTCCCATGGCCCCAGACAAGCCCTGGCCCATTCCCTTGCAGCCCCTCCACCTCCCCCCAAACAACTCCCAGACCCTTGCAGCTCTCCAAAACATGTGATGCCCACCCCATGCAACCCCCCACCCCCAGCTCTGCAACTCTTGGTCTTCAGCACCCCAAAATCCTTGTGAATTCTGAAGCTTTTGCAAACCCCAAACCCCTGAAGCCCACAAGCCCCATGTACCCCCTGCATGGCCCTCAGGTTGACTGTCACCAGGCCCTGTGCACCCCCCAAAGCCCTGGGCAGCCCCATGTTCCTTGCAGACCCCAAGTGTTATGCAGCTCCATGATTCCATGCCGCCCCTTGGTGTCACGCAGCCCCACGTCCCCCACAGCGCTTCGGTGCAGTGCAGCTCCCCCAGTGCTGTGCAGCCCTTCGGTGCTGTGCAGACTCTCCAGTAATGCCCAGCTTTGTGTCCCCTCACAGGCCCTCAGTGCCATACAAGCTCCATGTCCTCCCGCAGCCCGCCGGTGCCGCCCATCCCGGTGTCCCCATCCCATCCCATCCCATCCCATCCCATCCCATCCATCCCCTCCCCGGGGGTCCCGCTCCGGTGGCGGCGGCGGCGGTGTGGCGCCCCCTGGCGGGCGCGGCGCAGCGCCGTCTAAGGCAGCGGCGCGGGCGGGCCCCGCTCACTCCGGGCCGGGCGGGCGGCGCGGCGGCAGCGGCGGCGCGGCGGGGGCCCGGCCGGGCTCGGAGCGCGGCCGCGGGCGCCCCACGGCCGCGACGCGGCGCCGGGAGGATGCGCCGCCGGGCAGCGCGCAGGGGGTGAAGCGGCCCCGCGGATTTACCGGCTTCTCCGCCCTCCCCCGCTTCTCCGGTGCCCCCCCTCCGGGGGGAGGGGAAGCGCCCCGACCGCCGGAGCTGGCGGCCCCCGGCGGCCCCGGGCGCGGCGAGCGGCGGCGGGCAGGTGCCGGGGGCAGCCGCCGCCGCGGGGCCGCGCTCCGCCAGCGCCGGCCTTAAGCGGGGCCCGGGACCGCCGCCGCCGCCGGGGGCCGCTGCCGGCGCTGCCCGCTCCTGCCGGCCCCTGCCTCGGGACTTACCTCACCCCTCTGCCACACCTCAGGACGGTAAGTGCCGTCTGCCGACGGGGACGGGGAGGCTCCCGGTGCCTGCGAGGGCTCCCGGGGAAGAGGGGCTGGGGATGTTACCGGTGGTCGAGGGATGCTCCTGGTGCGCAGGGAAACCGGAGGCTCCCGGTGCCCGGGAAGGCTCCCGGAGAAAAGGGGCTGAGAATGCTCCCGGTGTTCGGGTGATGCTCTCGGTGTGCAGGAGTCGGGGAGACTCCCGGTGCCCGGGAGATGCTCCTGTTGTGCAGGAGTCCGAGATGCTGCCGGTACCCGGGGGAGTCTCCCGGTGTCGGGAAGCTGCCGGTGTGCAGGGCAGTAAGAGGCTCCTGGTGCCCGGGGGACGCTCGCGGTGCGCAGGGGAGTCGGAGGCTCCGGGTGCCCGGGGGAGGCTCCTGGAATCGGGGAAGCTGCCGGTGCGCGGGGAAGCTCCTTGGCGGCGGAGCGGGGCCAGGCGAGCGGGGGCACAGCCGGGGCGAGCGGGCACCGGAGCGGCGGAGGCAGAGCGTGGGACCCGCTCCCACGCGCTGCGCTCCAGCGGGGGCAGCGGGGTGCGGACCCCTCTCCCCTGCGCTCCCGGGGCTCTCCCTGTGCTCCCTCCCCGTCGCCGGCAGCCGTTTCCCGTGCGCCGGGGCGGCGAGGGGCGGCCCAGCATCCCCGGGAACCCACTCGAGTTTGTGCCCACCCCCGCAGCAAATCCCCCCTGGTTGTGGCTCTCGACTTCTGCCCGACGGGAAAACTCGTTGTCATTCCCGCATCCCTCCTCCTCGCCCGCCAACCCGCCGGCTCGGCATCCCGCTCCAGCTGCACCGTGGATTTAGAGATGGAGCCGCGTTTGGTGGCGAGGAGGACCTGACCTACTCGAGAGAGTTTGCGGAAGGAATCCCAGGGCTGATTTGGGAAGTTTCAGCTTCGGCAGCGTTGTTCTGTGTTTACATGCGAGGACACGGGTCCGTGGTGGGGACACAAACAGTGTCCTCGCGTGTGCCGGGGATGTTTTTTTGAGTGTGGATTTGGGAAAGAAGGCTGGCTCGGGAGCCTCCAGCACTGCCGTTGATCACCTCCCCGCTCTTGCTTTCCCTCTGGAGTCACGTTAAGCTGGGCAGCCCGCTCCAGGAGCCTGGCTTTGCCAAGGGAATTCTGCCGGCGTAGTGATGGAGTGAGGCTGGCCCCACGCTCCTCCGTGGCTCCTCCGTGGCTCCTCCGTGACGCTGAACCGGAGCACAACCAGTTCTCCCCGTCATTCCCCCGCCGCTGGATGGTGCCTTGGATACTGCAGAGCCTTTCTCTAGTTAAACACACCTTTTCTTGGAATTCTTTTTTTTCCCTCTATTAGCCAAGAAAAACTTTGCAACTTTCCTTCGCTGTCGGAGAGGAGCCGCTGCTGGGTTTCATTTTGTTTTTTTAATTCGAGGTCACGTGCACGTTGACAGTGCCTTTGAATCCAAGCGATGGTCTCGTCTCCAGCTTAGGAAGAGCTTTTGAGCTCTTCCCTCTGTTGTTTTCTCTCTGTTCAGGAACAAAGAGATTTTTCTGCCTTTAATTAAAAGGAATATTAAATCCCTGCTCCTTTGTTGAGCGACTTGAAGACACTCTGCAAACATCCGTCTGCTTGGCACCGCGGCGGGGTGAGCTCTGCTATGGTACAGGGCATGGAGATACGGGGGAACCATCCCGAAATCCCACAGCAAGCACAGAGCAGCAGCCAGGGAGGATGCTGACAGCCACGGTCCTCGGGTGAGGAGCCCCATGGGTCCGAGCTGCCACCTGGGGTGGGCTCTTGGATCCTCAGAGGTGTGTGAGGCAGGTCCCTGCACGGAGTGTCTCCACACAGGAGAAATTCCACTGTTGGGGAGGCAAGTGGAGGTGAATTTGGCTGTGCCAAGGGAGTCTTCCCTGCTGGCTGCTTCCCGTGCCGGCAGGTAAGCTTTTACCCAAGGACAGCCAGACGTTGGATGTGTTTTGTTTGAAAAATGTGAGTGCAGATGTTGGCTTGTGGGGAGGACAAGCCAGGATGCAGGGTGGGGAGAGGCTGTTCTCCTGTGGTGTTGGGTGCTGGCACAGGGTGGGTGCCTGGTTCAGGCAGCATTGAGGCCTTGTGTGGGTGGAGAATTTGCCTCTTACATTGGGAACTTCCAGGGTGCAGGATAGAAAAATATTCCTGTGCAGTGTGCTGGGGAGGGCTCCAGCCAGGTCCCACAGGGGGGATTTGTGGCTGGAAGGTCTCTGCTGGCATCCCCCACATCCCTTCCTGGCTTTCTGCTCCTGAGCCATGGATGTTTGCAAGCGTGGAAAACCCCAGGCAGGATCCAGGCAGTGTGGCTGTGCTGTGTCTGTCTTTGCTGTGGAAAGGGGGTCTCAGCTCTGATTGCTGCCGGCAGCCAGCTTAAATCCCTAGAGCAGTCTGGAGGCTGTTCGGCTCTGCCCCAGCTGTGTGATGTTCCCTGCCCTACAGCCACATGGGGAAGGGGTCTGGGGTGTTGTCGGACCCCCAGGGAGGAGAGGGGGGTCCCTTAAGCATGGTCAGTTGATTGCCAGTGAGTCAGCCAGGGAGTGCAGAGCTGCCAGGGAATGCTGGCACAAGGGCAGGAGCTGGGTCTCTCCTAGAGGAACACACCAGCCCCCACCACCAGCACTGATGCTACTTCTGCCCCCAGCCATACCAGCACAGTCTCAGTGAGTGCAAGGTTTGGGGCAGATCAGGGCCTGATGCTGCAAACAGGGCTGTCCAGGTGCTGGGGGGGACCAGGGACAGCCCACAGGTTAAGCTGGGCTTAATTACTGCTGCTTGGGTCAGTGGGATGCAGTTGGATGCTGCAGGTGGGATGCTGCAGTCCTGACCTGTGCTTTCCAAGCTGGAACTCACTTGGGAGATGGGTTTAGCTGCCCAGCTGAATGGGGACAAGGGGGGGTGTCCTCAAACTGGGACAAATTTTTGCCAACCAGAGGCAAGAACGGGCTGGTGGCGTAAAGGACACCCCCCTGCCTGGCACCACTGCCCTTAGTGCCATTGACCAGTTTGAGGTTATTTTTAGATTTCCTGAAACTGTTTTCTGCCAACTCTCCCAGTGTGCTCAGGCTCTCCAGGGGGAACCCCACCTTGAGAAGCCCACAGCTTTCCTTCGGAAGATGCCGACCAATGTTTCCAGAAAACATCCAAGGGATTTCCTGTTTATTTTGCAAAATTCTTATTAATATTTTTTCCTGTGTTGTTTGATTCAATCTCACATGGGTGAAATTGCCTTGAAATGGAGCCTGTGCTTCAAAAATAGACAAAGAGTCGGTGAGGCAGCAGCCTGGAGGCTGTGGGAGTGCATGGCTGGATCCGGCACCCCCTAGGAGCTGGTACCATCCTGGCGCCTGCGGGGCCGGATCCGGTGCGGGGTCCCTGGGGAGCCGGCAGTGCCTCAGCGTTCCCACGCTGCAGGGACCATGCAGGGAGCTCCCTGCCAGCGAGGGTGTGTGGAGGGGAATGTTTCCCTTCTCCAGCCACTCTTTACCTCCAGGATGCCCTGAGTCCCCTCCACGTGCCACTTGTCCCTACTCCAGCCACCAAGGCCACCTTTGGGCATGAGCATCCCTGTGCACATGGCTGCGAAAATCCCAGATTGGGGCATTTTAGCCAAAACCTCTCCCTATCTTCAAAGAGCACCCGGTGCTGCAATGGGGGCACTGGGCTGGTTTTGGGGTGCCCCTTTGGTAGTGTGTGGGTGGATGGGGGGATGGTGCAGTTGAGGTGTTTTGCAGCCCAGATGTTGGTGTTTCCTGGGTGGGGGCAGCTCCAGTGGGGTCAGTTCCAACCCTGTGCCGCCCACTTGTCTCCAGGTGTGCTGGGCTGGCCACAGCACTCTGTTTACTCCTGATGCTTGTGTTTAGCCAGTATATTTAATTTCCAGGAGTGTAAGGCAGCTGGGCAGCAGGAGGGTTTGTGTGTGCTCACTTTCCTGTGCCACCCTGGGAGCTGCTGGGGGGTGAATCCAACAGTGGCACTGGGCACAACACTGCAGCAGAGTCTGTAGCAGATGTTGTGCCCTGGCTGGGTGTAGTTGGCTCTCCTGCTGCTCCTCCAGCACCAGTAGGTCAGGGGCACCTTCCCTCCTGACCCTGTGCGTGTGGGGACCCCTCTTGCCATCCCGTCTCCACGCCAGCAGCCACGTCGCCGCCAGCCGCTGTTGACTCACAGGCTCCGCCGTCGAGTCCCAGGGCTGAGCCCGAGATGCTTTTCCAGGCAAGGCTGAAATGCACAAAATGTTCGACTTGTAAAATATGTAGCGTGAGAAAATAGCCTTTTCTGCTCTCCTCCTCCTGCCGCCGCTCCCCTGCCCCATCTGCTCGCTTGGAAGGCTTCCCGCAGCTGGGGGGGGCTGGCAGCACATGGGGTCCCTCGGCATGGATGGCATCCACCCCCCGCTGCCGTGCCCGCGCAGAGGGGTCACCCCTTGGTACCAGTAGGGCTCCCGGGGGCAGCACGGGCGCCTCAGGGATGCACTTGATCCATGAGGATGTTGCCCACATAAAGCCCTCTCCGTCTGCCCACCCTCCCCATGTGCTCCAGCATCCCAAAGTTTCTCTCCCATGAGACGCGTTTTGGGGCTAGCACCGGGAATGCCAGCCAGGCTGTGTGCGCCCCGGCACGGGGGATGACGCAGATGGCATTGGCGCATCCTGCGGGGACTGGGGTTTCCAAACCTCTCAAGAGGGTCCTGGGAAATCCCCCTGCAAGGTGCCCCAGCAGCACCGGGAGGGAGCTGCCATGCCAGAGCTGGCCATGAGCCACAGTTTTCACCAGCCACCTTAATCCATCATTATCTGGGCACATTTCGGATCCTTGCCAAGAGCAAGGTGGGAAGGGGGGGTGTAAGCATGCTTTCCCTATTCCCCTGCCATCCTTTTTGCTGCCTGTGTGTAATTAACAGAGTAATTAAAAACAGGATGAGTTAATTGGTATTCATTTATGTGGCAGATGTTTTTAATTGAGATACGAAACAATTTACCTGTTTACATAAACAATAGCAAATGAAGGCTTGTAAAACAGAGAGGGCACTTTTTTTTTTTTGGCTTTTTTGTTGTTGTTTCGAGGAAAATCAAACCTATCCCATCCTCCCCCCACGCCCCCGGCCACACCAGCTCAGGGAGAGCAGGAGCTGCTGACACTGCCTTAGTGGCACTGAGCCAGCTGGTTTGGGTCCATGAGTGGCTGGTTTTGGCTTGAGAAACAGGATTTTGGGGCTTGAAGTATGGAGAGCCTGGCCATGGGTGCTGACGTCCCATGTGGAGCTGTCACTACCACACTGCAGGAGGTAGAAGGAGAGAGGGATCATGGTCCCTGTTGGGAATTGATGTCCTGGAGCCAGGGGAGAGTGTTGCCCATGGTGCCTCCCCCCGGCGGCGCTGACACTCCTGGGATGCAGGTGCAGGCAGTGTGGCCGGGGGCTGCTCAGAGAGCAAAGCAAATTGGGGTGTATCCGAGCATGGGGAAACCTGCTTTACCCCAGAATTGGGTGAGTAGGAAGTGTCCCAGTGGGCCGGTGGCATGGGACATGTTCCAGGATGCCTGTGGGAAAGGTGAGGATGACCTGCTGGGGCTCTCCAGGACTGGTTGAATCTGGCTTCACTTACAAGTGCAACAGAGAGTTTAATTAATTGGATTTACTTTTAAAGTCAGTTTTATTTGTGCTAGTGAGTGCTGGCTGTGGATCACTCCCTGCTAGCCCTCCCTAAAATGAGTATATGTGACACTGTGGTGATGGGTTGGCAGCAACCCTCCAGCATCATCACAGGATCATGGAATAGTTTGGGTTGGAAAGGACCTTAAGCTCATCTCGTTCCACTCCCTGCCACGGGCAGGGACACCTTCCACTAGACCAGGCTGCTCCAAGCCCCATCCAGCATGGCCTTAGACACTTTCAGTGATGGGACAGCCACAACTTTTCTGGGCAACCTGTGCCAGGGCCTCCCCATCCTCACAGGGAACAATTTCTTCCCAATATCCAAACCCACCCTCTGTCAGCATCCCACAGCTGCTCCCCTCCTCTCTCCCCCTCCACATGCAACTGGGGATAAGCCACCTCCAAGGTGGCTGCTGTCACCTGCCCCCATCATCACCACAGCCCCAGGGAGGGGATCAGGAGGGAGATGAGGATGCTGTGAGCTCCCACCAGCTCTGCCGGGCTGGTGCACATGGCCAGCGCTGCTGCCTGGCCGCTGGCACTACTCGCTTCCTAACCTGCTCCAGCTGGGACAGCTTGGTCCCTGCAGTCTTACTGGGGAGTTGTTCTTGGCCCTGGTGGCTGCAGCAGCTGAGAAGCAGGAATGCTTCCCTGCCTTTGTTTCAGAGGCAGCCTGGTTTGAGGAGATGTCGCCTCCAGCATCTGGATTTCATTTGTGGCCATTTGGAGAGCATGAAGGATGCTGGGCGCTGAATTCCCTTTAACCCCTTCCTTGCCCAGACAGCTTTGCCTGGTCCAAGAGGGCTACAGGGAGCCAGAGATTTCCAGTGGCCACATCCAAGGCAGTTCCCTGCCTGCTCCATCCCCAGGGAGTGGAGAGGATAGCAGCCAACCTGAGTGCTCCACAGTCATTGGGCTCACTCTTGGCTGGCACATCCCATGTGCTGCCTGGGAAGGGCAGAACTCGGGACTGGGACACTGCCTGTGGTGGGATGGGCTCCCTGGGGCTGTGGGAAACAGCAGATGCCAAGCTGGGATGGCTGCCAGTCCCATCCCTCAGGCACTGCTCCTGTCCCTCAGGCTCCAGCCTGCAGGATGCCGTGCATTGTGCCCTCTGGAATGCTTGGCTGCATGTTGGTGCCCACCGGCTGTGTGACAGTGTCACCCTGGCAGGGGCCTTGCCCGGGTCAGTGCCAGGGGTTACACCCTGCAGTGGGACAAATGGGGGGCTCAGGGTCACCAGGAGTGTGTGGGGATCCAGCATCCACTGGCCTTGGGAGGCAGGGTGGGAACACTCGCTCCCGCCAGCCGAGGAGAAAATACTAATCCTTTTATTTTTATATTATTACTTATTCATCTGGGCTGCACAGACCTAATGGAAACCAGATGGAGGAAAACAGACACGGCCCCAAGCGGCTGGGACAAATTACCCCAAAGAGAGAAAAAAATAGAGGGGAAAAAACTCCAGTGGAGTTTGAGTTGTACTGGGGAATCGCTGTTTGGAGGAAATGATGGGAAACTGTATTTTGCCCCCCAAAACTTCCTTTGCCCCCATGGAGCTCATCCCATCCTGCAAAGGACCTGGGTTGGTGGTACAGCTGTGGTTGGGTCCTGTGGGCATCCCAGGCTCTTTGTCCCATTGGATTTGAGACCATTCCTGTGCCTGCACAGCCATGTTTGGGTTGCAGACGTCTTGGGGAAAATTTATAACTCAGAGAAAAAAAGGAAAACACAAGAAAAAACAGAACCAGACCTCGTTTCCCCAAGTGCTTGCTGAGCTTCATGGAAACTTTCCTCCTGATGGGAAGCTGTGGAAAAGCTGTGTTGGTGCCAGAATGAGTATATCCATGTTTTGCTCTCGGTGTGGCCATGTGTATGGAGTCAGGGCAGTGAGGGGGATGAGGGTCAGGGTGGGGATGCAGGTAAGGATGGAGTTGCAGGCAGGGACTGTGCTGGGAATGTGACAGGAACAGGGATGCAGACAGGGATGCAGGCAAGGATTGTGCGGGATCAAGGTGCTGCAGCTATGCAGATGCAGGCACCTAGTCAGGGTCACACTCTGTACCCTGAGTGTGCCCACAACTCAACCTCTGCCGTCGGGGCTGGATCCTGCTCTGCTGAGCTCAGCAAGAGCCTGGAAGGCTGGAGAAGTGGCAATGCCCAGAGATAGGCATTGCCAAGAAAAGGAAAACAAAAGGTGTTTTTCAAAACAAACCATTTATTCTGACAGGCTGTGTAAAGAAACTGACATTTTAAGGGAGGGATGCTTCGTGGTCTTAGGGTTTCTCCTTTGGATAGAGAGGGAGAAGGGAGTGAGGAACAGAAAACTGGGGCACACATGTCCAGGCTTTGCAGGATTAAGGTGTGCCATGGAGAGGGAGGGATATCCATGATGCTGGAACCATCCAGAAGGAGGCTATTGGTGCATGATGGTAACCATGAGAGATTTTGGCTCTTACCACCACCTCTCCCATCTCCTGGTCCTCCACACGGCGCTGGCTGCGGCACAACCCTGATAGCATCTTGCTTGGGATGAGGCCCTGGTTTTATTTAGCCCGGACAATGTGCTCTTGCCGGGTTCAATTAATCTCCCCACAGTTGCCGTGGATTAAGGATGCATATTAGATTAGTGTTTATCAGCCGTGCCGGGGCGCAGCGGGGACCCCGCGGCCGGGTGGCTGTGGCTGTGGCAGCCGCTTCCATCTTTGGCTGGAGCCGGCGGCGGCTCGGGCACAGTGACAGATCACCGCAGCTGCCAGCACTTGTGGCCACCCGTCACTGCCTGGCGTGGCAGCCACGGGGCCGAAACCTTGCACCGGGGCCACGCCAGCCAGAGGGGACGGTGCTGGCACGATTCCCCAGGGGATGCCGCTGCTGGGTGTTACTTGGGGTCGGACACTCAGCGAGGTGGGAGGGAGGCAGCGATGCCGGGGATAGCCCTGTGGGGTGATGGTGGGGAACCCTGCCCTCTCTAGATTGTGGGATCTGGTGCCTCACAGAGGGCCCCTCAGAACTGTGGGAGGACAGTCACTAGCGGGTCTATGTCATGATGTGTGGGTCGTGCCATTGCTGCTGCCAGTGAACACAGGTCACAATGATCTCAGGATCCCTGACTGGGATTGAGGCAGCCAGGAGTTAGCGGGCAGCTGGGAGTTCCTGAAATATGGGCAGGAGGGTGCTGTGATGTGGCAGTGATGGCTTTGCAGGGACACACTCATGCTGTACCCTGTGCTTGGGGCAGAGCTGGTGCCCTGACCTGTCCCCACCACTCTGCATCCCTGCACAGGGCACTGTCCCCACCACTGTGCACATGACAGGAGGTCCATCACCATCCCCACCATGCTGCTGGCACACAGAACACCAGGTACTGTCCTTGTTGCCTGAGCTGTGCCATCCTACGCCGGGAGTGAACATGCTGAGGCCAGCCCGAAGTCCCTGAGTGTCCCCGCTGCCCCTGTTTGCAGGGAATCCCAGCACACGCTGCTCACCACCCATGCCCTCTCCCCGCAGATAACGAGGAGACGCGGCCGCCACCATGCCTGACTCGCCGGCCGACGTGAAGACGCAGTCCAGGTCCACGCCACCCGCCATGCCCCCGCCGCCGCCCGCCGTCACCCAGGGAGCCACGCGCCACCCCTCCTTCACACCAAACACCAGTGAGTATGGGCTTGGGTCGGGGTGCCAGGCTGGGAGGCTGCCCAGCCCCCCTCACCTCCGCATCACACGCTGCACCCGGGACCAGCAGTGTCCCCAGAGCCCAGCACGGTGCTGGCCATGATGTGGGGTGGCATCACCTGTTCTCACGCTGGAGAAGGTCCTTGGGCTGCACCCCTCAAGCCATGGCTCATGCATGTGCCTGTGGGGAAAATCACAGCACTGTCCATGGCCAGCAGTGTCCTGAGAGGTGTTTGGGGACAGGGATATCCTGGTCTCCTGCCATGCAGTAATCAAATCCTGGCACAGAGCAGCTCATGGCTGGAGGATGCTGTGGGTTGGGGGAGTCCCTGCGGATCGGAGTTGTCCCCATTTTGGGTTCCAGGCATGTGGGGACCCACCTGCCCATCTATGTGTGGCACCCAGTGGTGGTAGGGTGGTGTCATGGCCAGCCATGGTGACAGGGACTTCCTCGCCCTGCCCAGGCTATGGCATGCTGGCATTTAGGGACTCCAGGTCGGAGTCTCAGTCTCTGTAGTTGAACTGGGGGAGCCCCAACGCGATGGCTGCACGAATGGTACATGGGGTCATTGCACACCCTCAGGGATTGGTCCCTGTGCTGGTGTTACCATCCTGGAACATGGATGGACAATGGACATGCCAGGCAGGATCCAGGCAGGCAGGGGACAAGGCTGGTCCCCTTGGTTGGAGTGGCAGTGGCCATCATCAATGGCTGCTCCAGCTCCATCAAAATGTATCCTGGGTACATGCGTGTTGTGAGGGTTTTGCTCGTAGCTGTTTCTTGCTTAGAAAGACCGAAGTGGGGAAGAAAATACACTAAAACAACCCCTGATATGCAGCCCCCTGCCACTTGCTGCCCCCCACCTGTGCTCAGGGACAGACTCTAGAAGCTCGTGCTTGGCTGCGCTTGGAAGGGTTTTGGTTTTTAATCCCGGTCCTGTGGCAGATGTAGCAGCCCAGGTCTTGTTGGGTCTGGCACATGGGGCCAGGGGTGCAGGCAAGTCTCTCCATCAGGGATTGGTCCAGAGCAGGATTCAGGACACAGGATCAGGGGTGCAGGCAGCCTCTCTGCCACAGCTTGGCAGGGAGTACTACAGCATTTCAGTTGTTCTTGGTTTCAGGGACCTCATTTGGTCCACAGAATGGGGGGACTGTGTCAGGCAGCTGAGCATCCATCCTGTGAACCCTCCCTGTGGCTGCAGTAGCATGCAGGGACCTGGGTCTATTGCAGATTCAGGTGGCTTTGCGCAGGGCACATGTGCCCACGCTGCGCCCACACCGTGCCCACTGTGAGGAGCATTTCATGCAAGGACCACCCAGCCGAGAGCTGCTCCCTCTGCTCTCTCATCATAGCGTGTTTTATTTTGCTTGCAGATCGAGACGCTGGCCCTCCGACGTTTCTGCCTCGCGGCCGTTTTCATGGTTGCTTGAAATGGTCGATGGTCTGTCTTTGTAAGTAAAATGAAACACCCGCTCTCATGAGAGACCCGAGCGCAGCCACAGCCTGCCCCGGACAGCACAGAGTCCCTTGGGGGGCACGGGGCTTGGACAGGGGGTGCTCCCCATCGCCAGCCCCTCGCCCTGCCCCAGCGGGTCACGGGGATGGGAACCCCTACCCCATCCCGGCCCAGGGACATGTGTGGTGTCCAACTTAGTAACACACCTGTCATGGGAATAAAAGCAGTTGTGGCCACCGGGTTATTTTCGGCACCTCTTTAGCGGGCGGCGGGCACTGCCTGGCCAGAGAGTGAGCGGGAGCCCCCCAGAGCAGGCAGGGCTGGTGGCAGCACAGCACCCCAAGGTTAGTGCCATCCCAGGTGCCCGGAGTGCGCGGGGAGAGGCGCGTGCATGCCGGGAGCCGCGGGGCAACGCGCTCGGGAGAAGGGGTGACATGTTGTCACCCACACTGGCTGTGGAAAGGTCCCTGTGTTCGTGGGGGGATGGTGCAGGAGACAGGGGTCTGTCATGCTGCAGGTTGGCACCCCAAAATGTCCCCCCTGGGTCGCCTGAAATGGGATGTTCCAGGCAGCTGCCATTCTTCCTGCCTGGGCAGCAGGGACAGAGGTGCCAGCGTGCTGCAAGCCAGGCTGGTCTCTGTGGGAAATAGGTCATTGATCCTCTCTGGGAGTGCTGAGCAGCTCCCAGAGGGACAGGATGGAGCCCCTTCTCTTTGCTCCCTTGACCGCTGAGAAGCTGGATCAGTCTATCACCATGTGGGGATGCACTTCATCACCTTTTTCCCTCCCTTTCTCCTTCCCTCCTTCCCTCTCTCCAGCCCCCACAGCACTGGGGACCAGTCCAGGATGTGGCCCCAGGGATGCAGCAGCATTCCAAAGCCTTCCAGGGGATGCCAATCCAGTATTACCCAGCAGGATGCTCTGGGCGTCCCATCCCAGCCTTGTTTCCACAGTACCAGGGCACAACTACCTGCTCTGACCTCCCATTGCCTTTCTCCTCAGTGATGAACGGGAGCAGCCACTCACCGACTGCCATCAATGGGGCTCCGTCCACCCCCAACGGGTTCAGCAACGGTCCGGCCACCTCCTCCAGCGCCTCCCTCTCCACCCACCAGCTCCCGCCGGCCTGCGGCGCCCGGCAGCTCTCCAAGCTCAAGCGCTTCCTCACCACACTCCAGCAGTTTGGGAACGACATCTCCCCTGAGATCGGGGAGCGGGTGCGCACCCTCGTCCTAGGGCTCGTGGTATGTCCGCCGGGTCAGCCTTGGAGTCCCCCGTCATCCAGGGATCCTGTGTTTTCCTTTTGGGATGCAGATGTTGCTAAAAGGGAAAGAGGGGTGTGGAGTGACCTAAATCCTTGAAAAATGGGGGTTGTTTTCCTGGCATCTCCTGAGATCTGTGCAGCACGGTGCAGGGTTGGGTCCTGGCTGCTGGCATTGCCAGCAAAGCCTTCAGTATGGTTTTCCCTTGAGAGTGGATTTTCCATGAGCGTGGCAGAGGAGCAGGAATGGGGGAGAAACAGCCAAGCATCCCTCAGGGGTGCAGGGCAGGCAGGGGGCTATGCCAGGGATGCTGAGCCCAGGCTGTCCCCACAGAACTCCACCCTCACCATCGAGGAGTTCCATGCCAAGCTCCAAGAGGCCACCAACTTCCCGCTGCGACCCTTTGTCATCCCCTTCCTCAAGGTGAGTTGTCCAGCCTGGGCATGGTGAGATTCATGGCAGCATTCCATTACAGGGGATTTCGGGATGGCTTCAAGGTCAGGGCAGGCAGCTGCCTATGGGGCTGCCTGTGTCCCCCCAGGCACACATGTCCCCCCAGACATGTGGAGTCACATGGGGCTAGGGCTGGTTGCAATAAACCAGGGGTCAGCCCAGCTAGTTGCCATTTGAAATTCATTAAAAATACCCTTTTTTTTTTATTTGCCTTTTAATTTCGTGCTGATTCGACACTGTCACCATGCTCCAGGGGGGTTCACCGAGCACTGGCATGCCTGGCACCACCAGCACTGCAGGCAGATGTTCAAGCCCAGCATCACCCGTCCCTCATTAGCAAAGGAATAACTAAAAAGTGCAAAAGCAGCCCCTTTTCCACCTCTGCATCCCAGCCCCCCTGGAGCAGAGGTCCGTGCTCACCACAGGAATCTGCTGCAGAGCTGCCAGAGTGGTTTGCTCCAGGCTGAGCCGGGGGGACAGCGGAGCTCTTTCTCCCTCCTGCCCAGTTTGCAGGGGTTTTGGGATCCGCGGGAGCAAGGAATGTTGCACCCCCAGGTCCCGGTGGGCACTGGTGGCCCTGCGGCTCCGGGCGGTCTGGGAGCCATCCCACTGTCCCGCTGCCAAGAACGCAGCAGCCATGCCGGCCGCCCTGGCACCCCGCTCCCAGCTGTTCCCACCACCCATTCCAGATGTTTCTCATTATCCTAACTGCAACCAGCCGGGCTCGGCGTGCTTCCCAGACTTGCTGTTTTTGTGGGATTGCTCCCTCCCGGCCGGGAAAGGGAAGGGGAGGGAGGGTCCAACCCTGCTCACTGCAGTGTGCATCTCCGGCTCGAGCGCTAACGTGTCCCACAGATGGGATTTGGCTGTGGATCAGCTGCCTAAGGAGAAATCCAGGGCTGGCAGCCAGAGCACCAGGCAAAAGGGGTCTCTGCTGCTTAGTTCCTGCTGCTCCATGTGATTCTGGGGCTGCAGTGCTGGGGGGAACACAGTGGGTGGGTGGGACGGGAGTTCACAGCTGATCCTCACACCCCGTGGGTGCCAGATGGGCTGGGGCTCCCGAAGTGCAGCCCCCAGGGTGACAGTTGCAGGGACAGGGTGGCTGAGGTGGCCAAGGGAATGATGCTCTGCAGCCCCTGCCAGGATGCAGGAGGGCTCCGTCAAAGCTGTGCCTATGCCAGCACATGACCAAACACTGTGGGGTGCTACACATGTGTCCCCTAAAAGCCCATATGATCCCTGGGCATCCCAAGGCTGTCGTCTGGGGATGGTGAGCAGGACCCCAAAGGCAAGGTAGCTGCCTGCCCCACATCCCCTGCCCATGGCAGGCTGGGGGCACAGCTGAGCTGCACGGGGGGGGGCTTCGGGTCCATGGACTGGACTGTCACCCCCCTCACAGGCCAACCTGCCGCTGCTGCAGCGGGAGCTGCTGCACTGTGCCCGCATGGCCAAGCAGACCCCGGCCCAGTACCTGGCCCAGCATGAGCAGCTGCTGCTGGACGCCAACGCCTCCTCTCCCATCGACTCCTCCGAGCTGCTCCTGGAGGTGGGCGAGAGCGGCAAGAGGAGGACGCCAGACAGGTGCAGACCGGGGGCATCGTGGGGGATTGTTCAGGGTCACATCCCTGAAAAAGGGAGGTTGATCCCCTCTGGTGGTGGGCACCGGGTGGGAACCAACTTCCTCTCCTCTGCCCAGGACCAAAGAGAACGGTTTGGACCGAGACCCCCTGCACCCCGAGCACCTCAGCAAGCGGCCCTGCACCATGAGCCCGGCGCAGCGCTACAGCCCCAGCAACGGGCTGAGCCACCCCCCAAACGGGCTGGGGCACCCCCCTGCTGGCCCCCCCCTGCCCCAGCACTACCGCTTGGAGGACATGGCTATGGCACACCACTACCGCGATGCCTACCGGCACCCTGACCCCCGGGAGCTCCGTGAGCGCCAGCGGCCCACCGGTGAGCTGGGGCATCCCCCCATACACTGAGGGGTGAACAGGGGGCTGGGACTCCCCTGAGGCATGCAAGTGCTGCCAGGGGCTGATTCCCACCCCGCTCTTGCCTTGCAGCCATGCACGGGACGCGGCAGGAGGAGGTAATCGACCACCGGCTCACTGACCGGGAGTGGGCAGAGGAGTGGAAACACCTCAACAACGTACGTAGTACCCCCTTGCCCCATCCTATGTGTGTGCACGCCTCCATTTTGCCCTCTATCCTCACTGTGTCCTCCTGAGGGCTTTTCTCCTGAGCATCCTCTGCTCCCTGGTGCTGGCACAGCCTGGCATAGCCCAAAACTCCCCACCTCGCGCCAAGCACTGCAGCCCCCCAGCTGCTTGCAGCAGTCCCCCCCGCCACCAACCCTGATATTGCCCCCCCACAGCTGCTGAACTGCATCATGGACATGGTGGAGAAGACGCGGCGGTCACTGACGGTGCTGCGGCGGTGCCAGGAGGCTGATCGTGAGGAGCTCAACCACTGGATCCGGCGCTACAGCGACGCTGAGGACATGAAGAAAGGCAGCCCCCCCTCTGCACGCCCCCACAACAGCTCCTCCACCCCCGAGGCACCCCAGTTAGGTATTGACCCCTGGTGCCACGGGCCCCATGCCATTCTCCTGGGGGTCCAGCGCTGCCGGCGGGTGGGTTGCAAGAGGACAGCATCTCCTAATGGCATCCCCTGTCCCCTTCCCAGACGCTCACCGGGAATTCACACCACGGCCCCTCTCCGGGTACATGCCAGAGGAGATCTGGAGGAAGGCTGGTGAGTGTGGGGTGGGCACCAGCACCCATCAGTGTGCTGAGCTGGCAGGGTCTCTGCCCTAGTTCCCCACATTGGGGTGGCTGCCGGACTGGGGAATTTGGGATGAGTTTGCGGGAGGGGGGATGCAGCTGCAGAGGGGGACGCGCGGAGCTGGGGCACCGGCACACTCCAGCCACGCTCGGCTGGTGCCTTCCAGAAGAAGCTGTGAATGAGGTGAAGCGCCAGGCCATGTCCGAGCTGCAGAAGGCCGTGTCGGATGCCGAGCGCAAAGCCCACGAGCTGATCACGACAGAGCGGGCCAAGATGGAGCGCGCCCTGGCCGAGGCCAAGCGCCAGGCGTCCGAGGATGCCCTGACGGTCATCAACCAGCAGGAGGACTCGAGCGAGGTAGGGCACTGGGGGGACAGGGGATGGGTTGGTGGTAGCGCAGGTGGGTGACCTACCTACTCCTCTTGCAATTGAGTTTGCAGCATCTGTGTGTGAGCGTGGGAATGGGGGGCTGCAGCAACACCGCAGGATGGGGAGGAGAGGGAAGTTCTTGCACCAAGATGGGGATAGGGTGTGTGGTCTGTGATGGGGTGCATGGTCCTGGATGGAGGTGCATGGTCCTGGATGGGGATGCACAGCCTAGGGATGGGGATGTACAGTCCAGTATGGGGGAACCTGGTTCACGATAGGGCAGCACAGTCTGGGATGGGGGTGCATGGTCCAGGATGATGTGCATGGTTTGGGATGTGGGTGCATGATCCATGTTGGGGTGCATGGTCTGGGATGTAGGTGCACAGTCTGGAATGGAGGTGCATGGTCTGGAATGGGAATGCATGATCCAGAATGATGTGCATGGTCTGGGATATTGTGCATGGTCCAGGACAGGGAAGTATGGTTCAAGATGGGTATGGGAGCACAGTCCAGAATTTGCCTGGCTTGGTAGGGGGATACACAGTCTGGGATGGATGCGCACAGTTTGGAATGATGTGCATAGTCTGTGGTGGGAATGCACAGTACAGGATGGTGCAGGATCTAGAGCTGAGGTTTGGTTTCCCCTTCCTGCAGAGCTGCTGGAACTGCGGGCGCAAGGCGAGTGAGACCTGCAGCGGCTGCAACACGGCCCGGTACTGCGGCTCCTTCTGCCAGCACAAGGATTGGGAGAAGCACCACCACGTCTGTGGGCAGACTCTGCAGGGGCTGCCGGGCCCCACCACCCCCTCCGCGGGCGTGGGGCTGCCCCCCGGGCCAGGCCAGTCCGACGGGGTGCCCACCATGGCCAGCAGCCCCAGCGAGGCAGGGTCGGTGGCTGCTTCCCGCGCCGGCACTCCGGCCACCCCGGCCCCGCTGGACAGCGCGTCCCGCTGAGCCCCCCAAACTGCCCCGCTCCCGCTGCTCTGCAAGAGCCACGGACTGCACTCAGTGCGATTTCCTCAGCTACCTGACTCGTGTGACCTCCGAAACGACCTCTCTAGCTCTCACAAATAATCCTCACGGATCCTCAAACTGGGCTTTAAGTGGAGTTAAGGCAAATACCGGTCTCTGTTCTCTCTTCAGTCTTTGTTTCGGCTTTTTTTGGTTGGTTTTCTCTTGGTTGGGGGATTGTGGTTTGGGATTTTAGGGGTTTTTTTGTTTTTTTTTTTTCTTTTTTGCTTTCTGGATGAGGGATTTGGCTCCAGACTCACCACGCAGTGGCTGGGAGAGACAAGCCCGCTCACATCCCGCATCAGCACTGCCAAGCAGCTCGCTTGGAGGAGGAAAGAACCTTCCTTTTTTCGTCTCTCTTCCTTTTTTTTTTCTTTTTACCTTTTTTTTTTGTAAAAAAAAATAAAGAAAATAAAAAAGAAAACATCAAACTCTTTGGCTTTAAGTAAGAAATTGTAAAAAAGGAAAAAAAAAGAAAAAAAAAAAAGGAAAATCCAAAAACCAGACGACGCGTGATGGACGCTCACCTGTAACTACCTTGCTAGCTAGCCAAGAACAGACCAGACTCACCTCTGCTCCAAAGGAAATCCAAAACCAAGGAAGATCCAAACGTCTCTCCACTGCCAAAGTTCGTTTCATTCTGTTGTCGTTTCCTTCCCCTCCCCGCAAGGATGGATGGACGCGCCCCCGGGGGCTTTAAAGAGTTTCTATTAAAATAAAGCAAAAAAAAAAAAAAAAGGTGTTTTTTAAATAAAACCCCAGCCCTCGAGGTGTGGGAGGGGGACATGGGGCTGAGAACCGCCCGGGTGGGCACAGCCGGAGCCGGCACGTCTCTACCTCTGCCCGCTGCTGCCCTGGAAAAGGAGAATAAAAAATGAGAATAATTAAAGAAAAGAGAATAATAAAAAAAAAAGAATTAAAAAGAGATTAAAAGACAGATTTTGTTTTTCTCCCTCCCCGAAGCTGTCGGGGGCCGCCCACAGCTGGACCCCCATCCCTTTGCTGCCGGGCTGCTCCCACACCCCACGTTGGATTTGTTTCACAAGGATTTTTAAGAGGAAAAGGAAAAGGAAAAAAGGAAAAGGCAAAGGAACACTGCCTCCTTCCTGGCCGAGGAGGCAGCCAAGACAATATCGATTATTTTGGGATTCTTGCCTCGCTGGAGCAGCGCAGAGGACAGGAGTGCAATATGGAAAGTCCGGCGGCTCCAAGCGGAGGCAGCGGTGCTGTGCGCTAATGTGAATGTAAATAGTGTTTTGCAGAGGTCCAAAAAATGAATAATAATGATGATAGTGATAATAATAAGAGACTTTTGCCAAATAAAGGATGAGGAGAAGGTGAGGGGGCTGTGGCACTGTCCGGAGCGAGCCGGAGGCCTGAAATCAAGAGGAGCTGTAGTTTTTCCGCATTTGCAAAACCCATCCTATGTGTTTTCTGTAGGGGAGGAAGAGGAGGGAAGGGCTGGGGCTGGGTTAGTTGTGTTGCCAGTCACCCTGGGCTGGGCCAGGCCACTGCAGAGCTTGGTGCGTGGGACACCCCAAGGTGATGTCACCGGCCCCATGCCACCAGCCTCATGCCACCAGCACCGAGACCTCCTGGGGGTTTCTCTGCACCCCAAGACCTTGGTGCATCCCCTGGGAGGGTTCTGTGCGCTCCAAGAACTTGGTGTGTCACCTTGAATGAGTTCTGTGCACCTCAAGGTCTTGGTGCATCCCCCTGGGAGGGTTCTATGCACCCCAAGATCTTAGTGCATCTCCCCAAAGGGCTTCTATGTGCCCCAGGGTCTCACTGTATCCCCCAGGGGATTTCTGTGCACCCCAAGACCTTGGTGCATCCCCCTAGTAGGGTTTTGTGAACCCCAAGGTCTTGGTGCATCCCCCCAGGGAGATTCTCTGCACACCAGGACCTTGGTGCATTTCCCTAAGGGTTCTGTGCACCCCAAGGTCTTGGCGCGCCCCCCTGGGGAGGCTTCTGTGCACCCTGAGACCTTGGTGCACCCCCTGGGTGGCTTCTGTGCACCCCAACACTGGGAACTTTGCCAGTTGCCCCTCCAGTGACCACTTTATTTATGATGTGACATATGTAATATTGTCTATTTTTCTTACGTTTCCTGAGAAGAGGTAATATATAAGAGTATTGCAGATGCCCCTGCTCACCTGGGTATCCGTCCCATCCCATCCCTGCCCTCTCCCCCGCGTGTCTCCGCCAGGGCTCTGCCTCTCTACCTCCACCTCGCTGGGAAACTGCGGGTGAGAGCACTTCCACAGGGACTGCTCTCATTTCCACTCCCTGCTGTTTTGCTCTTTTTTCAATTATTATGATTTTTTCTTTTTTTTTTTTTTAATAAGAATAAAACTACCCTACAGAACCTTGCATTGAAACCAAAAGCTGAGGGAGGGCGGGAGGGGATGGCGGCGACGGGCGGCGCGGCGTCAGCAGGCGTCCAAACCAGAACGACAGCTTTAAATGTGATATTTCCCAAAAAATTTCGTCCTCCTGTGGGAGGACGATGCAGCCACGGGGCCAGGGCAATGCTGTGGTGGTGCTGGTCAGGGCAGTGGGTGCTTCCCTGGGGTTTTACTCCAAACTGGTGTTGTAGGGGTGTGCAGGGGCCCAAGGGATGTGTGCCACATGCTGTGCCCCAGCCGTGTCCTTTGGTGGCTTTGTGGCATCTGGGAGGTGGCAAGTGGATAAGCAGGGTGGGCTGGCACAGCCTGGCTGGGGCAAGGACACCCTGGTGGTTGTGGGGCAGTGTGGGGACACGAGGTGCCACAGTGGCTGGGCCAGACCAGGTCCCCATGGCTGCCCACAGCTCTGGGGTTTCCTGCCCCCATCCCGGCTGGTGTGGGGACATGGGGACAGCATGTCCCAGGTCCATGTCCCCACAGGGAGGCAGAGCCCGGGTCACTGGGTGCTGGCCATAGCACCAAGCTGGATGAGGTGGCAGGAGAGATGTGGCTCTCCGGTGCCAAGCGTGGCACTGGGGTCCCATCTCCAGCCCCTTCCTCACATTCCCAACTCGAAATTCCAGCTGAAACCAAAGTGCCACATCCCAGCAAGGCTGGACATCCCGGAGTGGGGGTCCCACACCTGGGCTTTGCTCCATCACTGTCAGAGCCCTTCAAACCCTCACCCAAGCATCTCCTCCTCCTCCTCCTCTGGGGGCTGCTGTAATCCCCTCCTTTTTCTTTGGGGTACCCCTCTGGATCCCGGTGGGTTTGATATCAGGGACAAGATGCCACCGTGTTCCCAGGCCCTAGGTACAGTGATGAGGTGTCTCCACTGCCATGGCAGCCCCGGGGGCTCCTCTGATGCCACCAAAAGCCACAGCCCTCAGAGGGAGCTGTGGTGCCCGTGTCCCCCCTCCCTCCCGGCTCTGGGCAGCACCCATTCCCTGGTCCCGTGTGGGGCTGAGCCCTGCCCGTGTTACCCAGCCAACCCTGGGGACGGGGGCACTGGGGCACAGGAGTCCCTGGAGGGCTGGAAACCAGAGCCAGGCGTGGGCTTTGGGGGCCAGCCCTGAGAGATGACGTGGTAGGACTTTCCTTCGGCATGCTGTCCCTCCCCTTGCTGTTCCCTGCTTTCTCTAAGTGTACTGTATGTTTAACCTGTGAAAGATGTAAACTTTATGATTCAGGTTATGTCTGTTCTTAACTCTGTATCTGTGTAATAAAGACAATTTAATATCTACTGGAGGCTCCATAGCCTGGGCTTGTGATGGGTGCCCTCCCCTCCTGCTCCTGGCAATGCCCTGCACCTGGTGTCCCCAACCCAGGGTTGGGGGGTTCCTTACAGCCCCAGGGTCGGACACTGCAAAGGAGGCGTGTCCATGGCGGGGGGGGACTCAGGTGTGTCCCTAGGGAACCCAAAGGGATGTGTCCCCCCTTGGGGTGCCTCGCTACTCCCCCTGTGCTGGGACCTGGCTGCCGTCTCTAGCACCACCAGCGGGGTCGGTGGACTGGGAGGGTCGGGGGCGACTCCCCAGCCCCGGAGGGGCCATGCCTTCAGCTGGCAACGTGTGTCATCCCCAGGCGGAGGCCGCTGCCGCCCCCAGGTCTCGAACCCGCAGCCCCCTGTCCCGGTGGGGCGGGGCCACCTCCCACGCGCTGCCGGCACGGGGCGGGGCCTGGCGCGCCGCACTCTGATTGGCCGCTGATGTGTGAAAGTGGCGCGCGCAGGAGGGAAATCCACACGTGGGCGCAGCTTCTGCCGGCTCCGCGCAGCATGTTCGGCCGTCGGGCCAGGTAAGGCCGGGGAGGGCTCCGGGACGGGCACAGCTCGGGGACAGCTACTGCGGCTCTCTCGGGATGGGGCAGGGTCGGCTTCGTGTGCACAGGTGGGAGAGCATTGTCCCTCTGTGAGCTCCTCTGGGGGTAGGAGGGTGCAGGTCTGCCTGTGCTGGAGGAGGCAGAGCTCCCTACTGCTCCCTCCCTGCAGCCTGAGAGTTCTGCTGCATGGTGGCCATGTCCTGCCTTCTCTTTCCCTTCCCTGCCAGCTGGCTGGGGACTGTGCACCTGGGGTTTTGTCACTTGAGGGAAGGTGCTTCCAGTTCCCTTCTGTAGCCCTCCTGAGCTGGGAAGTGACTCAGCCCTCACTCCTGCAGTTTTGCAGTCTTGCTGCACGGCAAACAAGCTGCATTAATGTCACCTGTTCATCCTCCTGCTAGGAACACCCTTAGAGCCTTTGCCTGGCTGAGATTTTGCTTTAGCTTCCATGCTAAATGGCTTTTTGTTTGTTAAGTGCCTTTTTGCCCCTTGTCCTGCCCAGTCCTTTCTTCCTGGACACTTCAGACATCTGGTGGCAACACTCACTGTCCCTGGAAGCAGAGGAGGTGTCCTGGGACGTGACAGAGATGGCAGCTTTGTGTAAGGCAGCAGATGACAACTCAGACCTGAGCCACCTGGAGGGGAACAGCAAGGAGGAGTTGGCTGTGCAGGACCCAGTGAGTGCCTGTCTGGTCAGAGAACCAGTTTTCCTTGGTGCTGGAAGTAGGAAACTTTCTACACCTGGGGTGTCCCTGCTTTGTGTGCTGCTCATGCCAGTCTTGGTTTGGGATTCAGGAGCTGGAGGCCATCAAAGCCAAACTGCAGGAGATTGAGGAGGAGGATGAGAAGCTGAAGGAGTTGCAGCTAGAAGCTCAGAGCCACCTGTTTATGAGCTCAGAGGCAGGTATGGGCTGTCCCTGGGTGCTGCTGTCCCCCCAGGGACACCTCTGGGGTGCAGGAGCCAGAGCACATGGCTTTGCCTCTCTGGGCACCTGGGACTGAGGGTGAGGGGGATCCAGGCATGGCATGGTGCTAATGCAGGTTATATCAGCTCTTACCTCCTACCTATGTGGGCCAAGATGCAATAATTTAATTTAATTACATTTGATTCAGGTAAGTAATTGAGTTTAGCACCAACAGCCCCAGTAGAGGAGTCACTGAAGAGAAAAGGGGCAAGGGCATGGAGGAGGAGGCAACAGTGTGGGGATTTGGGTACACCTGGATGCGACCAGGGATCTGAGGAGCTTTGGAGTGTGGCAGCTCAGTGGTGGCCATGCTGGGGGCAGACCTGGACAAACAGACAGACATCCCTCTGCCACGTGGCTCCTGCACCTCTATCCATGACAAAGCATCCCTCCTTTCCACAGGTCTCTTCCCAAAGACAGCCAAGGAGAGGGTGGAGGCTGACCAGAGATCCATCTACGTGGGTAACGTAAGTGGGAGCCCTGGAGCAGAGCACTTCCCGCTGCCGTGTGTCCCAGATCCCTGGGTGAATGCTCCAGCCCTCCACCAAAGGCTGGGTTGTCCCATCCCAAATGTTCCTTCTCTGCCCAGCCCAGACTGGAAATGTGGCTCAGCCTCTGCCTGTGATTCTCATCCACTTGCAGATCCTCTGTTGCAAGTGTCAGCTCCCCAAAATACTCCTCTGGAGGCTGAGGGTTGTGTGGTATTTCTTGCTCCCTCAAAACGGGGCTGGGCTCTCTTGGATTTGTGTTTCCAGGCTGGAGCACTCACTGGGAGGGTCTCATGACCCTCAGGAAATGCTGGAGCTGTGGTGGTGAGGTGTGAGTGGAGCCAGCTGGGCCTTTTGCCTGACATGATGGGCTGTGAATCCGAGACCCATGAGCTGGGGGGCCTGGACTGTTGTTGCAGGTGGATTACGGGGGCACGGCGGAGGAGCTGGAATCTCACTTCAACAGCTGTGGGCAGATCAACCGGGTCACGATCCTCTGTGACAAGTTCTCAGGGCACCCCAAAGGGTCAGTGCTGTGTGCAGGGGTTGGGGGTCTCCAGGGTGTCCCTGGGGCTCTGCTCACCCTGTCCCCTCACAGGTACGCCTACATCGAGTTCGAGGAGAAGAGCTCTGTGAAGGCTGCGGTGGAGCTGGACGAGAGCATCTTCAGGGGACGAGTCATTAAGGTAAGAGCTGGGTGAGGCCCCAGGGGCTGTGCCCACCCTCCCCTCCTAGCCCCCGGTGTGTTGGGCTGTGCCAAATCCCAGCTCTGACAGCCCCTCCCTCCTTCCAGGTGCTTCCCAAGAGGACCAACATGCCTGGCATCAGCACCACCGACCGTGGGGGCTACCGGGGCCACTACCAAGCTCGGTGGGGAGGCTACTATGGAGGGCAGCACCCCAGGGTGCGGGGGAGGACGTACAGGTGAGTGGCTGAGCAGGGGAATTCCTTATGTATGGAGCAGACTGTGCTTGGGATGGGGTTACCCCTTGCTCTGGCCATGCGCAGTGTCCTGGCTTTGCACCTCCCACCGTGGCATGGATGGGGAGAATGGAGAAAGGCTCTGGAAGGAAGAAAAACCTGGAAAAACCTGCTGCTGCCCCTCTGTCCCTGGAGGGATTTGGGGGATGGTGCGTGTGCATTGCAGTCCCAGTCTTGACCAGTCCCAGAGCTGTGCCTGGTTTGGGGCTCCCCTAGTTTTGGGGGTGTGGTATGGGGTAGCTGGTGCAGAAGGGTGAATCCCAGCCTTTGGAGGGGTGAGGGAACAGGTGCCCTATGCTTTAGGATGTTGTTTTTGTTCCTGTTTAGGGGTCGGGCAAGGCTGCTGCCTTGGTATTTTCCATACTAGAAAGGACTGGACTGCCCTGGTGATGCCAATGGGACTGAAACGAGATGGGATTGGGAGAGATTTAAAAATATGCCTACCCAAGCCAAAAAACAGATTAATTTAAAAAACGCCATCTGCCTGGCTGTGAGGATTTACTGGTGAGCCCTGTGCCAGGCTGTGGGAGGGAAGATGGAATCTGCTCCCTCCTGCCAGAATCCCAGGAGGGGCTCGTCTCACCTCAGCTCAGGGGACTGTGTTTGCATCAAGAACAGGCTCATTCCAGAGAACGCTGTCCTGGGAAGGGAAGAGCTCTCCCAGACCATCAAGTCTCCTTCTCATCCCATGGAAAAGGGCTGTCCAGGTGATCTCCACCCCACTGCTCAGCCAGCAAGCTCCCTCAGCTCTGCCAGCCCTTCCTACAGCAGCTGAGTGCTGCCTTCTCTTTTCCTAAGAAGATCCTAAAGACCTTTCCAAAGACCATTTTCTTCTCCAAATTAATGTCTTGGTTTGCAGCTCTAGCTCTGACTGCTGGGGAGCTTTTCCTTCAGCCCTGTGGTTTCCTGGTCTTGCTCTTGGAGCCTGATGTGTTTTGGGTCTGGTTTTTTGCTTGCTGCCTTTGTACATCTAGGGCAGAGAAAAAAAATCCCTTGCTAATTCTCTGGAAGCCTCTGTATCTCTGGTAGTTAAACAAGACCTGGGTGTCACAAAACCCTTCCCCCTTTTTATTATTTTGGAAGTCAGCAACCCCCTCTTCCCTCCCTCCTGCTTTTATTCCAAATCTACAAAGGAACTGCCAACTTTTCATTTGACTTTATTTCCAGCAATAGCAGCATCACAAAATCACCTCTGTTGTTTCAAATTTGGTCTGATTTTCCTCTTTATTCCCACCATCATTCCTGCTCTGGATTTGCATTGAGGATGCTGTGAGCCCAGCTGAGCTGGAGGATTGGGATCAAAGTGCACCACAGGGGGGACCAGGGAACAAGGTTCTGGCTCTTCCCTTTCCTGCTGATTTTGTGTTTGAGTTCTGAAACCACTTGTTTTTAAAGGGAAAACTTTGTGTTAGAAGAGGCAGGGCTGGGAACACCAGCAGACAGTATTCCTGGAGGAAGTTCTGCATGGAAACGGGTTTTATTATGTAATTCTCCCACTAATCTTTTGGGATCCTTGGTTAGGATTCCTCTAACCCAGATGCAACAGATGCAACCGACTCCTAAAGCAGCTTTTCACAGCTCAGGGGGCATTGCCAGGCTAAAAATCCCACTGATTTCTTTTTTCCCTTTAAGATCTCTAGATTTATTTATTTTTTTTTTAAAGCTTGGGGCCTTAACTCTTCATGTTGTGTTGATTTTGTGCTCAGTGCTGCAGAGACTTACCTTAATTTGAGCTACCCTTAGGCTTAGACTATAAACCAGCTTTTTCTAGTGCTTCTGTTTGGGAGGTTTGTAAATTTTTGAGACTTATTTTTTAATAAAAAAACTACTTTGGGGTGTGGAAGAGGAAATGCAGAGCTGCTGTCTCTGAGTGAAAACAGTAAAGATTTTTAGATTAAAATATTTTGGGATAACAGTGCACAGCTGTGCCCTGTGGAGGTAGTGGGAGAAGCTTGAATCTCCCCTGATTTGCCAGATTATTGTTGATTAAATGTACTTAAGTTCTGTTTGAGAAAGTATTGTAACTGTCACTTGTTTTCAAAATAAATTATCCTGCTGTGTGAACTTCATGTGCAGTTCTGGCTTTCTCCAGGCTCCCTGGATCTCTGGAGCTGTGTGGCTCTATTTTTTTTAGCTGATTTATGTATTTTTAACTGATGAGGTGCTTGAAGCACAGGCTCCTGCCTGTGGGGCATGAAAGACTTGGAGTAGAAGTGTGTGAGAAGCACTGAGTAGCTGCTCAGTGCCTACTCCTGCTTGTATCACCTTGTAGTGGTGGAAGAACTTGGGATGCTTTTCCAGTCCAATTTGTGTTTTATTCTATATAAATACCTGCTATTGACTGGGGAGTCTTTAATTGGAGCAGCAGGGAGCTGCAGGGGAGGAGATGCTAGCAGAGATTAGTTTGGGATGAGCCATGCAGTTGTGCAATCCTGATGGCTTAATCCCTTGGGTGGATTTATTCCAGCTGTACCTGTGCTGGGAATCACTGTGGAGTGTGCCTGGGCTGTCTGGATGAGGTGCAAGGTGAAAACAGCAAAAAGTGAGTTACCCAAAAATCATCCTGGGAAGGGAAGATCCCAGAATTATTTGGGTTGGAAGGGACCTTTGAGCTCATCTTGTGCAGCCTGGTCTAGTGGAAGGTGTCTCTGCCCATGGCAGGGGCATGGGATGAGATAAGCTTTAAGGTCCTTTCCCACCCAAACAATTCCATAATTCTGTGAACAGTGAATTCCGTGCTATACTCAGGTTTGCTTGAGTACAAATCCATGCAAACTTTGCAGGCGTCAAGTTTATTTTACAGATTAAAATATTACACAGACTGAAGACAATATATACATCACTGCTCCTGTACAGGGGGGATGCTCCCAACAGTGGGATGGAAAGGGTTCAGCACACCTGCATCATCATGGAGTTCACCATATTATCAAAAGCCCTGGAGAAGGAAATAAACACAGATTATTAAAGGGAGCAGCTAGTTCTGCACAGCAGAGCTTTTGTAACACCACAGTGTCTCTGCCTGGCTTTCCCTAAGCTGCACACATGGTCTGTTGAGTAATTAATGACTTCTAGTTAAGCTGAGGTAAGGACAGGTCTTATCCTGGCTGCAGACCTACCTCTGCAAAGTGTAAAAGTGGTTCTTGTCTAGGCCACAGAAAATCCCAATTCATTAAAATTCCTTGTGAGATTACAATGAGAAATGGGAAGTTCTGGCCCTCCTCACACATGAGGAATTAGATGTCCTAAATGCCTGTCCTACCAAGGGATAAACGTTGGACAAGTTGTTTACTCTTTAACCTGCTCTACTTATCTGTATTTTAATACTCAGAACCATTAAAAGACCTCTAAGATCATTGAATCCAACCATTATTTACCTATATTTTCATATTTATCTATGAAACAGGCAAATGTTTCTCCCGAAAAAATACATTTTCTTGACTTAATGTTTTTAACACCAGTTCTGAGGTGGGAGTGAGAGTTCAATATAATTTTTTTTGAGATTTTAAGTTTTCTATGAGGCAGAAATGGCCCAAAACCAACACAGCTATTCTTATTTAGGCACTTAGAGCAAACACACCTGAACTGGTCCACCACAGGGTTGGTCGTGTTAAATCATACGTACCCTGAAAGTTCCAGAAAGGTGACAAAGACATAGGGATCAGTGTGGAAAACCCACTCACCTGGAATGGATCCGGTCCCCAGGGTTATAGAAAGGGTTACACATGATGTCTGTGTATGAATTATGCAGCTTCCGGAACATCTGAAAAGTGATTGCAAGTGAATTAATTTCTTTGCTTCTCAGCACTGTGTGGTTAAGTGGCAGGAGCACAGGCAGTGAGGTGGCTCTGGGTTGCTGCACTTACACTGCGGATCTCGTTGTCTCGAAGGGCCGTGTTGGAGGAATCCACCACCATGACAAACTTCACCTTGGAGTTTGTCACATAGCCATACCTGTGCAGGTGTTAAGGACTGTGCTGCTGGCACACCAGGGCCTGGCAAAATCACCAAAACCAGGCTGGAATGCACTTGGAGAGAGGAAATGTGAGGAAACTTCCTCCTGAGGGGCAGCACCAATCTCTGCTCTGGTGACCAGTGACAGGACCGGAGGGAACAGCTGGAGCTGTGCCATGTGGGTTTAGGTTGGATATCAGGAAAAGGTTCTTCCCCCAGAGGGTAGTTGGGCATTGACCAGGCTCCCCAGGGCAGGGGTCACAGCCCCAGGGCTGGCAGAGCTCACGTAGTTGGACAATGCTCTCAGGGACAGGGTGAGATTGTTGGAGTGTCCTGTGCAGGGCCAGGGGTTGGACTTTGATGGGTCTCTTTCAACTCAGGATATTCCATGATTCTATGAAGTTCTGCCTGTAGGACTTGTTTGGGAGACCATAGAGACCTGAAGATCTAACGTCAGCCAGTGGGACCGACCTGAGACACTCAGAAGAAACACCCAGTTTATTAAAACCCAGGAGCAACCTGGTCTAGTGGAAGATGTCCCTGCCCATGGCAGAGGATAGAACTGGATGGGCTTTAAGATCCTTTCCAACCCAAACCATTCCATGATTCTATGACCCACAGGGCTGTTGGGAGTCACTCATACAGCAAGAGCAGGAGAAAGCAGCTCTGTGTTCATTAAACACACCGTGGCCTGGCAAAAGGCAGGAGAAAGATACACTTTGTAGTCTTCAGTGGGGTAGAGGAGCCCCAGGTAGAGCTCCCTCTGGTCCACAAGGGCTTTGCCCATGGCTGAGATCTTCTCATCCACGACATCAAGGGATGTGTGCACAGTGTAGTGGAACTTCAGCTCGTTCTCCGTAGGGACACTCCGGATGTACAGGGGGTAGTTCTGAGGGGGAGAACAAATCACACTGACCAAGACTTGCCACTCTACCAGTGATGGTGCCCTGACAGTGCTTCACCCAAAGAGCTGCTGCTGTCAGGAGCTATTTAACCATTTTATGTTCACACCTTCCAGACCCTCGGTACAGAGCTGTCCCTGTGGGAGGAGAATCATTTGCACAGGCACTGCACAAGGCTCAGGCCTCTCTGCTCCTGTCTCCTTATCCCAGCGGAGCCTGTGACCAGCTCTTCCTTCGGAAAACTCCTCCCCTCTCCTGGTGGCAGCAGGTCAGCAGGAATCCATAGGGCACCTCTGCACTGCCCCTGCTCTGATTCCAGCCCATCTCAACCCCCAGTGTCTGCTCCACTCCCCCTGTATCTGTGCTGCTCCCCTCATTCCTGTTCACATCCCGCAGCCTGAGCCCCTGCCCAGTTCTCCTCTCCTTGACCCCACAACCTCACTGGCCCCACAGCCCCGGTTCTGTTCCTCTCACTCCTGTTCAGGGACCAAAACCTGGGACCCAGCCCCTTTCCCCTCCTCAGGCCCCATGACCCCACCTGGCCCCACAGCTCAACCTGGACCCACTCTGGCCCTATAATCCCCCCGATCCCCTGACCCCCTCAGGCCCCAAAACTAGAGCCCCAGCCCTTCTCTCCTCACCCTTCCCAGACCCCACAGCTCCACCTGACCCCCCTTTTCCCCTCAGCCCCACAGCTTAAGCCCTGGCCCCTCTTCCCTCCTCAGGCCCTATGACACGACCCCACCTGGCCCCACTGCCCCACTCAGGACCCCACAGCTCCACCTGGCCCTACTCGGACCCCACACCTTGAGCCTCAGACCCTAACCCTTGATCAGGCCCCATGACCCCACCTGGCCCCACAGCTCAACCTGGACCCACTCTGGCCCTATAATCCCCCCGATCCCCTGACCCCCTCAGGCCCCAAAACTAGAGCCCCAGCCCTTCTCTCCTCACCCTTCCCAGACCCCACAGCTCCACCTGACCCCCCTTTTCCCCTCAGCCCCACAGCTTAAGCCCTGGCCCCTCTTCCCTCCTCAGGCCCTATGACACGACCCCACCTGGCCCCACTGCCCCACTCAGGACCCCACAGCTCCACCTGGCCCTACTCGGACCCCACACCTTGAGCCTCAGACCCTAACCCTTGATCAGGCCCCATGACCCCACCTGGATGCACTCTGGCCTTACAACCCCCCCGGGCCCTCCTATCCCCCTCAGGCCCCAAATCCGGAGGCCCAGCCCCTCTTCCTTCCTCCGACCCCATGACTCCACCTGATCCCCCTTTCCCCCTCATGCTCCACGCCCTGAGGCCCAGCCCCTCACCCCTCCTCGAACCCCACCTGATCTCGCTGCCCCCCTCAGACTCCACTGCCCGAGCCCCAGGCCCCACAGCTGCCGGTGACTCCCTGTTCCCCTCAGACTCAACATCCCTCTCCCCACCCTTGATTAGGGCCCATGACTCTACCTGGCCCCGCTGTCCCCCTCACGCGCCCCAGCCCGTTCCCCCCGCACCTCCTTGGCGATCACGGCGATACAAACCGCCATGTTGCGCCGCCGGTCACGTGGCTCGCCGGGCGCGCGCGGGGGGCGCGGTCACGTGTCCCGCCGCGGGTCACGTGGTGCGCGGGGGCCCGTTGCCATGGCGAGCGCGGCGCTGCGGCCGCTGTGCCTGTGCTGGGCCCTGGGACCCGCCGCCGCCGTCCCCAACATCCTCCTGCTCCTCATGGACGACGTGAGCAGGGGCACGGGGGGGGGCCGTGTCACCGCGAGGGAGGGACCCCGCGGGGCTACGACACGCAGGGACGGGGGTGGTGAGGGTGCAGGGAAGGGGTGGTGAGGGGTCTGGAGCGTCTCCCTGATGAAGAGAGACCCCGCGGGAGCTGGGCCTGGGTAGTCTAGAGAAAGGAAAACTTAGGGAGGGGATCTCATCTCTCCGTACAGATATCTCCATGGGGTGTCAGGATGGTCCCGGACTCTGTTCAGTCTCAGACTCTGTCCTGTCAACGACAGGACGAGGAGCAATGGCCATAAATTAAAATACAAGAAGTTCCACCTCAAAATGAGGAAGAACTTCTTTACGTTGAGGGTGGCAGAGCACTGGAACAGCTGCCCAGGGAGAGCCTGGAGTCTCCTTCTTTGGAGACATCCCAAACCCACCTGGACATGTTCCTGTGTCACCTGCTCCAGGTGACCCTGCCTTGGACTGGATGATCTCCAGAGATGCCTTCCAACCATTCTGTGATTCTGTGATGTTGGTCACTGTGAGGGGGTTGGTGGCCATGGGAGAGCTTGTCCCCAGACGCGGGTTCTGGGAAGGGCTCAATGTGGGACCCAAGGGAACGTCTGGAGCTGTGTCAGGGGAAGGTTAGGTTGAATATCAGGAAAAGGTTCTTCCCTCAGAGGGTGGTCGGGCACTGAAGAGGCTCCCCAGGGCAGTGGTCATGGCCCCAAGGCTGCCAGAGCTCAAGGAGTATTTGGACAATGCTCTAAGGGACAGGGTGGGTTTGCTGGGGTGCCGTGTGCAGGTCTAGTGTTGGATTTTGATGATCCCTGTGGGTCCTTTCCAACTCAGGATATTCTGAGGGAAATTGGGCCCTCAGCTCCATAGAGTGCTTGTTGTGGGGGACAGGCTGGGGAGCTTGTGGTAAGGTGGGGGCTCTTCATAGAACCATGGAATGGTTTCGGTTGGAAGGGACCTTCAGGACCATCTTGTTGCAACCCCCTGCCTTGGGCAGGAACACCTTCCACTAGATGTGGTTGCTCCAAGCCCCAATCAGCCTAGCCTTGGACACTTCCAGGGCTGGGACAGCCACAGCTTGTTTTTTCAGACTTGTGTTTTCAGAGTGTGTCTTGAGCATTTCTTTGCTTTCTGTGCTCACTAGAGCTCTGTCTCACTGACTCTCACGGAGCAGAGCTCTCCCTGATGTGCACAGTCCCGCTTAGTCACAGTTTCCAGGCCTACACATCATCCTTTCCAGGTGTTGTGGTCTCCCTGTGCCCCATCTGTGCCATATTCCAGCCGCGGGACAGCTCAGGAGTGGGGTCTGTGCTGTGATTCATGGTCAGAGCTCCCTAGCACATGGTTCAGGCACAGTCTGTGTGATATCTAGGAAAGTTTGAGTAAAATAAGCTGGAATATTTGAATAAGTTTGGCTATGGAAGTCACCGTGGTCTGGTCTTTCTTGAGTCCTTCCCAGATTTTGTGTAAAAAGTGATGCAGAAATGAAAGGAAGGCCCAGACTCAGCATATTCCTGTCCTCTCCTTCACTGCCCCAGGTGACCTCTCCTTATTCCTTGTGTGTAGATGTCCTGAAAACAAACAAGATTTCTCTGAGCTATTAAGTCAAACCTTTTGGAATCTGAAATTAAGAAATACCTTATCTAAAAATCTAATCATCTTGTCTGTTCTTCCTTTCATAATGTCTGAGCAATTCACAGTCCTTGGGAAAGGATTCAACAGTAAATATTGCAAAATAGGTGTCTTGGTGATTTTTAAACCTAGATAGACTCATCCTGAAGTTAAAGCTTGGCTTTGTAGCCTACACAAGGAATTGTGGCAATTGTGGTGGATGGAGTTGTAGTAGCAGCAAATAAGGTGCATCTACAAGTATGGACAAAGAAACTCCAACACATTTCAGGAAAAATTTTAAAAACCCACACTTGCCTCCTGAAAAACTAAACAAGAAGAGGAGTAATTACACTAATTTTTGCTCTCTGAACTGGGTGGGAAAAAGAGTGCAATAAATCATTAAAGAGCAAAATTAATCACAGATTTGTTTCCAACTGAAAGTGTTTTTGCTTTTGCCCCCTTGGCCATATGGATAAGGAAATATATCCATTTCCAAGGTGTTCAGATCGCTGCTATCTTCCTGGTTTGCTTCTCTCCTAATATTTTCATGTCATCTTCCAGATGATGATTTCCTAAAGATCTCCATACATCCTGCCCTCTGTGTCTGTTGCTCACCTGGGGCACGCCTGAGCTAAAGGAATCTGTTGCCTTTTTAAAGCAAAATATAATCGCTGGCACTTGTGGTGCCTAATGGCTCATTAAGTTGTTCCCTTCAAGAACCTTCTGCCTGTATTTGTGTTTTGCCCAGTAATGGTTTTCAGCACAGAATACAGACACCGTGATGGGAATTTTATGGTTCTCCTGGCGTGTGACCCCTCGGAATTGGGAGGAGGAACAGGGTGAAACCACAGATAAGCAGAGGGACATGTGATGCCTCTGGCAGGTTTCTCTCTTGCTTTAAAACAAACACTTCCTTGTTTTTGCTGCAGTGCTGCTTTTGAGTTTAGACCTTTTCCTTGTGTTTCTAGTTCCTTATATACAGAGGGATAATCCAGAGGCTGAAATGGAATCTTGGGTCCAGCACAAAGCAGCGACTGAAGGGTCGTTGTGGCAGTTGTACAACACCAAGTATATCATGTGTAACTTCCTCTGTCTCCCTGCTCTGTGTGTGCTTCAGGCCTTTGAGTAACAGCGAAGGCAATGGGGATCTTACAAGTGGTTTAGTACCTGTTAGTAAGTCATTTAATCTCATGTGTGCCTCAGTTTCCCATCCACCAGGGAAAAGTGCAAGAGTTCCCTGTTTCACAGGGTTGGGAAAGATCCTTTCTATCATATTTGGAAAGCACTGAGTAGGGAGATAAGCACTGTAAAAATTTATAAATTAAGGGATATGTTATGTGGGCTCAGAAACATTGTGGTTGTGGCAAAGGACTTTAACATCTTTTGGTGTGCTCTTTTTACAGATGGGTTGGGGGGATTTAGGGGCTTTTGGAGAGCCTTCTAAGGAAACTCCTAACCTGGACCAGATGGCTGCAGAAGGGATGCTGTTCCTGGATTTTTATACTGCCAACCCCCTGTGCTCTCCCTGTAAGTAAACTGGAGTTTTAAACCACGTAAGCACAAGAAACATCTTATTTTGGGAAGTTTGGGGTGTTCGCCAGGCTCTGACATGAACTCACAACCAAACCCTCAGGCCAGAGTTTGGATTTGCTGCTTTGATCTTGCCTTTTGCTCCCTTTTTATTTATGTTTTGATTGGAAAACCTACAGTCTTTAGTTCATGCAAAGCACTGGTGCAATGATCACATCAGCCCAGTTAAAGAATTTTTAAACTGTTACAGTTCAATATTCCAGCCCCAGTCATTGCATTTTTTTAATCTTTCTTGTTTTGGGATAAACAAAACAGAATCTAAACTGTTGCTGAACATATTTTGTCTGATTCTGTTGGCTATGGTGAAGAAAGGCAGCAGGTTGTGTCCCGTTTTTGACCCTGGTGACTTGGAGATTCTTGAGACAGGGACGAGAGATAAAAGAAACGTTTGGGTCTGGGAGACACAGATATTTTTATCCTTATTCTTTTTTTCTGTGAGGTGGTTTCTTTTTTTCCTTTCTTTCCCTCAAACCTGATTAGCTGCCAATAACTGAAACAAAAATGAGGACCAGGGGCTTTTTATTTGGGCTTTCGTTTAGGATATCACTTGGCAGTGTGTTGATGACATCCCTGCTCAGAAAAGGCATTTAAAATATGCTGAAATCCTGCTAAGTCCAATGGTGGGACTGAATATGCTTAAGTTAAACATCTGTTTAAATGTTCCCTGCAGTCAGGACTTGATTTTACTGTCAAAGCTGGACAGCTTTTTATATTTCATGATTTTTGTTCAGTCAAGCTTGAAAACTTAGCCTTGAGCATCTAATCAGTTTGTGCTATGATTTCTTCTTAAATATATTATATATATATGACTGAGATGTAAGTGTTGGTACATTGACTATTCAAAATAATGACTCTTCAGCAGTGGATAATTTAATAAAGAGGCCAAATTTCACTCGGATTTGTCCTGGAATAACTCAAATGGTGTGTCAGAACCTGGTTCACTGGAGAGGGAGTTGCTGCCAGTTCTGATGAGAGTGATTCAGTGCTGACTGTGGCAAGAGGACGCTGACAAACTTCTGTCACTGTTCTGGCCTCAGTCTTCATACAAAAATGTTAATATTAGGCAAAGAATGCATGTAAATGAATGTTTTTGTTATTTGCAGCAAGGGCGGCGCTGCTGACGGGCCGACTCCCAGTCAGGAATGGCTTTTACACCACCAATGCACATGCCAGGAATGGTAGGAGCTTCATCCCTGATTTCCCTCCCTCTCCTGATTTCCCTCTGTGCCTTGGAGGAAGTTTAGCTTTGAACAAAGGCTTGGCTCGGGGATCCTCCCCTATGGATCCTCCAGAGTGGCACGGAAAGATTACCCTGTTAACTGCTGGTAATAAGCGTGAAATTTATTGCTTCCTCCTCATCAAGCAGAAAAACCTCCTCGAATTAAGAGGCATAAACAAGGCTGGTTGATCCATTTGCTACTGCTGGCTGAGAAACGTTTCCTCCAGGCAGTGGAATTGGGGTCTGGTGAAGGAAAAGTCACATGGGGTGTGTGTTGACACCCAGAGGAAAGAACAGGCTCCTCAGAGTTTTATTCAGCAGCCAGTTTTCTAACCGTTTTGAACCTTTTCTGTTTCTTAATTTCTGATTTTTTCATCATTTTGAACCATTTCTAACCTTGGCAGTTCTATAGGGCTCGTGCCTGTGGTGATTCCAGGGAAGATCCCTGGGTTGATTTTTTGGTCCCAGTGTGACAAATGCCACGTGCTGGGACACGTGTGGGCCAGAATCAGCAGCCAAGGACTGATTCCTACCAAACACCAAGTCACACCTGAGATTCACAAAAGCCAGAGATCTGTGGGCTCAGAGAGACTTATTTCTTTTGGTTCTTGTATTATGAGCAAATTTATTGGTTATTTGATTTAGGAAAAGAATGCCTTCATTTTAGAAAATATAAAGCAAATTTACAATATAAATACAACACCTAAAGCACCTGATTTTTTATGATTCTCCCTTTCAAGGCTCTCACCTTTATGGTAGCTCCCTTTATTATTTGCTCTGATGCACAAGTGGGTAGAGATCTCCCTTTGATCTCTCTGGATCAATTTGGGTTTTTTTGAGGACTTCCAAGGAGTGACATTGCTGGGACTCTAAATTAATTCCTATTTCTGACCCACTAACACTGCTATTAATGTTAAGTACCATTTACTATTTGCTCTAATATTTTTAAGAGTCAGAAAGCTGTTTTTTATTTGTTTTCCACAGCATACACACCACAGGATATAGTAGGAGGAATCCAAGATTCTGAGTTACTGCTTCCAGAGCTCCTGAAGAAAGCTGGGTACATCAATAAGATCATTGGCAAATGGTAAATGTATTTGAAGAGCTCTTGCTTTGAGATTTCAGTTTGTGTGTGTTGGGGAGGAACAGCAGAAAAAACGGAATTACAGAAAAAAAACCCCTGTTTTGAAGTTTAAATGTCCAACTTCGGAATCTGTGGTGGATCTTCCCCCCTGCTGGGATCAATTTCTGAACTGAGTGTTGCCATTACATCTTCATATGAAGAGTTGAAGGGGTTTTTATGTGTATATATATATTTATAAACTCTTTAACTGTGCTTTCATCTATGTCTCACACCACTTAATTTAATCAAAAGCCACCAAGATTTTATTTGGAATTTACTTGAGCACCCACATGCTTTTTATCCTTGACTCTTGCTATATTTTTGTGAATAAACTGAATTCTGGTGGAAAGTAATGGGATACAATTTATTTAACAGTTTCATTAACAAGGTAGGAAAGAGCGAGTCTGAATTGTGGTCGGATTCACCTGCTGGAATTGGGAAGAAAGCAAACCACCCTAAGACAGTGAATTATTTATCACCACAAATCCAAGCAGGAGAGTGGCCATGAAGAATCGGCTCAGTGGGCTGGATGCAATAAGATGCAGTTCAGTGCTAATAAATGTAAATTCATACACCCAGGGAAAAGGAATAAACGAGGCAAATACAGATTGGTTCCAGTTATTTGGGAAAAGGCAAATCTGGGAGGACCTGCAGCTGTTAGCACGGATATGACTAAGTGGGAATGTGCAGTGCACTATTGTGCATCCAAAAAATGTTGTCCTGGACAGGACTGGGCTTGATGCTGAACAACAACAGGCTCTGGCATTTGTGCA
>NW_016690234.1:1143454-1248597 GCF_001604755.1 Lepidothrix coronata | reverse complement strand
CCTGCTCCCTAGAAAGGTGTAAAGACATGCAATGTACAGTAGTTAAATTGGAGTCTCATCCTGGTCACACAGAGAATTTTAAGGGTTGTAAAGATTTTTAAGTTTTCCAGCAGGAGATTTTTATACTGTTTCATCATCCCTTCTAAAAACTTTTCAGAGTGTCCTATAATTAAACTAAGTTCCATGGTTTAATTATAAGTTTGCAAGTCAAATATTTTCCATGACCATTTCAGAATTTGTTGTGTTTCATTAAATGTTTCTGGTTTTTATGTTGTGAAAGGGAGAGAATAATCTGCATCACAGTCATTCTTTAATATCTCTGTAAGTTCTCTTAGAACTTTCTTAGAATAAGATGTTTTTTCATCTCACCTGTTGTAGAAACAGCCAGGAATAGCTTTGTATTCTCATGTCTATAAATGAGGAAAGGATGGAATCCTGCAGATTGGACTTGCAGTGATAGTTACATCACCAAGCCATGATCAGAGTTGGAATGATGATTATTTCCTATTATAACTTAGTTTGGAATAGCCCACAGTAACTCCGTGGATTGTTTTACTTCAGGGAGTGCATTTTATGCCCTTTATGTTTAGAAGGTGCAGAGGGTTTTGGCACAGAGTGGACAGGATGCAGATGTAGGATTCTGAGTGGAAGCTGGAATGATTAAATAAGCATTAAGATGCAAAGATTCCCTTTAGTGGCAGAGAGGGTAGGCATTCTATGTCTTCAAGATGGTATGAATGAAGGAAATGTAGAATTTTCAGTACAAAAATTGGAGATTAGAGAGGAGCTTCATCTCGAAGTTAAGGATGGAGAATTTTCAAGCTGCACAGTAGAGAGGAGCTGTCATAAGGAGTAGCTAAATGTGTTTTATGTCCACATGTGCACATAAACTCATTTCATTTACATTCAGGTCTCCTTGTACCATTTTGGCAGCATGAATACTCCATAAAGGGCATGCAGATAAAATGGTGCTTTTCATGAGCTTTGCCTTTTGTTTTTACAGCTCAGGAGTATAAAAATGACTTGTCATAGATCAGAATCCTTGAGTAAAACATTATGTGCATCTCTGCAGTGGTTTTGGGCAGTGTAGTCCCTCAGTGCTGATCATCAGACAGCATGAGAGAAGACACCAATGGAAGGAAATAAAGAGAAACAAAGATTGGACAGTAGGTAAAATGGAATATATGTAAGCATTGGGGTGAGTCCACGTGGATGTGCTTTCAACAAGTGTGAGACAGATCAAGAACACTGCTCTGGAGTAATTTATTTGATTGAAATGCTTTAAGTTCTTTCTTCTTAAAGATTGTTTCCTTGCATGCCATTCTGATGAGATTATTACTTGCTTCTTTGCAGCAGAATTTTAACTTGTTTGTTGCTTTTGTTTCCAGGCACTTGGGGCACCGGCCTCAGTTCCACCCCTTGAAACACGGGTTTGATGAATGGTTTGGTTCCCCAAACTGCCATTTTGGACCTTATGATAACAGAGAGCTCCCCAACATCCCTGTGTATAGGGACTGGGAAATGATTGGCAGGTAATTCAGCTCCTTGCCTGGGGATGTTATTTTCTGGGCTCTCCCTGAGGCCAGGTTGGATGGGGCTTGGAGCAACCTGGTCTAGTGGAAGGTGACCCTGCCCATGACAGGAGTTCGGAAATGGATGGGCTTTAAGGTTCCTTCTAACCCAAACCATTCTTTGATTCCATGATTCTATGACTGATAAAGTTCTGAGTACCAAGTTGCATGTGGACCATGTAGGGATGTGGCTGCTCCTGAGTGCTGCCCTCCCAGAGCTGTTTGCTCATCCCCTTGCACCCTAAAAGCTTCCTGTGATGATTTCATTCCACTGCTCTTGGAAGCTGGTTCCATTCTGTACTGAAAGACCTCTTTGTTCCTTCTTTTCCTGTTTGGAATAACATTTTGCCTGTTTGCATAACACCATTCCATGTTCCAAGTCTGCAGTCTGTGCCCTTCTTGTCCATTCATTTTTGACCCCGGTATCGTCTTATTTCTCTGCTGTTATTCTCTTGTTCTGCTTCCAGGATTTCTCTGTCTCACTGGAAGTTGTCGTGTACTTCTCACAATTCTACTCACATTTCAAACAGCTCTCTATGATGGAGCACGAGATCTTTAATCATATTGCCCCTATTCCAACAGCTTAACAGTAAAAGGCCAGTACCTCAGGTTTGTCCAAAAACCTGAAGTCATCTTAATTTGGTTCGAGCTGTCACAGTTTGGTTCAGTGTCACTGCTTTCTCCCGTAAGAAAAGTTATGGTGACATATTTTTAATATCTGAAGTGAGTTTGCCGTATAGCAGCTGTGACTTATTTGTCACCTACTTACAAAGCAAATAAAGGGAAAAAAATCCTTTTTATGTTGTATATTCCTTAGGATTGATTTTTTGTCTCTCTGATTCATTTTATCTTAAGATACTACGACGATTTCAAAATTGATCTGAAGACGGGTGAAGCCAACTTGACTCAGCTCTACCTGCAGGTACTATTTTAATCCTGGTTTCTAAGCCACAGTGACTTTATGCTTCTTTTTTCAGAGAGATTTAGATTGTAGAGGATAAATTCATTTTTTTTGTTGTTTACAGGAAGCTCTCGATTTTATTAGCAAGCAGCAGGCCAGCCAGCAGCCCTTCTTTTTATACTGGGCAATTGATGCTACCCACGCTCCTGTTTATGCCTCCAAACAGTTCCTGGGCACCAGTCAGAGAGGACTGTAAGTCCTGCTTTTGTGGATGTTAGTTTTTTTGGGTTTTTTTAATTAATACTTCATGCCACAGAAACAGAAAACCTAAGCAGTGTTTGTTAGGTCCAAGTGTAAAGCTAATTTCTCAAAAGTGTAGTGTGTGTGTGCTGAAATGCATTATTTAGTAGCACTTTGCTTGGATTGTTCTTTAATAATTTTTGCATTAATCTGAAATTAAGATCATGTGACCAAAATGGGGGAGAGGGGGGAGTTTAAACTCCTTTGCCAGTTGTGTGAGGAATGAAATGCTGTATGTGGCACAGATGATTTTTAGAAGGCTGTTGTATGATTAGTGCCTCTTTTAAAAGCCCGTAAATCAGACCAGCAAGTAGAAAAATCCAATTTAGAGGAGGCAAAAAGCTCTGTGGACACTGTGAGCTTTGAGCACTGAGAGTTTCAAACCAAGAGGCAGTACTCTGTTATTATCTTCCAGTTTATGGCAAAGTAGGTTTGCCTATATTTATAAATTTTTTAGCTAAATTTATACCAGTTGCTGGTCTCTGTCCACGAGTGGCTCACACATGAACAAATTCTGACTCTTAATACCCCAGAGAGGTTGTTCTCTGCAGGTAAAAGGCAAGGTTTGCAGTGACAGCTGAAAACTTTGTTCTCTGATGCATAAGAGAAGGATTTCTGCAGCACAGGTGTAAGTTAAGTCCACTAAATGCATTTTTTGCTGCTTTTAATGTTTTGCATGCCCTTTTGGCTCAGGTATGGGGATGCTGTGAGAGAAATTGATGATAGCATTGGAAAAATCCTGAGACACCTCCAGCAGCTGGGGATCAGTGAGAACACCTTCGTGTTTTTCACCTCAGATAACGGGGCCGCTCTCATTTCAGCTCCCAAACAAGGTGAGTCTGAGGTGAACAAACCTGGGCTGGAGTTGAGAAATCAATTAAATCTTCATGTCTGAGGGGGAAAAACACCTGTACGTGGGGTTCTCCTTTATGCAGCTGGGAGAAGCCTCAGAATTCAGAGTATTTATGCTTAGAATAACTTGTGTTCATTACTTGTGCTCATTGTTGGAGGGGATATCCCTGTTTAAATGGACTTTCTCCAGCCCTGATGTTGCCATTACCTGTGTGTGTTTCCACTCAGGGAGTGACTATTTTGTAATTTAGGACCAGGCCCACTGACTTAGCAGAGTGTTAACTCCTGCTCTGCCAAATGCATATTTGAGCTTTCTGAGTAATTACAGAGAGTTCAAGAGTCCCTCATTCTTTACCTCTCATGAAAGATATTAAGAAGAAAAACTATTTTTGGTACTTCACAAGTTTTTCTTTTGTTTAAGTGGTTGTTTCTCTGAAACAGATCATTGCAAATTGATTTTCTAACCCACTCTCTCCTATTTGGAGGCAGGATGTCTTGTGGTTGTTGGACCACAGAGCAGAGAGTATCCTGAATTCTGATTTCAGCTCAACCACTGTGTTTGACTTTGGGTGACCTGGAATCAGTGATGAAATCTCCCTGTTTGTTCCTTGGCAAGTTGAGCTCCAAGGTTGGGTTAAAACCCCAGATATTCCTGAAAAGCCCTTGTCATCACTAAGAGTGAACATCCAGGGAATTCAGGATTATTTTTCTCACTCTTGTACCTTCATCTAATACTGCTCTGATATTTTAAAATTTAAAATCATTATGACAAAATACCGTTTCTGCCTGAAAGTGGTAGATCTCCTTTAGTTACAGACAGCAGTTAACACCCTTAAAGGGAAGGAAAACCAGCAAGTTATTTCCTGTTTGTTTGGGTTTTGTTTTTTTATTTTGGTTTTTGATAGCAAGGTGTGTTTAACTGTCACTTTCTCCCTGTGCTGAAAAGAGAGTCCTAAAATTTCATCACAAATGGATATTGAAAAAAAAAACCAAACTACTAAAAACCAAGAAAATAATAACAAAAACCCAACTCTGGACATGTTATTTGAAGAAGCATTCATGCAGAAATGAAAATTCATTTAAACCCAGCCTAACTGAGTGTCCCATTTGGAATACTGGTATTCTGTGGGAGTTATGGATTCTTTTCTCTGTCTAGGAGGAAGCAATGGGCCTTTTCTGTGTGGCAAACAAACCACCTTTGAGGGTGGCATGAGAGAGCCGGCAATTGCTTGGTGGCCTGGCCATATCCCTGCAGGAGGGGTGAGTATCTGCTTTGAACGGTTCTCAGCAGCCTTAGGTGGACTTCCTGAGTTCAGTGGGCTTTGCTTCATACTTTTAACATGCCCAATGTGTCAGTCCGGATGTTTATGTAAATAAGGAGTTGATGCTGCCCCAGAAAACAGTGCCATTTTTGTTATTAGTGCAAATTTGCATCTACAGTGTCTGTGATCAACACCCAACCAGGGTCTGGGCTTGTTTTCCTGCTCTATTTAAACCCTTTACTCTTTCAGACCACAATATTTTTTATATGTTTGAACAAATTGGAGTATAAAGACACATTGCTAATGCGTGTGCCATTCCAGAGCAGGAGTATGTTACTCACATTCTCCATGCCCTGAGATACCAATGATTTGACCCTCACAGCTCTCACTTTGGTGTTTAATAAAAGTTCCATTCAGGGAGGTTTAGCCACCAGATTATTGCACTTCCCTGCCTGTACACAAATGCAGATATGATCACTTCAAAACAACCCTCCAGTGGCACTGCCAGCCCCTCTTGTCCCAGCTCTCATTATAGAAGGATGCAATCAATCCTGCTGCAGGCCGGGTTCACAGCAATAACACAGCTCCCTCCCCTTTGTGAGCATCTCTCATCCCTGAAGAAAGTGATACTTCATTAACTGGCCACCGTGCTTAAGCCTGCAAACTATTCATAAATAAAACATTCTTCTAAGTTGCATTCCATTTGGGGGGATTTAATTGAGTCAGGATAATGATAATTTATTGTTTACATTTAAGAGGGACCAACAGGCAGTTCAGATCTGCAGCTGAGGCAGGGGTATAGTTTGGTTTCATCATTTGCAAAGAGTTCACCAAACCTACTAAGGATGGTTTATTATTTTTCTAATTTGAAATGAAAACAGTCTTTTTGTTTAAATTTAAACATTTCCATAACGCCTTTGCAAGCCAAGTACAACAGCCCTGGGCTAGCAAAGGAGAACATGAAACTGCAGCTGACTGTTTGGTTTTCTGGGTCCAAACTAAATAATGTGCTAAAAGTAAACATGCATTATAAATGGGGACAAGAAAATACCCACATTTAAAAATTCTTTCCATTGTAGTAACTCTGAGGATAATTAAGAACAGGAGTAGAGAGATCCTTATGCCTGCTTCTTTTCTGCCTGGGCCTGGCTGGGACCCCTCTCACAGGTAGTTTTTGGCATGTGGCACAGGGGGGAAGCTCCAAATGTTCTTAGTGGCCTGGGGTGATGCATGGCTTCTTGCCTGAGGCCATGCTTGGAGCTGCTGCTTGAATTCCTGGGAGTTGAACTCCTGCATTGCTGGGCAGAGTTGAGGTGTTTGCAGGGTGGGCTGAGAGAGTGATCTGGAGAGTGTGCCTGGAGCTCACTGCGGCAGGGATGCACCCCAAATCCCTCCTCCACCATGCTGACATCACCTTTAAGCATGTGCTTAGCTTTAAATCCTTATTATCCCAGTCTCCAGTTCAGGATGCTTCCTGCCAGGTGTGTGCATGGGCTCCCAGGTGTCCTCTTGGACTCTGTGTCCTTGCAAAGCCAGTTCTGGTCTCTGGCCCTGTCCCCGGGGACAGAGTTAAACCCTGTGTGATGCTACTGCTCAGTAAATATGTGATAGATACTTATGTGTGTTTTCTGCTTGTGTTCTTGCCATCGAGGCTCCAGCCTGGTCCCCTCAGCAGCACTGACCAAAGGTGAGAGGTTTGGCTTTGCTTGTGTATGATACAGCTCACAATGGCACTCACTGCTCCAAAAGTGCCTCTCTCACTCACAAAGTGAAGAGACACATGTTTGGTAGTACATTTTTGGCATCTTTCCCGTGTCCTGCAAAATCTGTAGCTTCAACATCCTCTTGACTGTGAGTTTTACTTCCTCAGCCTAAGACCTGTGCACCCCAAGTAGTGGTAAAATGTGGTAAAATTCCTTCGAAGTCTCTTACTGCTCTTTCTTTTCCAAAGAGTTGAAGGAAACAAAGGCTAGAGAGACATGAACTTCAGCACAAAGCTGGATCTACTCCTCCTTCCTGCATTGGGTTTGCTCCCTGTACAGTGGTTGTTCCTTTCCAGCCCTGGACCTTTTGAGGAGCAGGAAGAGGGCTAGGAGTCATTTCAACAGGAATAACTAGAGCCAGAAGAGGAGGGCTTATGTCTCTGGCCAGTGAAATCCAGTTGCTGGGTGGAAGGCTTATTCCACTGATGGGAAGGTTCTGGGAAGACCTCATTGTGGCCTTCCACTGCCTTAAGGGAGCTTATATAAAGGAGGGAGAGGGACTTTTTATGTGATCAGATGGGATATTGGGAAGAAATTCTTCCCTGTGAGGGTGGTGGGGCCCTGACACAGGTTGGCCAGAGGAGCTGTGGCTGCCCCATCCCTGGAAGTGTCCAAGGCCAGGTTGGACGGGGCTTGGAGCAACCTGGGCTAGTGGAAGGTGTCCCTGTCCATGGCAGGGGGTGGAGCGAGATGGGCTTTGAGGTCCCTTCCAACCCAAACCATTCCATGATTTTATCTGGCAGTTTATTAATAATCTTATTGGTTTTGTTTTTATTAAAGCGTGCATGTGGGTGCTTAAATAAAGGAGCACCTTTTGATTTAAACAAAAGAAGTGAAGTGACAGGACTGTGAGCACCTGACAGGATATGGATAGAGGTTGGGATAATTGGTGCAGTTGGCTGATTTGCAGGTTTTTGGAGGAGGGAGATGCCTCGGGAATGCATGTTGCTCTTGGCATCAACATTCAGTGAATTCTGGTCCCCCATCAGGAATATTTATTCACACACAAACAGCCTTTCTGCAGTTTCCTCCTTGGCTATGTTTTCCAGGTGAATTCACAACAAATCAGCATTTCAACATTCCCCATACCATATCTGCCTTCTGGAAGGATCCAGCTGGAAAAAAAAAAAATCATATTCTGTTGGTATTTGAATCCTCCTCCTCTCTCCCCTTGCCCTCCTCCCCTTCCTCTCTCGTGCCTGCTTCCTGAAGGAGAAAAGAACATATCAACCCAAAGACAGCATTGCAACCTTTTCTTCCCTATCTCCCATGGGGCGCAAATTGAAATTGAATTAGACAGGGATATCAGGTCTGCTCGCTGTGATAACTGTAAAAGGATTTTATTTAAAAACACCCTGACATTTGTTCACCCAGTTTCAAATATTTAGCTTTCCTCCTTTCCATTCCTGGCGGGGGCGACTTTATTAATTGTCGCCTTTGATTCAGAGTTAAAGCTTGAAAGCTCTGATAACAGCACTGGGGACTATTTCTTCCAGCAACGTGGCCCACAGCAAAAGGATTTCATTTTCTTAAAGACGTTATGTGTATACTGAGAGTTTATTAAAAAGAAGGGGGGGAAAGAGGGGGGAAAAAATCCGTTTTTACATCCGTAATACCAGCTGTTCCTCACTGATACGAGCAATATCTGATCTCCTTCATTTTTATATATTATTTATTTTCTCTGGGCTGTTGCCCTCTCTGGATTTTTCTTTTTCTTTTCTTTTAAATAAATAAATAAATAAATAAATAAATGGGAAAGGCAGCTAGAATGAAAGAGCACTGTTGACAGGAGAAAAATAGTTTTTTTTTATTTTTTTCTCTGAAAATACTTCAAAGTTTTATATAAATATTAACCTTTTTTTTTTTCCTTTTCCCTTCTTCAATGTGGTGCTGCAGAGCACAGATAAATCCAAGTGGCTGTGGCATGGGCATTTAATTTCCTTAAGAAGTTTTCTCTGCTTCACGGAAAAAATGTTGTCTGAGACCAGAAATGTAATTGGATGATTAAAGAGAGTCATCTACATCTGGTGCTGGTTAATAAGGGCCAGGACAAGGAGACCATGGTGGCCCCACAGGATTGTCCCCACGCGCTGTATAAATTAGGGGATATTAGAGGCACGAGCCTCAGGTCAGCGATTGCCTCTTATCAAAAGATTGAGGCGAGAGAACGGGGCCACAACAAGGAAAGGGACTTTTGGATTTGATTTATGAATTGTGAGAGGTCTAATTACAAAAAGGCTCAGACTCCTGACGTGGCACTTGGGAGGGAGCACGCGGGGGCCAGATCTGCTCTTCAGTAGAGCCTGAGCTCTGCGAATGGTGGTGTGCTGGTCCTGCCACTCTCCCATGGCACTCCTGGTGGGAATTAGCCAGTGGATGAGCCTACGAGGGATTGAACACCTCTGCTGAGATGCTGAGAGCTTGTAATCCCTTGACTTCAGCATTCCCAGCACCCCAGGGGGATGACCATCTCTGTGAGAAGTTGGGCTGTTCAGCCTTGGGAAGAGACTGAGAAGGGACCTCATCCATGTTCGTCAGTGTCTGCAGGGAGGGGTCACAGGATGGACCAGGTCCTGCTCCAGGGTGCCCAGCAATGGAACAAGAGGCAACGGGCACAAACTGATACCAGGGCGTTCCACCTGAATATGAGGAAGAACTTCCTTCCTTTGCAGGAACAGATTGCCCAGAGAGGATGTGGAGTCTCCTTCAGGAGATATTCCAGAACCATCTGGACACAATCCTGTGCCATGTGCTCTGGGTTGACCCTGCTGGAGTAGGGAGGTTGGACCAGATGACCCACTGTGATCCTTTCTAGTGTCACCCCTTCTGGGATCCTGTGGCTGAGCTGATGGTTTGGATTTTGGGTTTGGTACATTGTTTTTTAATGTCAGTCATTGCTGAGTTTACCAGAGACTGTGCCAGGGGACAGTCCATGGAGCACAGAACACTGTTCTAGCTCATCCTGTGGGTGACAGGGTTACCCCATGAAGAGCTTGATTCTCTTTCCTTCTCCACAGTTGAAGATCCCCAGCCTTTTTTCCATGCAGAGAAGGAACTTCATGTATACACCTACTTTTTGTGAGGGATTTATGGGCTTACAGAATCATAGACTGGAACCATCAACAGTTTGGGTTGGAAAGGACCTTAAAGCTCATCCAGTTCCACCCCCTGCAATGAGCAGGGACACCTTCCACTAGACCAGGTTGCTCCAAGCCCCATCCAGCCCGAAGTGGAACACTTCCAGGGATGGGGACTCCACCACTTCCCTTTTATTTGTCATTTCTTACAAGGATAGGCTGAGCATGACCTTTTCCAGGCTGCTCCAGCAGTGTGCAGGAATAAATCCTGAACTCAAATGCCCAAGACCTGTTGATCTTGGTCATCTGATCCAACTGCTTTCCCCAGCAAGGATTTCCATGGCCAGGCTTCCTCTTGTGCTTCGAGCTTTGCACTTTGTTTCCTCTCAAGGAATTGTGGCAGAGTCTCACATACCGCTTTAATATGAGGTGTTCCTGCCAACACCTTTTGATGAATGAAAGCCATTAAAAATTGAAATTACTGTAATCAAGTAATGTGATATTGTAATGTTAAACTTGTAATTAGGCCCCTGCATGTTGCTTTCTGCAGTTCCTTTTTTTAAACTTCTTAATTCTTCCTTTGTGTTCAGTTTTCAGCCCAGTCTCTTAATACAGTGTTTAGTCCCACGAAAAATAGCATTTTTCCTTTATTTTTTTTTCCTCTAGAGCCAGTATCTCACAAACACTCATTTATCATGTTATCATTTGTTGTATTTAAATAATTGGTGTCAGCTAACAGGCTGTTTGTGAGTAGAAGGATTCAGATAGTCCCAACATTGTACTGTTGGGATTGGACTTGGATTTCAGTCAGAAAGTGCTGCTGTCCTTACAGATGTGGGCTTGTACCTGATGGTTTCGTGTTTTCCAACAAGTGATAGAGCTGAAAATGCTCTTTTCATGTCACATCTTGTGCTGGTGCATTCTGGTGCTTTTGATTTGAATGTATCTGCTTTAATTTAGTATGTCACTGACTAATTAAATATCCTCCAACAGATCCTCCAAGCAGGGTGGGAGCAAAGATTCGGAAAGAATCAGTCAGAACAGACTTTTAGGGTTTTAAAATATAAATAATTAAGAGCAGAGAGATAAGTATGGCTTCCAAGTAAGGAAAAAGGAAAAAAAAAAAAAGACAAGAAAAAAAAGAAAAGCAGCTTAAACATCTCCATTGGAGCCAAACCCAGATGTTTTTCTCCCTTATTAAAATATGGACTAAAAATACCACAACTTTACAGTTCTTGAATTGTTGGAAATGGTTTGCAGATGAAGTCATCAGGCTCTTTTTGTTATTATCCATCTATCCCTGTGCTTTCTGGGAACTCTCTCAGGGTATTCTGGACTTCAGAGATGACCTGGAGAAGGGAACAAATCAAGGCCTATTTTTTTTCTTGGTGTAAGTGCTGATTTTTCAATCCACAAATGAGTTGGAATTTGCTAAATTAAGTTGAACTCTGCAACAACACGCTCCTGTAAAAGTGAGAAGAAAGAGAGGAAAATGGAAAAAAATGAATCAAAATGCAAATTCTCCCTGGAAGTGGAGAAATAGGAATCATGTCCTTTCCTTTATATTTTAAGAGGAGCTTTGCTGGTGATGGCAGCACTGTAAAGGGAGAGATTTTCAGGAAGCTTTGGTGGGAACCTGTTTCCTTATGGATTTTTATGAAGGGCTCTTTGCAAATGTGTTTCTGCTGATTTATTTTTCCAGGTCAGCCATCAGCTGGGCAATGTGATGGATCTGTTCACCACCAGCCTCTCCCTGGCGGGTCTCCAGCCTCCCAGTGACAGACAGATTGATGGCATCGACCTTTTACCTGTCATGTTACAGGGCAAACTAATTGACAGGTTAGTCGTGAGCCCAGAGCTCCCTGCCTTGCATCCCAGCTGAAGGGATGCCAAATTGGAGGTTATTTTTTAAAACAAGCTCACAGATATCTTTTATAAACTGAATTGATGCATATTTGCCCCCCCTCAGTGAGGTGGGGCAGCACCAGAGCTTCACACTGTGCTAATTCTCTGCTGAGGTGGGATTTCCTGACGTGTGGCATGTTGCCATACAGTGGAGTCTGGGGACAGATGAAAATGTCACAGGGTTAGCAGGGATCCTTGGAACAACATATGGCAGGAGGGGAGATAAAAGCCTGAGAACTGTAGCCTGGGTAGGGGAGAATACATTATTTATTACTCGAAAAGCATCCCAGAGTGTGCTGGGTCCTTGTAGCCCCTGCTTGGGAGAGGTGGAGGTAAAGGCTGTGGGTGAGCTTCCAAAGTCCTGCTTCTGTGGATGCTTCTGAAGGGATAGATTTGGGTTAAAGACCTGGAATGTTTAGGGTGCTGTCAGCTGTTGGGTACAGGCACTGAGGTCTGGCAGCAAATATCCCTGCAACAAATGTTTTATTGGAAGTGTCAGAGGGCAAAAGAGGTCTTGTAGTTGTGATTTTGGTGAGGAATTTCGCAGCCTGGGAAATCTGAATGCAAACATACACTTTATGAGATAATAAGGAAACATATGCATGGAAGACATCTTTGGGCTCTTTTCCTTGTTGGATTTGAGCCTCTGTGCTTTCTGTACCTGTTAACAAGGGACATGCCTGCAGTGTTACTCAAGAGCTGCCACGAGCCTTGCAGGTTCCTCCTTGTCCCATCTTCTGGAAGTTTGTAAAACTTCCCTGTTTTTTTAAAGGGGAATTTCATTGCAGTCACCAACCCCTTGGTGCTCTTTGTGTTACAAATACACTCAGAGCACATCACGGCTTTTTTTCTTTTTTTTTTTTTTCTTTCCCCCTAGACCTGACCAAACCACAGTTTCCACAGCCCCCAAAAACTTTCCAGGAGATGCAGTTGTTGTGTTCTTTCAAGCTTAAAAACGAAAAAATGAACGGGGGAAAAAAAAGAAATCATTAATAGCAGACCATTGAGTACAAGCTGGAATCTTCTTTAAAAAAGGAAAAAGTATTTTTTAAAAAAGGAAAAGCCTAAATGCTTCAGTCAAAAAGGCACATAATAACTGGCCAAATAGTGAGAGTTTATGGCAAGGAAAAAAAGAGACTGGAGTACTCTGTGGCATTTTTTGGTGGTGGTGGCATGTTAGTGGCACTGGTTTAGATCAGGTGCTGCATTTGGCAGGTCTCTCCCTGCCTTTATTTCACCTTTCAGGTACATGTTAAGAATCAGGAATGGACTCTGCTGGCAGTACCTTTCCCTTCTTCCTGGTGACGGAGTTGTTTCCCCTTTGTTCCTGGTGACAGAGTTGCTTTCCCTTTGTTCCTGGTGACAAAGGCTCATTGTTTGTGCAAGAACCCACAGTGAGGCTATGATTTTAAAATAAAAGATCTAAGGCCACCCCTATCATTCAGACACAGATATTTAAATTTTACCTTGCATTTAGGGACAGTTTTTTCAAGGTGGCATCACCTGAGTAAGTAGTTTTTGCTGAGTGGTATCTCAGAAGGAAAGAAAAGATGTTTGTACCCCCTGACAGTGACAAACAGCTTTACCATCACACCCAAAACAACTAGAGGGAAGAGCTGCCCAAATCTGGTGTCCTTGTATGATGAGCTGCACCAACAAATCAACCCTCTCTCCTGCACATAGTCCATTTCAGTAAAATTCTGTGCTGTTTCCTCAAAAAAAACCAATTGTGTGTTGTTGGGGAAACCAAGAGGAACGTTTTTGGGATGCTCAGAGAAGTGCACAGGTGCACTGAATGAGATGCATTTCCCAGATGTATTTTTAATTAGTGAAACCTCTGGGAAAAAATGCAGTTTTAGCAGTATGTTTACATGCTGCAAAGTGAGGTTTGGGGGGGAAAAAATGGATAGGAGTTAAAGATACAGCATGTCTGGCTGCCAGGTTTTTCCATATGGAGTTTTTCTGAGATGTCATCCAGAACACACCAGCATCTGGTGTCCTCCCGGCCACCCTGCCTGGGTGACACTGACAGCTTGATGGCATAGCTGTGGAGTTCACTTGGTGCTGCTGGGAAGAGGAGACCGAGCATCCCAGAGCCTTTGAATCCCAGTTTCTCCCTCACACACACAGCACTTGTGAGTCATTTGATGTTTAAACCGACACGCTCTATAGGAAATACCAGGGGCTGATAGTTCAAGGATTAACAATCACTGGCAGCCAAGCTGGATAATGTTTCATTCTTGCACTGTGTGAGCTCTCAACTTGATGAACACTTTAAGAAATGTTAATTGAAAACCTTGCAGAGGAGACTATTAGGAGGCAGCCTGTTCCTGCCTGATATCCACGTCGGAAGTCAGACTGCATTAAGGTATTTGTCTCCCTTATCGGCCTGGTGTGGTGGTGTTTCTCATGCAGCTCTGCTCTCTTTCCCAGGCCCATATTCTATTATCGTGGCAACGAGATGATGGCGGTGAGAGTTGGGCTTTACAAAGCTCACTACTGGACCTGGAGCAACTCCTGGGAGGAGTATGGCAAGGTAACAGCACATGGACCTGCTCCCAGGTGTCACTGGTGCTCCTGGGGGCAAACAACCCTTTAAACAGTTTTAAGTTGGGGATATCACCAATTCATTTTCTTAAGGGCTACCAGATGCGCTGTGGAGGTTTAAATTGGATATTAGGAATTATTTCTTCCTTAAAGGGTTGTCCAGCTCTGGCACAGGGAGTCCCCATCCCTGGAGGGATTTAAAAGCCATGTGGATGTGGCACATGGGGACATGTTTAGTGGTGGCCTTGGCAGTGCTGAGGAATGGTTGGACTTGATGATCTTAAAGGGCTTTTCCTAAATAATTCTATGATCCTATGAAAATCTAAGGAGACAGGTGTCACACACCCCTCTCCTGAAGTCAGGGACAAGTAGAGGAAAATGGGCAAATTCCCAGTTCTCTGAAGGTGCTCCCTTTAACGCTCACTTAATCCCCCTTAATATTAAACTTCTTTCCCTGCTGAATTCTGAGCTTTCAGGTATCCCTTTGCAGTTGGACTTGCTGATCCCTCTGCGTCCCTTCAACTCGGGATATTCTGTGATTCTGTGAAAATCTGGAGGCCGATGCCACATGGATCACATGTCTTGCAGTTCCTAGGACAAAACACCTGGTGCCTTGAACTATTTAAATGGAACAGGGATGGGTTTTCTGGGTTTGTGGTGTTTTTTCCTTGAAAGGTGAAAGGAAAGCTGTAGGAAAGGCACAGTAGAAAGAGCAGTAAATTCCATGTGTTTCATCTACTATCAGCATTTTTGCAAGCCCCCATCACACAGTGCTTTACATTTTGTTAATTTTACTTATTTCCTGGCTGATCTCCTCACAATTAGATGTTAAGCACTATTATTTCTCTTTCTTTTTGTATCTTTCTTGCCTCAGACTTGGGTACTAAACTCTGGGGCATTTTCTAAGTGGCAGGTTCACACGTGTGCCTTGCTGATTATACTTTTAGACATGAACTCAGTGCATTAGGACACAGCTCTCAGCAAAATCCTGACAGCAGACTGGGACTGGGGAGGGATTGTTTGCATGATTTATTTTTTTATGCCTCTTTTTTTGAACTTATGGTAGGTCCTCAAGGCATCACAGGTGCAGAACTAAGTGCTGATGACATTTGTGGATATAAAAGTGCACGGATTCTTTTGCTGGGATGTCCTGGGGGTAGAGTGAAACGTCAGCTCCAAGGGAGTCATTTACATTCAGGGTTGTAAATATGTGTTTGTCTTCCTGAAGGCTGTAATGCTCCAGGAGTCAAAGTTTGTTTTACGGGGAGTAAGGAGGAAAGGAAAGTTGACTCTAGAAATATATTTTACGCTCTGTCTCAATGCTAATTCCACACAGATAAAATGAGATAATTTATTTGTCTAGTATGTGAGTAAAACCCATATATCTCAGTGGAGGATTTTCCCTGTGTGGGAGACACTGGGAGCTTGTATGTCCATGTGTTTGGGTGTAGGGATGGGCTCATGCTTTTCCCATGTGCATGGAAAATTCCCACATGAATTATTGCTCTCCATGGTGATAAAAGCACATACCCACACTTACATACACAGTTGGGGAATAAATAAACCCCTACATTGATCTCAACTTATTTCTGAATGTCTGTGTGGAGCAGTGATAATGGGGACTGGTTCCTCCTTCCAGAGGCTCTCCCATTGTGAGCAATGGCAGTCATGCAATTAAGGAATATTTATTTCCTTCCAAGTCTTTGTTTAACTACTGTCTGATAAAAGTCAGCAATTATCCCCTACATCAGAGAGACCATTACAAATTCACTCTCTTTCCTGCAGCTTGGATCACATGTGCTGGATGTGGGGAAAATTGGAGCACATTAGTGGCCAGACCAGCCATTAACAACATGCAGAGGAAGCTCAGGCTGAAATTTGTTCCAATTCTCCTCGTGTCCTCGAGCCATTAATTACAAGCCTTGCAAGTTTAAAAATAGAAATAAATCAGAATGCAGACCAGTTCTGAGCCTTCTTGGAGGAGTTTCTAAGCTCACCTTGTGATACAGTTGCCTCTTTCAGTGACTTCCCAGCTGTGTTAATACTGGACTCCAGAATCAAAAAAGCCAGTTTGTTTGCTAATTTAATTTGAAAAACATATTTAAATCCATGCACATCTGTGGCATTTGGAATTCTGACTATTTGATAAGTTTGATTTGCCATCTCAGCAGAACTTCAGCTAATGAGGCCTTGTTAATTGTATGATCTTTAGAGGCCCTTCCTCACTGCGATTCCAATGTGATGCTGTATTAAACTTCCAGATATGAAACTCTCTGTGTCTGAAGGTCCACACTCAGACCTGGAGTATTTGGTTGGCATGTCATCCGTTGGAAAGAGTTGGCCAGATGTAGCAGAACAGCTGCCTGCACATTTTTAAGAGGTTTGTTTTGTGGGTGGTTGAATATCTCATTATTTGGACAGATGCAAGGCCCAGTTTAGTGAAGCCTCCTTTCACTTTCAGAATCCCCTACGTAATTGACAGTGTGGGAAATCATCAATACAGAAAACTTGCCCTAGTTTTAATACACACTTGGTGCATTTTTGTTTGAATTTCAGATGAGATTATACCATTAAAGCAGCTAAACCCACATTTTCATGTTGATACTGGAAAATGGGAAACTGGTGCCTGTCCTGGGTCTGTCTAAGATGACTAGAATGAGCAAGGAAGGATGTGGCCAACTTTGGCCCCTCACCTGGAAAGCTGGGTTTGAATGGGGGGTAAGTTAGTTCAGCAATAAAGAATGTACACACAAATAAAAATGCACCAGGGAGACACAGCTTGCAGAAAGCAAAGCCTAGGAAAGCAGAACAGGGATCTGAAGGCTTCTCTCCATATGGCAGTTGGAATATTTACCCTGGAAACATCCCATGCAAGCAGTACACAGGTTTATAGTCATCCCAAAGTCCCCTGACAGTAACATGCCCTTACTGGTCTGCATCCTCTGCCTTATGGCCTGGGATTAGAACTTGTCATCTGACACAGAGATGAATTGTGCTCTTCTGTTCTTCCCGGTTTTTGCTTGTTTATTTTTTAACCCCCAAGCAATTTCTTTTTCTAGTCTGACTCCTGTCATAAAGTCTTGTAGTCTCTCTCAGTGCTGGAGGATACCTTGATGCTCTTTTCTGCTGGATTAACTGGATGTTTTGATTCTTGAAGGGATGGTCTCTTGAAAGCATAAAGGGAAGGCTCACTCAGCAGAAGCAAGTGGGAATAAGCACTTCATGGGACATTTTCCCTGTGGATTGCACAGGATGCTTATTTAGAGCTGTTTACCTGGCTTCCATCTGTATAGGTGCTCATGTTTACATAATTTGACATCTCTGACATTCAAGAGGTGATAAATGGGACAGAGAGAGATGAAAGGAAACCTGACTTGAAAAATGTGTTTGTATTTTTAAATAGTTTGGTAGAGGGAGAGAGATCTCCCTCCTGCACAGGGCTGAGTCCCTGTTGCTCTGACTGATGGGTATAAAGCTTTTCCATTTTTGTCCACCTTTCTTACAGCAAAAATCAGCAGTGATAAAAATAGCAGAAGGGAGAACTAAGGATAAACCTGGAGAGGTCCCTCGCATAGTGTAACACACAGGACTTTTACTGGAAATCACCTGTAAAATGCTGTTCTTGTTTGGAAGTAGGGGTCTGCAAGGGGCAAAACTGGATATTCTCTATAGATTTAACTGAGTAGGTAGCAAGTCCTCAGGAATCTACTAATTTCATGCTGTGTGGGGGAGGCAGGAGTAGGAGCTGCAAGAGAGAGGAAATTTCCTTTTCTCTGCCTGCCACCAAGAGTATCCAGCACAGAACAGTCCTTGTGCCCTCCAAGAGCACTGATGCAAGAAGGGGAAAAATAATTAAGAAAAGCATGTGGAAAAGGCCCTTTGGTTGTTGGAGAGTGGCTGATAACATCAACCTTTCTGCTGTCAGCTTGTTAGGAGTGTTCACTGAGTTTCCAGAGCGCTGCTGTGACTTTAAAGGATGGCTGTAGGTGCCTGCCAGCAGCTCCTATTGTTTTAATGCAAAATGCCAAAGGGGTTATTCCAGTCAGGCTGTCTGATTGCCCTTCTCCTCCACGTGAAGGGATCGATAAAGCCTTTTCTGCACAGGGGATGTGAAGTCAAGTAGAACCTCACAAATAATGACATTTCATTGTGGTCCTCTGAGCATATGAACCGGCCATCGATCGGGAGGCTTGTGAGCTGCCCATCTTCGGGGGCTGCCCATCTTCTGGGGGCTCTTCCAGCCACTTAACACATTAGAGGCAATTCTTGGTCCACAGTGTTGAAGCTTGGCAGTCACACTTTGAGATGTCTGCTCATCCTGAGCTCCACTTTAGGAGGATTTTGCTGGAAATCACCCAGGAAGGGAGAGCACCATTTACAGGTGCTGTGGCAAACAGCAAGAAACAACATTCCCAGCTTTCATTAACAGCTGTGCTTTTCTCCTTCCAATATTAACACGGTTTTGCTGCTCTGGGTTTTTTGTGGTGGAAGGAGGAGACATGAGCAGGAGACAGATCCAGATTTGTGCGGCACTATCCAAATCCGCGGCCGCCTGTCAAGTCGGAGCGATCTGGGCTGGAGCCAGGGTGAGGAATTGCCAGAGGGCTCACGTTAACACAAGTGGTGATTCCATCTCTTGGCCCAGAGCCCAAACTGGCAACCGGCTGTGTTTGTCTCATGTCTATATTGACACAGCATCTGTGGTCCATTTGCTCTGGAAATTAGAGCATAAGCTGTGCAGCCAAGGGCTGCAGTGTCTTAGAAACAAGGAAACAATCTGGGTTACTTGATTGCTGGGAAGGACAGGAAGATGGGCTCTCTGGGAGGTTCATGTAATGGACAGAGAATGTTATGTTTTAATAATAATAATAATAATAATAATAATAACTTCTGTTGGAATTTCTCCTACGACAAATAGTTTTACACAGTGGTGCAAAATGCTGTGTTAGAGCTAGTACAGAGCTGAGCTATGTCTGGTGCCATTTGATGCTCTTTTATGGGCTCCCTTAGAAAGCAGGAAATGTTCTAGACAGGGTCTTCTGTTTTGGCTTTCATGCTTTTGTGATGGAGGAGAAAAGCTCCAAGAGCTTACCTAAACACAGGCAGTGATCTTTCCACTGTGTTTGGTCAGCATTACCTGTGGACATGGAAATTACAGAATCACTGAGGTTGGAAAAGCCCTCCCAGACCATCAAGTCCAACCTGTGACTGATGCCCACCTTGTCACCCAGACCAGAGCACTGAGTGCCACGTCCAGTTGTTCCTTGGACACCTCCAGGGATGGAGACTCCATTTATTACCTTGGATAGTGAGCAGGATAAAATATTAGGAATGTGCTTTAAGTGGCTCTTGATCCCTGCATATTGTTATTAACAGTCTGACAATAAATAGCTTTAAGGGAGTGACAGGGGATGAAGGGGTGGCAGATCTGGGTTGTGTTATCCTGGTGGATAGGACAGGCTTAGGCACCTGTCGGCTCTTCTCTGACATGACATAGCTCCAGACATCACCAAACCTTCCAAGCAACCAGAAGCGTGGTCTAGGTGCTCCAGAATGTGGTTTGTCTTGCCCTTAAATAGTTCTCAAGTCTCAAGCAGATTTAATTTAGACTGATTTGCCCCGGGAAAGCAAAGCAATCCAGACTTGGGGATCCCAGGATTTTTAAGATGGTATAGGATTTCTTTCCATCCTGAGAATTGAAAATGCTTTGACTGACAAACAGAATGAGATAAAGGTGTGAAAGATAAGTTAAATATTCTTTTCTAGCAAAGGAACAGAGGACTGGTCTCCTCTGGCTGTATCTGTAGTGTGTTAGTTACTCTGATACAGGACAGTGCCTTGATCAAGGGTTTGAGGGTGTATTTTTATACATTTAATGTATAATATATATTTAATAAAATATAATATATATAAAATAAAATAATATATTTATATCATATTTTTGCTAATCTGTTGAGGAACAGGTAGAAAATCTTTGAAGCGCTCTCTGCAACTTGAATATTGGCTGTCACACGGTACATAAAAATAATAATAGTCCATTTTATTTGCAGAGATAAAGTTGAAATGCCTTAGAAATTTATAGGGTGGTTTCAGCCAATGTCATAAAAAGGTAGTTTTATTTATTGGAGTTTTATTTATTTATTTATTTTGATTTTCCGCTGCTTTTGAAGAGGGCATTGAGTGCTTAAATTAGAAGGACAGACAGCTTTTGGCTGGTACCGTCAGGCAAATTGTACTTTCTTTCCTGGGAATCTCTGGGACTGTAGCCTGGGCTGTGTTCTGGAGTCCAGACTACAAAGAATTTATAGGAAACAAAAGCTAAAATGTAAACAGAGCAATGTCTAAACAAAGACCCAAGAGACTAAAATCTTCTTTCAAACCGAAGCGTTTGCAGCCGAGGAGCATTGTACCAATTAGCAGGCTCTTAATTAAATTGCTTGTTTGATTTGCATCCAAATTATAATTTGGATGTTATAGAGGCTTTGATACCTTTTTATTAACTGGTCCTTTTATGGAAAAAAAACCACAAAAATCTATTTTCCCTGTGTGTTCCAGAGGCCTGTGGCGTCACAGGGTGGAAAGGTCAATCAGTTTTGTATCCATTTAAAGTCCATTATTGGTAGGGCCACTCCAACCTATCAAGCAACTCCCTTATTTTTCCAGTCAGTGATTCAGGAATCTATAGCTCTGTGCAGATAAATGGGATTTCATGGGCTTCTAAACTTCTTGCTTTATTGAAAAGCAGAATATTAACTGCTCCACTGACCAGCTGTCCATTAAAAACATGGGATATTTTTAGAAAATTGTTTGCCAATCAAATCCTACCAACATCTGTAGAGAGCCTTTTCAGTTTGTTTTATAAGCAAATGCTACAGCTGCTTTCCCACTTCCATTGAAAGATTCCCATTTACCTTCTCTCCATGTCTCTGTCCATGTCTCGGGGCATTTTGAGGGATTGTAAGGAACCCAGCGTGGGAGCTGGAATTGTAAAGCCCAGCTTTAACAAGTCCATTTGGGGCCAGTCCTTGCTGGGCTGGAGGGGCCCTGCTTTATTGGCTGCTCAGGGAAATTAGTGCTTTTGCATTTTTGGCTATTCCCAGGGTTTAAATGGGTTCTGGAGGCTGCAGGCCAGGGATTAGGGAGCTCACAACTGGCTAATAACAGGCTGGGCTTGGGGAGCAGTAGCCTAGCAAGGCTGGAAGGGCAGATGGAGGGAGCTGGAAACTCTGTCCCTCGGTGCCCAGTGAGCACTTAACCCCTTACTGCTCCCAGTTGCTTTCCCAGGGCAATCCCCAGGCCTCTCAGGGTGACTCGGTGTTCCTCCTGGGATTTTGTTTTTGATCAGAACTGCAAAGTGATCCAATCCTCTCTATTTCGAAGCCACAGGAACCAAAGAGAGAGGATAGTTTCCATGTGCAGAATTTTTATGATTAAATGGTTCCTCCTCTTTATCTTTTGTTTTGCCATTTCATTTCAATGAATATTTTACAGGGATTGTATTTTTATAAGACAAGAATGTACGAGGTGCTTCAGCTTTTATGTCAGTGCAACTCCACTTTGTCACCTTATTTTACCCCACCAGCTCAGAATCTGTTTTGCAGACTGAAGTGGACTCTTGGGTGTTTGTAGGTATTTTGGAACAAGGTGCTGGTGAAAGTGTTGTCACTGGAATCGATTTTGTTCCCTCTCCTGTGTCACCCTTGATGACTTCTCTGCCTTTTCCTGCAGGGCACTGATTTCTGTCCTGGGCAGAGTGTCTCTGGAGTGACAACACACACACAGGAGGAACACACTTACCTGCCACTGCTGTTCCACCTGGGAAGGGACCCTGGGGAGAAGTTCCCATTAAGGTGAGCAAGTTAATGAGCTTGTGAAAACCTAGCACTGTCAGTGTATAAAATTCATTTGCTTTGGTAGCTGGTTCTTGAAATGTGCTTAAAAAATGTCCCAGAAATCCGTTCTTGGAAATAATGGTATTCCTGCACACTTTTTCTCAGGAAAAAGGAACAAACCTTAGTTTTCAGGTGGTCAGGTTAGATGGGTGTGCATATGGACTTGTCATTCCGGTTGTTCTTGTTCCATGTCCTACAACCCCTCAGGGAGGAGGAAAACACACATTTTTGGACAGGACAGGACTGATGCAGCACAGCTGTGGAATAAAACAGAGGTGCTGCTGAGTGTGGGCCTTGGAGCTGTGATTCTTTGTGTATTTTGGGACTAGGGAAGAAACAACCAGGGATCTGTGGGACTAGAATCTCTGGAAGACAGGTGTGGTAACCTTCCAATCTCCCAGCCCAGTTAAAGGAGCTTCTCCAGAGGCTGTTTAACAGGAGGACTTTCTGCCCAATCCTGTTCCATCCGTGGGCTCTCCTGGCTGTCTGAATCCATTTTCCTCTAAGCCTCCTATTGTAATATTTATCTCCAGCACACACCATGCCCTGAGAGATTTCTGGAAGGATTTATGGAGTCCTCAGCCAGCACAGCCCACAAAGAAATCTGCCACCTCCAAAAAGGCTCCCAAGGTGTTCCCACCTCCCTCCTTCTTTTACCCTGTGGCAAAACCAGCTGCAAACGGGGACACCCAACCTCATCCCTCACCAGTGGCACTGACTGGGAGAGTGTGGGAATAGATAAAGAGAAAACTGGTGCTGCTGTGACTGCCTGCCCAGAAATGGGCTTGTGCAGCAGCTTGGACAGAGGGAGATGTTTTCTGAGCTGACAGGGCTGCAATTACTCAACTGTTTTAAATAATTGAGTGGACACGCTCGCTCCGTTCGTTTCAAAGGATCTGAGCCTGTGCTGGCCACTAAGTGTTTTCACCAGAGAGAGAAGGGGGGGGAATATTTCCACTTCACTCTCACTTAACAGAGCACTTTAGAGTTGCATCAGGCAGTGGATAAAGTTCTTTGGGAGCCCAACATTAGCTCTGCTTTCCACTGCATTCCAGCACTAATGAATAAAGCAAATCTGCAGCTCCTGGGTTGTAAATACAGCTCAGTGAAAGGACACTGGGTTGGGATTCCAGATGGGACCATGGCCTGGGCAGTTTGACAACTATTTTATTTCACATGGACCTGGAGTGACAGGACAAGGGGGAATGATTCCCACTGCCAGAGGGCAGGGCTAGATGGGCTATTGGGAGGAAATTCTTCCTGTGAGGGTGTCGATGCCCTGGCACAGGTTGCCCAGAGAAGCTGTGACTGCCCCATCCCTGGAATTGTCCAAGGCCAGGTTGGATGGGGCTTGGAGCAACATGGGATAGTGGAAGGTGTCCCTGCCCATGGCAGAGGGTGGGACTGGATGGGCTTTGAGGTCCTTTCCAACCCGAACCATTCCATGATTCTGTGATTTTATATTAGGAAGATGAGTGGATAAAAATGACCTCTTTTTCCAAAAATCAAATAAGTGGGTAGTACTCTCTGAACTGTAGTTTGCCTACTGTGTTTGTCACCTGTGTCACCTGCTCCAGGTGACCCTTGCCTGCACAGGGGGGGTTGGACTGGGTGACCTCCAGAGGTCCCTTCCAACCCTAAATATTCTGTGATTCTGTGATACTGTTTGTGTTTATCTCTGGATTTGAGGCAGAGGAGCTCTTCCCTAAGAGGTGTTGGCAGCACACCTGCTTCCCTGTTCTTTAGCTGTTCCTTCCCACCCCCATGGATTGAGCATTGAAATAAATCCCAGTGTTACATCTGCAATCACTTCTCGTACGGTTCCATTGATTTTTTTGGACATTCACAAGCTGTTGTTTGATTGAATTTTATGGCAAGATTATGACACGATTATGGAAAGCTGTGCTGATGTTTATTATGCAGACCCTAATAGAAAATCTCTTTTTAGCAAATGACTCTTCCTTTCTCCAGCACATTCTGCCGCTATTGTCTCCTCTCTGGTCACAATGGAAAACTCATGGGAAGTGGGTCTCCTATATCGAATGTGGTAATTAAATTACCCTCATTTGTGGAGCTGTTACTGGTGTGTATTTTTATTTAGCTTAATTATCCCCCTTGGCAGACAGCCTGGTGGGAGTCCCAACACTAATGTTTCTCCAAAGGGAATCCAGCATCCTCTTCCAAGCCTGCATCTGCCTGTCCCTACATGCTGGCTGTGTTCTCTCTGCCTGCTTTTTCTCACTTTTAATTTCATTTATTCCTTATTTTAGTGCAGCCTTTTCTTTTCCCTGAAATGATTTTAATAATCTGTCATATCCCTTGATTTGCATTAATTTGGAGTGTAAAACAACTAGTAAGAGCTGTCATTGCTGCTCAGGAGGGCCTGGCGTCACATGCTTCTCCAGAGAGATTTGCTGCTTATGTATTTGGGCTCATTCTGGGATCCCAGGGGATCTCAGAGCCAGGGAATCCTAGAAATCAGCCAGCTCACTCAATTGCAGCAACATGCTTGACTTGCAGGTGTTCAGGGAGCTCATCTGAAATGTCTCTGGGTTATCACACTGCACATGCAGGACACTAAGAGAGAATTCTTCAAGGCTACAATTTCATAGATTCAGAGAATATTTAAGGTTGGAAAGACCCTTGGGATCATCAAGTCCAACCATTAAGTCAGCACTGCCAAGCCCACCACTACTTTGGGTCATCTCATGACATGGGTGTTGGAAAAAGATGGTGCCTTCCCACCCAAACCTTTTCATGATTCTGTTATTCTGTATTAGGAAGATGAGTGGATAGAAATAACCTCTTGTTCCCCAAATCAAACAAAGCTTTTCAGTCTTTGTTAAGTGGCTGCTGAAGGATCCCTGAAAATGCAAATCCTTCAAGGTCTGGGGCAGCACATAAAGTGTTTGGTTCCCTGGGTTTCTTGGTGAAGCAGGACAAGTCCTTCCTCTTCCTGACATGGTTCACTGGATTTCCTGGAGCCTGCCTGCAAACAATATCAGCAAAAGCCTGTCTCCCACAGGGACACTTTCCATGCAGTGGAAAAACTGGTCAGGCAATTACAGGCAGGTCCTGTTAGTGTGGTGAGTACACGTCTGGCAGTGCTGAGCCATCTGGCACTCTGCACTTGTGTTCCCTTCATGTGAGGCTGTGCCTGCACCCCTGCCCTTATCTGCTCTAGGAACAGATCTTCCCAACAGGGCTGTGACTGTTTCTTCCTGCTGTTTCCCCTCTGGATTTGACTGGAGTCTCTCCTGCGCCCCATCTTCTGCCAACGGACACAGTTGTGTTTGCTCCTTTGGCTTGAAATATCACAGAATCATGGAATGGTTTGGGTTGGAAGGGACCTTAATGCTCATCCAGTTCCACCTCTTGCCATTGGCAGGGACACCTTCCACTAGACCAGATTGCTCCAAGCCTTGAACACTTCCAGGGATGGGGCAGCCACAGCTACTCTGGGCAACCTGTGCCGAGGCCTCCCCACCCTTATAGGGAAGAATTCCTTCCCAATATCCCATGTATCCCTGCCCTCTGGCAGTGGGAAGCCATTCCCCCTTGTCCAAAGTCCTTCTTCAGCTCTCTTGGAGTCCCTTTAGGCACTGGAAGGGGCTGTAAGGTCTTTCCAGAGCCTTCTTTTCTCTTCAGATATTTATTAATGCTTCCCAATCTGGACTGGAGCGATTCTAGCAATCCAACAGCCTCCCAACCTTTGGATTTTGATAGGTGGGATTCATTGCCAAATTCATGTTATGAGTCCTCACACTGCCTGAACTTGCCTGGCTGATGGCACAGTGACGTCCCTACATCAGGAGACTGGATGGAACAAGATCCCTGGGCTGTGGGTGACCTTCAGGACTGACATGCTCGGGGTTACCATCAGATACATTCACTCCCAAGCTCTTGTCTCTCTGCTGGGAAAAGGACTCTCTGAGAAGCAGCACTGAGGAGTCCTGGCATTGACAGAACTTGGACAAGCCAAACATTTCCATGGCTGCAGGATGAGGTGGGACTTGAACACGCCTGCAGGGAGCAATGAGGCAAAACTGGCACCTGGAGAGGTGCTTGTAATAAGAAATCTGCAATACCAGGATAAATTTGGGCAATATATTTCAAAGAAGGGAGGTTGCTGCTAAATAATCTTTCTTTTGGTTGCCAAAAATGTGGTAATGTGACTGCACTTGTGTAAGAGTTACCTCGTTATCAGCTCCTTGGTGGTGAGAAGTGAACGGTTTGTGTCTTTTTGTTGTCTGAGAGATTGCCTAGATCAGAAAATACCTCTTTTTTAATAGCTCTCAACTTCAAAATAGAACTAAGGTTGTGTGTTAGGGAGCACAGAAAGCAGAAGCATTTCCTCAAGTCTAAGCAGGGTTTTGTTTCCTCCCTGGATGCAATAACCGGGGTTTTTGCTTCATAACAAAACACTCAAACTGCTCGCGTTACCAAATTTATCCAAATGCAGAACTAAAAGATCTGATAGGTCTTTTTCTTGACCACATTCTGTTATCTTTGGGGTATTGTGTGTCTGCTAAGTCCCACAGAGGGAACTTATTTCTCCAGTGTGACAAATTCAGTAAAATTATCTGTTGGTAACATCTTCACAACCACTTGTCAGTTTTATTATCCGAGTCAGATTATTGTTTATACACAACTTTACTAAATGCTTTATTACCAAGCAAGAAGAACACAAATAATAATATGTATATATATATATTTATATATAAAGCAAAGCTGGCACAACTAAAAATACACTCAACAAAATACCTAATCCAGCCTCAAGTAGAAAAAGTGTTTTAACTCCAAAACTGCAAAAGGAATTTACAACAGAAATCTCTCAAATTCTGTCAGTTTGAGCCAGAGGTGCAAAGCCTCAATAACAAGTAAGGACAGAGTAAGTGCAGCCTGCTCACACCTTGTTGTTACTCCAGGTTTATAGCAACTTCTGCTCTGAGCGATTGAGTTTTACTGAATTATGAACATCAAAATTCCTGTGTTTTACTTAGGGCAATGGATTTTACTATTATGGAAGAAAATGGAAGTGATAAGGCTTGGTTGATGAACATAATGATTTTAGAACACATTAATTAAGAAGAGAGCTCACAAGTGCCTATTTCGAGCAGATGGAAAATTCAGGAAATCATCAGAGAGGTAATTGCAGTGGTTATGGAGCCAGAAAAAAAGGGAAGGAGCTCCTGAAGGGAAGCTAAAGGGGAAAGGATCTGAGAGAAAAGTTGCCAGTCTTGCCTTACAGCTCAGGGCAGAAACCTGGCTGTGGGGAAGAGAGAGAAGGTGCAAAACAAGGAAAAAATGTGAATAACAAAGAGCCAGGATGGTGCCCAGGGGAGATGCTGCCTCCTCAGCATGGAAAAGAGGGAAATGGTACCAGCTGCATTGCAGGGGTGGATTAGCAGCTGCCACAGGAGAGGTGGCATTGAGAAACACTAAAAGTGTGGAAATCATGGATAAAGAGCCTCAGAGATGGCAATAAAAACATGGAGCATCAACCTCGCAGGGGCTGGATGCAGGAAGGTTGGGAGAAGCAGGTAAGCCAGGTGGGACAGCGGTACAGAACCAGGGAAAAGGGTGAAGGAAAATACACCTGTGGAAGAGAATCACTGGGGGGATTCTGGAAGCTGGGGAGTTAAAATTTCCATGAAAATAAGTAAGCAAGTAGAAGATCAGCACCATCACATCTTGCTGCAGGGAAGGTGAGGGTCTGTCACAGGTTGGACTTGATGATCTTGGAAGTCTTTTCCAACCTTAATGATTCTATGATTCCAAGTATTCCTGGGACTAAATGTGCATATGCCCCTCCGGGAATGCATCTGGGACCCAAAATGCTGCTGGACCAGGGATGAATTGGGGAACCTTTCAATCTTCTCTTTGATTCTTTGTTTGTTTTCCTTGGCCCTTTGAGTCTCTCCAGTAATTCCAGCAGCAGAGCCCCAAACCAGTCTCTGCCTCATCCACTGTGCATTCTTTAAATTGCAAATAAACTTGATAATAGAAGAGAGGAACTGAGGAAGACTGAATAATAAGACAAGATCAAGACTTGAATACTATGGTGCTGCAAAGCCTCAAAGCACTGATAACAGATAAAATCAAATTATCATAATCTGGGGGTATTTCACAATTAAAAATAATGGTTTTAATTAAAATAATTCCAAGGGAGAAGGAAGTAAAGTATCATTAGAAACATTTTATGCTCTTCCCATAACTTCATATAAATCCAACAGCTACTGTTCATAGAATCATGGAACTATAGAATGGTTTGGATTGGAAGGGACCTTAAAGCTCGTCTCGCTCTACCCACTGCCACGGACAGGGACACCTTCCACTAGACCAGGTTGTTCCAAGTCCCATCCAACCTGGCCTAGAACCCAGTGTCAGATTTCTGTGAATCCCATTTATAAAATTATGGGAATATATATAACATATAATTCCCATTTTCTTACATTCCTCTCAGTAACAACATGGTCCTGTCACTCCCAGGATAGACATACTGCACTATGCCCATATATAAATCATCAGGATGAGGCATAAAACATCTTTAAAACCTGCTGGAAATGCTGGTGGACTTGTTTGGGTGCTGATCTATCTGAGGGTGTATTTAATGATGGCAGAGAATCTCCTCTCCTTGCCCTGGGACGCCATCCGACCCCGCCATCCGACCCGAAAGCGAGAGACCACGGACAGCAAGATTAAACCAGAGTTTAACCCCAAAAGAGAAAAACCCTTCTCCTTCCAAACCTGGCTGTGTGTGGAGGGCACGGTGGGGTTAACAGCAGAGCAGGTTCCACTGGAGCTGTTGGGGAGGGAGGATGGGAACAGATTGCCAAGGCACAATTACACTAAATGAAGGAAGCACAGCCCACACCTGTGCCTGGGACCCTGTGCTCCAATCCAGCCCTGATTGCATCTCCAGGGACTTCCCGGAGGTAAAGTGTCAATTAGTGTAATGACCCTGGACTTTGTCCACTCTGTTCCCTCCTTCTGAGCGTGGAATAATTTCATGGACGCTGGGGGATCTCTTTTAGCAAACTCCTCACAACACCACCTGCTCACCCTCTCATTCTTCCAGTGCTATTCCCAGCTCTCCTTCCACAGGATTGTTGGACTGGAATACAAAATGCAGCATGCCCTGGAGGCACCGAGGTCTGGATCTTCACAGACAATGATGCCCAAACACCTGTATAGATAATATTATCTTTTCTTTGGAACAGGGAATGTAACAAACCCTGCCTTACAGCCCAGTCCTGCATATGAATTCAAGAAAGGATGGGACTCCAGGTAGGAGAGGTTCCCAGCTCCCTTAACAACTCAGACTGATTACCATGAGGTAATTATCCCCATTTTACATGCAAATTCTAGGCACTCTTGCAGATTTTGTCTCAAAATGCACTTGCTTAGGGCTGGAGGCAGTTTTAACCCCTGTGCAGTCAGCAAATACTTCACAAATCTGTGGATATGGGATCTTGGGGCACACTCTGGAGCTAAACAGAAATGTCTGAGAAAAAAACAGAGCTTATCAGAGCCAGGAATAGGGATCTCCATGGGGCCAAGGCAGGAAAACCAACCCCCATGGAATGGGGATCTCCATGGGATCAGGACAGGAAAACCAACACCCACGGCACAGCATCTCAATGGATGACTCCAGCTTCAGGTGAAGTCCTGGTGCCATCCTGCAGGCATTGCACTCCCCAGCCTCACAGGGAGACTTCACAGACCTCTGGAAAAGGAAGACAATCCATGTGTTCATCAGGGCACCTGAAGATGATCCATGATGATGTCCCAGTGTTGACTGACTCGAGGTCATCGCTGTTGTGTGTGGCACTACAAGGAAGACACCTGCAATCAGATCTGGTTTAAACTGGTGTCAACAGGTTGAGCCATCTTAAGAGCACATTAAGGCCTACTGAGGTTTATAGGCTGGGGTATGACTTGGAGCATAATTTATCCACGTTTTTTAGCTTGAGGCAGCTTTGTCATGTGAGAACTGTGGGTCATTTATAGGGGCCGAGGTGTTTCCCTCTTGCTTTGGGGATTCATTCAGCCTGTGCTAAACACTGAAATAATCTAAAAGCGTGGAAGCTACAGGGGAGAACAGTTCAAAACACTAGGAGCTGAGGTTAGGCCAAGATTTCCTGTCACTGCTGAGCCAGCTGGAAAAAAGAGTGTCCTGAACATGGGAATTAAAGCAAGAAGGTGAGGTTGAGAGAGATGATTCTGCCCCTCTGCTCCACTCTGTTGAGACCTCACCTGGAATGTTCTGGGATCCCCAGCACAGGAAGGACATGGATCTGTTGAAGCAAGTCCAAAGGAGGCCACCAAGATGTTCCAAGGGCTGGAGCTCCTTTGCTGTGAGAGGCTGAGAACTAGGGATGTTTAGCCTGGAGAAGAGAAGGCTCTGGGAAGACCTTAGAGCCCCTTCCAGTACATAAAGGTGCTCTAAGAGAGCTGGAGAGGGACTTTGGAAAAGGATCTGGAGTGACAGGACAAGGGGAAATGGCTTCCTGCTGCCAGAGGGCAGGGAAAGATGGGATATTGGGAAGGAATTCTTGGCTGTGAGAGTGGTGAGGCCCTGGCACAGGATGCCTAAAGAAGCTGTGGCTGCCTCATCCCTGGAAGTGTCCACAGTGAGGTTAGACGGGACTTTGAGCAACCTGAGATAGTGGAAGGTGTCCCTTCCTGTGGCAGGGGGTGGAACTGGGTGAGCTTTAAGGAATCTTTCAACCCAAACCATTCTGGGATTCTGGGATTCTGTGATTTAAATGACTCAAGCTGACATTATTATTCTGTAGCATTCCCGTGTCTGAGGTTGCAGATGAGCATCAATGCTGTGGATAAATATAGGAGTTAAAGATTATAGCAAAAAAGACTTTTTTCATTGCAATAAGACTGGCATATTTGGAGCAAAAAGCAGCAGTCGTGACAACACATTGTTTCTCTTTCCTCCAGAGCACAGCTGTGTTTTCCACTGCTCTGTCCACATTATGGCTAATTTGGAATCCTTCATCTGAAAAGCCATTTCTGTGGATGAAATCGAGCACTTCAATATTTGCAAAGATGCTGTGGAGCTTAATTAGTTACCAGCAATATTTTATCTTATGGGTCCACTTTGAAAAGAAAATCTTAAATGCTGGAGAGATGACACAAGGATGTGACAGAAATAAACACAAGTTACAGGAGCAGCAGGAGGAGGCATTAAAGGATTCGCTATCTAGAGTATCAAAGTCTAACGATTAAAATATGTACTAATTTGTATTAATCCTTAATATGAGCATCTTTATTAAGTGGGATTATCTCAGGTTTGGAAGAACTTTCAAGTCCTGGTGCTATAGGTGTTTTGGAATCCTAAAACACTGAAACACACGTGTCTCCTAAACTGATTCCAGCTCCAATTCCATCACTGGCATATGTAGGCTGTACAATATTTCTGGATCCCTGATTGCATCCCATTTCCAGCTCAGATGCCATGTGTGTCCCTGGAACTCGCCTGTTTTTACACACCCTCCTCCGCGTGTTTGTCTCCAGCCTTCCCTCTCCATGTGCAGGCTCTCCTGTCCTCTGTGTGTCAACCCAGCTTAGCTGTAAACCCTCTCTGCCTCCTCTAAAATTGTGCTTTGATTTTTTTTTTTTTTTGCTGCCGGGCTGGAAATCCTGCACATTTGGAATTCAACCAGAAGGCTTCCAGATAAAATCACACCAGGCTGAAAGGCCACTGTGCCTTGGGGATGCAATGCTGGGATTGCTGCCCTGAGTGTCCTCGTCAGGGTGTGAGTCAGAGATGGGCTTTGGCAGCTCCCCAACTTCTTTGGAGCAGTGCAGGAGTAACCTGGGAGAGCTTATGTGGGATGCATGGGGAGAAGAGCAAGGAAATTCAATTTATAAGAGCATGTAGTGACAGGACAAGGGGGAATGACTTTACACTGACAGAGGGGAAATTTAAGTTGGGTATACAGAACAAACTCCTTCCTTCCTGTGAGGGTGGTGAGGCCCTGGCACAGGTTGCCCAGAGAAGCTGTGGCTGCCCCATCCCTGTAAGTGTTCAAGGCCAGGTTGGACAGGGCTTGGAGCAACCTGGTGTAGTGGAAGATGTCCCTGCCCATGGCAGGGGGTGGAATGAGATGAGCTTTGAGGTCCCTTCCAACCCAAGCCATTCCATGATTCCATGATCCTGTAAAATTCGAGAGTTTCTCAAGGATATTCTGAATTTCCATGTGGTCCATCAGCTCAGCAATCTCTCTACCAGCTGGGTGTGAGAGCCACACTTTGCTCAAGCTTTTCATTTCACATTCTCTTCCTTTTCATTTCCCATTCCCTTCCGGTTCTCTATCAGCAGAGCTCAGGTCTATCCCCACAATCAGCCTCTCTCTGGATGGCTGCCGAGCTGGGATATTTATAGGGTTTACTGGAAACTGTTGGCACATTGCTAGGCTTCGAAATGTGATTGTTTTGCAAAGAAGGAAATTAGCTGGAGTGTGGGGCTGCTGGCCAGCTTGGACTGCGAGCAGAGGGAGCCCGAGGTCAGGTCATTGTTTCTTTTATCTTCAGAAGCAATTTGCCGCTCTCTGTGTTTTTTTAAGTGACTCTTAATGTGATGGACAAAGTGAGATCACTGAGTAGGAATCCTCCATTTTAGAAATACTTGAGGTATTAGTGAAGTACACCCTGAACCACTTAAACAAGTACCTACTGGAGTAGTCGGGTGGATAAGAATCTGGTAATTTATAACCGTGTTTGAGGAGTGACAGATGGGTCCCAGCTTGGACTAATAAAGCTGTAATGGAAGAATGTAGATGGGGCAGAACCTCGGGATGTTGTGAAATGGAGGAGATATTCTTGTCTTGGACAAGTCCCTTCTTCTTCTCCATCTTCCTGTTCGTGTAATTTTAGTTCATTTCTTTGGTGATTGTGGAGTTTAACAGGCCGAGGGTTGTGTTTAAAACCCTTGGCTTGAGAACACTCTTGTAAAACAAAATATTGACATTCCCTTGGTTTCCCTACAATAAACATCTCCAAGTGAGGCAGGTGTTGCAGGAAAGCACTTAGAAGAGTGGGGGTTGAATGTTGGAGAGCAGGTTGACCTCAAGTGTGACATGCTGGAAGGATTACCTCTGCAAACTTCTGTCCAACCTGTCTGGCCACATGTTAGTCCTGTGTCTGGGAGGTCTCCCTTGGTAATCATTTAAGGGAAAGCTTGAGGACAACCCCAGAAACGCCTTTCTTTGTACCTGCCACCTTTGCACTCCCCTCAGGACTCAACATGCGCTCACAGCATTCTGAGGAGAATTCTGAGGAGGAAACATTTGGGGCCACTGGGACCAGCGGATTTGAAAACAGATGATCTGCCAGGAGCCAGGTGCTTTTCTGGGGAGGACCAGCACACCTGCCATCCGTGTGGCCCTAAGCAGAGCACCTGGACTCTGCCAGCTCAGGTGTTTCACTCCCCTGCAGACCTATGGGCAGTTGACAGTATGTTTACGTATCCTTCTCCCTGGTGATGGCCCGGGAAGTCTTCTGGCCCAGGTTGGTGATGTGGACACTGAAATGATGCCCCACCAATAAGATCTGTATTTTTTCCTGTTCCAGTTTTGCCAGTGAGGAATATCAGCGTGCCATGGAGCGGATAACTGGGATTGTCCAGCAGCACAAAGACACGCTGATGCCTGGGGAGCCACAGCTGAATGTGTGTGACAAGGCCATTATGGTGAGTGCTTAAAGCAGAAACACAGTGGGGAATCCTTAGCTTGAAATATGTATTGTAAAGCCTTCATGAAGTGTCACTTAATTCTGGGAAGGGATGGAGAAGGGATGCTCACTCACCTGTTTGTGGCTTCCTTCCTTAGAGACAGGGCAGGATCCACAACTGTAGATCCTTCTTCTCCTTCCTAATCGCCTCCTACAAATCTTAAAAGTCATGGAATCATCGAAGCATGGAGTGGTTTGGGTTGGAAGAAACCTTAAAGCTCATCTTGTTCCACCCACCTTCCTTCCATGGGCAGAGACACCTTCCACTAGACCAGGTGACTCCAACCTCGCCTTGGACACTTCCAGGGATGGGGCAGCCACAGCTTCTCTGGGCCAGAATAATTTCATCCCAATATGCTATCTAACCCTGTCCTCTTTGTTTTGAGTCCTCTGTGTCTGAGTGGTGGCACTGGGACAGTGCTTCTCTTTCAGTGATGTATCTTTGATCTTGTTCAGTCTCCTCCAGTTCCACCCATGCCTGAATTTTCCAAGATCTTTATGGCTTGAGACATGACAAAACGTTTTCAATTCTCTTTTCTGTTTCAAGTCTCATGTTGAAAAGTTACAGTTTGGCTTTCCTGTCAAACACAGCTTGGTTTGTTGAGAACCTGGGAAAGCAACTGGATAGTGTGGGGGAGGTAAAGTTGTCAGATGATGAGAGGCTGTGTAGTCTGAGGGAATGTGTCTGTGGGCTGACACAAAATAGTAACAGCAACATCTTTCTGATGCTGAAATAATCTACTGAAACAGCCAGAACCTGCTGCTTTGGGTCTGTCACCAGGAAAGAACTAAAGGTGGATTTGTGTCCCCTCAGTAACAAGGAAAAGATCTTTCTTAGCCTTGTCCCATCTTTTTATTTTTGGCTGTTAAATAGGAAAAAGATTTGAAGGCCCATTGTTTCTGTGCTGTTTTCTTTTCTTATTCAACTTTTCCCCTAATAAACACTGTTCTGTGCTCCCCTGGGACCTTTTGGATTCAGGAACTGTCCACGGAGCCTGGCAAAGGCATTTCTTCTGTGCTGCCTCCAAAACTGGTTCACAAATTTTAGGCCATCTGAGGCAGAAAGTGGGCTGGGGAGGATCCCAATTCCAGGAGAAACATTCAAATGCCAACAGGAAGCATTATGAGTTTTGTAATCTATGTACACTCCTTACAGACTGATTGCGTGGTCACTAAACCAAAATATCAGGCACCAAATTGTTGCCTTTTGAGACCAGAAATTAAGAAAACCAAATCTTTTTGGAGTGGTTGGTAGATTGGGCCTGATATCTCTTTGGGGGATACTGGGAGATAAATATTGTTGACTAATACAATCTAATTTACTGTCTCCTAAATCTTGTCACCTATTTATTGGATATGGGTGTTTAATATCCTTTCTGGGACAGAGAATTGTCTTTACTTACACATAAGCAAAGTGTGTGGAAGTGTTCAAGGAAGTGTTCAAGACCATGGAGTGACAGGACAAGGAGGAATGGCTTCCCACTGCCTTCCCTGTGAGGGTGGGGAGGCCCTGGCACAGGTTGCCCAGAGAAGCTGTGGCTGCCCCATCCCTGGAATTGTTCAAGGCCAGGTTGGACAGGGCTTGGAGCAACCTGGGATAGTGGAAGGTGTCTCTGCCCATGGCAGGGGCTGGAACAAGATGAGCTTTAAGGTCCCTTCCAACTCAAACTATTCCATGATTCCGTGGCAACAGAAGCATCATTTTGGAGCTCCTGCAGTCGTGGGATTGATGGATGCACAGCAGCACCAGCCCTCCGGAGCTGGGAGGTCTTTGCTGGCCCATCTGTGGTGTGTCCCACCAGCAGTGTCCACGAAGCTCCCACAGAGCCATCTCTGCTGTTTTTTCGTCCTGTGGAAGTGCAGGAAAAGCTGTTCCATGCATGGAGCCATGCTGGCCTGACTTGCAGCATGGGTGGTGTCCCCAGGGCTCCCAGCACAGCTCCAGGAAAGCCTTGGACTGTGAGACTGAAACACACACCACTTATTGTTTGATATTTTTCAAAAGAACAAACATTTCATTTGTTCTTTTGGCTCTCAGTTCCTTCTGCAGAGTGGCCTAAAATTTCCAGCTGTGGTTGTGCATTTTAAAATGGAGAAACAGATTTAGGAACCAGCATTAATTGTTCTCAAAGCCTCTGGAGCCCTTGGTGCAGAGATGCCTCCACCAGAGTTCCCTCTGTGTCTGCTCCTCTGCAGGGATAGCTGGTGTCTCACTGCCATCTGTTGTCAGTTCCATGGAATAAAATCCTGCTTCAGCATTTTTTTTCTGGGGTTAAGCTTTTCGTTTCCTCCATAGGAATTTACATCCAAGAAAACGTAAATATTTGAAGGATAAAAATAAACAAAATGAAAGGCAATAGGTCAGAACTGAACTGGCCTTTGATATGTACAGACCTGAGAGAGGGAGGAACAGGGAATGAACACAAAAGATTTCTGAAGTCAGAATGGGAATTACAACCTGCCGTTCACATGACCACGATCCCAAATTTTAAATGGCAAAATGCCAATTAAATTAAAAAAGTTCATTTTTCCAAATTCTTTCCTTTGTTGATCCCTTAGGAAGCTGAGGTTTGCAGTGGGTCTCCTTGCTGGTGTCCTTTCTCTGTTGTACACAGGCAGGTAGTTCAAGAAACGTGGAAACAAGGGAGACAAATAGTTTTGTGTGGAAGAGGTGTCCCAGGAATGCCTTCTGCTCCATCTGCTCATGGATTCATCCATCAAAATGCTCATTAAAATACCAGCATTCTTATCTCTCTCACACCCTTGGCCTTCTGCTGCTTTTTGCTTCCTCAACAAAGTGCCTGGATATCACAGTGCTAAGAATGGGAACTCTTCTGGACCCCAGGAAAATTGGGAATGTCACCAAAACCTCGTGGTCTGGTTGCTCTGTGCTGCTACAAGAGAGAGAGGAGGGTCACAGAGTCCCAGCAAACTGGTCTGGGAGAGACCAGGAAAGATGCCAGAAGAGGGAATCATGTGCTGCAGAAGGATTTGTAGCCTTTCCTAAAGCTTTTATTTGACTAGTGTTTGGAATGGGGAAGTTTATGAGCCCAGAAGCATCGGCTGCAAGAGGAGTTTCATTTTTCAAGCAGGACATAAAAGTGTCTTTGTGAGGATCAAAAAGGGCTGGTTGGGGTTAGAGCTTAGGAGACACTTGGTGTGAATCATCTTTCTGTCTATTTTTGTTTGTCTTTAACAGAATTGGTCCCCTCCAGGCTGTGAGAAGCTTGGGAAGTGCCTGAAAGCGCCTGAGTCTGATCCTAAGAAATGCTCTTGGCCTCACTGATCTCTGCATCCCTCCAGAGCTGCACAGAGAGCCCGGAGCAGCCGGACATCCAGCGTGTCTGCTCATGTTGGCACTCCTGTTTACACAGGAAGGGTGTGATGTGTGTGTGAAATCATCACTTGTTCTTCCAAAAGGGCCAGTGTTTATATTCCTCATGCTCAGGGTTTAGCCTCCACTCCTCTCTTCTTCTGGTTGTTTCCCTAAATGGTAACCTCAGCAAAGTCTGTTTCAGCTGTAAAAGCTCTCTGGACAATGACAACTCTGCCATCACCTCCAAAATGCCATGGATTCCCCTTGCTCCTTCCACCCTTGGATTCCCCTTGCTCCTTCCACCCTTGGATTCCCCTTGCTCCTTCCACCCAACCTGCTCTCCCAAATCTTTGCTCACTGGGATGCCCCAACAGCAGCCATAGGGATGGAGCAGGAAACTCAAAGCTGCCAGAAAGCCCTGCCCAAAGTGCCTGTGTTTTGTGTGCCTGTAACTTGTTGTTTTAACATTTGATTTCCATTGTGAATTCTGGATATCAACTTGTTTTTCCTTTCTTCCCAAATTTGGGAGTTCTGGGTGCAGCTGCTGGGAGCAAACAAGGGCTCCCTCCTGTTCCCAGCTAAGGGGTTGGGTTTGGGGAGAATGCCCTGACTTTCTTGCATCTGTAGCTGCAAACATTCCCTAGGTTATGGTACAAGGAAATTTGAAGATAGTGTTCAGGTAAGTATTGGATTAGGGTTACAGGAGCATTCCAGTGCCTAAAGGGGCTCCAAAATAGGACTTTGGACAAGGGATTGAGTGACAGGACAAGAGGGAATGGCTTCCCACTGCCAGAGGGCAGGGTTAGATGAGATATTGGGAAGAAAATCTTCCCCTTGAGGGTGGTGAGGCCTTGGCACAGGTTTCCCAGAGAACCAGTGGCTGCCCCATCCCTGGAATTGTCCAAGGCCAGGTTGGATGGGGCTTGGAGCAACCTGGTCTAGTGGAAGGTGTGCCTGCCCATGGCAGGGGGTGAGACTGGATTATCTTTAAGGTCCCTTCCAACCCAAACCATTCCATGATTCTGTTGCCTGATTGTTGGTATGCAGGACATTCATGGGGAACTGGGGGTCGGGTGATCATTTCAGGGGTTTTCTTAATTTCCAAAAATCCATGTCTAAATCTGATTTAAGTCATGCTTCTCATCTCATGATCCAGGCCCAGCCAAGTGCAGGCTCAGAAATACCCGTTTACATCAGATGTTAACTCTTGACCCTGTTTCCAATGCACGCTCTCCGAGGAATTCTCCTTGTGCAAACTTTCCACAGCCTGGGTGTAGCTCTTCTTTAAACAGAGTTCCTGGTGAGCGCGGGGCCTTCGCACGATTCCGTGGTGCAGATTCCTCGTCTGCCTTGGAGCCTGTTCCACACCCTTCCCTGTTGCTGATAAATGTGTCTTGAGCAAAACCAAGTTACTCTGGGGCTTCAGGGCAGTAGCTGGAAGAAACCCTGAGAATGTTTGGGTTCAGATTGAAGGAGGGGAAATTTAGGTCAGATATTAGGAAGAAATCCTTCTTTGTGAGGGTGGGGAGGCCCTGGCACAGGTTGCCCAGAGAAGCTGTGGCTGCTCCATCCCTGAAAGTGTCCGAAGCAAGGTTGGACAGGGCTTGGAGGAACCTGGTCTAATGGAACGTGTCCCTGCCCATGGCACAGGGTGCCATGGGATGAGCTCTAAAGTCCCTTCCCACACAAACCATTGCAAAATTATATGTTTGCACCACCAGCAGCTCCACTTGACGCCTCCAATGTTTCCCACAGTACACATGCCCTCTCTGTGTGATGATGTGCTCCCTTGGGAAAAAAATCCAGGTGCTCTGTCCTTGGAAACAGCTCGACTTCCTTCCCAGGCAAAGCTGGGACTGCTTGAGAGCACTGCCTGTGCCAACTGCTGTGCTGCCTGCTCTGGGCTTTCAGCTGCCTGTTCTTACCCTCCCTGTAATCCAAACACTCCCATTCTCTCCGTTCCTATGGTTTATGCTACCTGTAATCCCCTCCACAGTAATTCCTAGTGTACATCTCCTGAAGCTGGATAATCCTAAGAGATTGGCATAAGAACAGCACTTGAGTCAGCTCTTACTGTTCCACCTCTCAGAAATCCCAGCATTTCTTTCACCAGCAGTCTGTGGATCCCTGTGCATCTGCAAGTGGCATTTGTTTATAGTCCACATTTCTTAGCTGCCTTATGATGTTCCTAATTGTCCTTCAAGTATATCATGGCATTTCCAGCTCATCCATAACATTCCTCCTTGTTTTGACATAGCCTGGATAGCTCAAGGCTTGGGAGATTCTGACCAGCCAGTTCCTCAGTGGCACAAGGAGAGAGACTGGGAGGACATGTGGGTCTGTCAGCACAGGACACCAGATAAAACCAGTAACTCCCATTTGCTGGATCTGCTCCACCTCTGTTTTAGTGCTTCTTCGAGTCCAGAGATGGGAATGGAGCTGGGGAAGGGGCTGGAGCACCAGGAGTGGCTGAGGAAGTCGGGGGGCTCAGCCTGGAGAAAAGGCTCAGGGGGGACCTTCTCGCTTTTTCCAACTCCCTGACAGGAGGGTGGAGTGGAGGGGGTCAGGCTCTGCTCCCATGGATGTCAGGGAACAAGGGACAGGATGAGAGGAAACGGCCTTAAGCTGTGCCAGGGGAGGTTCAGGTTGGATAGTAAGGAAATTTTTTTGTGGAAAGGCTCAGAAAGCATTGGAACAGCCTGCCCAGGGCCGTGGTGGAGTCACCATCCCTCGTGTTCAAAAAACATGTGGATGTGGCACTTGAGGACATGGTGATGGTGTTGGGCTGATGATTGGAACTGATGATCTTAAAGATCTTTTCCAACCTTAACAATGCTGTGATTCCACGATTCAAACACCCAGAATTCTCGGAGTCCTGCAGTTCACTATAAAGATCCCACCAGAGGAGGGAGTCCATCACTGCAACTCCCTGGAAATCCACATCAGCCCTCAAATAGTCGTGAAGTAGCAACACTTCGTGGGGTTTTGTGCTGCTTATGAAGAGTTCTCATCATGGGATCAGAGCTGAGCACTTGCCTGGACATGTTCCTCAGTCCTTAGCACTTGAGAACACACACTGTGAGTGTTCTGGGTGCCTGCTTCCCCTGTCCCCTCCCTGCTGCTTCCTCCTTTTCTCTCACAGCTCTCAGTTCTGAAGGTCCTGCTTTTCCCCTGGAACTTGCTTGGACAAGCCACCCTGCTCTAAGCAGCCACAGTGTTTATCCTCTCCCCCAGCACTCGAAGTCCTCATTCCTCACTGAAACAATCTCTCAGGACCCAGATACAGGAGGAAAACTTTGCACTAGAAAGCAAGTAAGTGAATTCACTTAGTGTGTGTTTATAGTAAATGGACACAAAACAGATAATAAATAATCAAAGCTTAATGTGACAAAGCTTCTGCTTTAAATTTAAATAAGAATAGTAGTGTTACAGCTGTTTATCAGGAAGAATTTTAAATCAATTCCTCTCCCAAAGATGTACAGATTTAAAAGTTGTGAGATGAAGAACTAATGAAGGAAAATAATTTATCAGAAATGCATTCTATGATTTCACCTGTAAACCGGGGAATAACACTTTGCTGGGGGAGAGTCTCACAGATCACGGGACTGACTTGGGTTAAAAATAACTTGGTTTGTTTTCCCAGTATTATTTTTACCTTGGATCAATTTCCCAGCCCACAGAGCTGCCCAGGAGCAGTTCAGGGGCTGGAGGGGGACCAGGACCGGGGGTGAGGATGATGCCTGCAGCCTCCAAAATGCACCTTGGAGCAGGAAGTGGCCACATCTGCCCTTAATAATGACCCTGAGCCTCTGGTCTGAAGCTGCCCAGTTTGGGAACTGCCCATACTGGGCCAGGAGTGGGTCTGGTGGGGTTCACAGCCCACTCGGGGACCTGCAGCAGCCAAACTGGTCTGTTGGTGGCTTCTTTGCTCAAGCTACAAGACATAAATGCTAAAGGAATGATGATGTTTAATGCTGTGATGTTCCTTTCTTTATATTTATTATGCTAAATGCTAAAAGCTGAATATCTACTTGGGCTAAGAGTCCAAGGAATTTCTTTCTTGCCTTTAATTTCCAATTAGCTGAGCCTCTCGAGCCTCCCCGCTCTGCCCCTGAGGCTGTGTTATCATCCGACCCTCTGTGCGGAGAAGCTTCCGAAATGGATGGAACTAATAATCGTGGAAAAACTCCGGCTGCATTTACAGCCTCTGCCTGCAAAAGTGGAGCCTTGATTTCAAAGCCTGCGGCGACAAATGGATTATTTCGGTGGCAAATTAGTCTCTGGGGACCGACAATTTGGGGAGCTGAGCGCTGGAACTGGAAAGCAGCAGATCAATTCCGAACACTTGGAGCCAAGGTTAATGCCCTGCAAACTATTGAGTGCAGCGATGAAGGATAACGTGTCAAATGGGAAGCTTGGGAATATGGAATTAAAGGGAAAATGGGGAAGGTTGGAACAAGGAGAGTGAGCGAGACCCACAGATTTGTTAATAAAACCTGGGGACTGAGTTTTTGGGTGAGCGCTGAGGATGACAGTGGGATTTGAATAAAAGAACTAGACCTAACATCTCTGGGAAGGAGGGTTTTGGACTTGGGACAGTAATGGAAGCTGGCAGTTCTCATACCTGCCACACTGAGCCTTTCCCGAACATCATGGACAGCTCCCAAAAATTCCTGATTTCACATAAAGAGGATGAGACGAGGATCTCCTGAAGGTTGGAGACCACTCTTCCCACTTTTATTTGAAATAACCACATGAAATCATTCCAGCAGCTGAACAAAGACCTTTGGAAGGTGAGAATTAAATGGAGTTTGGGGGGGAGGCAAGTTTGGGGGTGCTGGGAGGTGGGTTTTGTCTGCAGAGTTTCCAGCAGCCTCCTGAGCACAGCCAGATGAGAAATCCCTCCCCAGGGATCCTGCTCTTGTCCTCAGCACTGGGAAACTTTACAAAAGAAACACACTTTTACTGTCTTAAGAGCTACTTTGCTTGTCCAGCTTCCAAATAACTGTTTTGCAGTTAAAATGGCTTGTTTTCCATCTCTCTTTACAGTTATAATACTTGGAAATGGACTTTTCCTTTTGTTTTCTGATAGTATTGGATGGTTTTGTATGTTATCAGAGGGCAACACTGTGGTGCCTCTTGAATTAAACTGTCAGATTTTAAGAACAGTTGTAAGGGAAGGACTGAAATCCCATTTTAGGTTCTTTTTTCCTTTGGAAAATGGCTATTTTAAAAACCCAGACTCCATTTGCCTGTTTTCTTTATATCCCCTTCCACCGTTCAAAGTTTTGTTGTTGCTCAAAGTCTAGTTGTGATTATATAAATCCCAAATAAAGGTGGATCAGTAGCCAAAAGCTTGTGGTCTTTTAGGCGGGAGGAAAAACTCTGCCTTCCAGCTTCTGGAGAGAGGCAATCTGGCAGCATTCTGAGCCTTTGTCCCTCTTGGAGTCACTTAACACCCTTCTGGGTGATAGGAGCTTGGTAGCACAATTCCCATCTGAAAGGGAGAGCAGATAAAAGCCGGCAGCAAGGAATGTGTGCCAAATCCATTAGTTCTGGAGCAGACACAAAATCCAGGCTGGCCAGAGGAGGGAGAGGAGTTTTGTGCCTTCTCCAAGGGCCTGATGCAGTGGGCAGGAGGTGCTGGCTTGGGCTCTGTGGGAGGCAGAGCTGGATTGACACTTTCCCCTCTTTTAGGGGGGCACAAAACCAGCTCCAATGCTTCTATCCCAATTGCAGGGATCTGGCTGGGGAGCTGCATTCTTCTGCTGTTGAAATAAGATATTTCAAATTTGTGTGTGTGTTTTTTTTTTTTTTTTTAATGGGTTTAAAGTGCATTTCCTCAGCTGAAACTGAAGCGAAACATTCCAGCAGATTTGCAAGGAAATTTCAGTTCTTGTTTCCCCTGGTGGAAGGGGTATGTTGAAATTTGGGGCATTTTGTTCCACTTCACACTGAAGCTTTAAAATCCTGAATGGAACAGAAACTTCCAGACTCAGCACAGCTCTTCTAATTGCCTGGTTAAGCAGATTAGAGCTAGTTCCCAAGCTTTTATATTCCCAGTTTCTGTGTTCCCTGGCTAATAACATCTCTCCTATCAGGATCTCAAAACACTTTTAATTGTGCTTCTGTGTCCAAAAAATTGGCAAAACCAGCTACAGTATCCTGGGGGGTGGGTCCAGATCCCAGGTGGTGGTTCCTCTGCCAGGCACAGATCAGCCCTGGATCTCTTGAGCCACAGCCGGATGTCGAGAGTCATCTCCAGAGTGATATTCCAGAGCCCTTTGACATCACATTTGGAAAGGGGTCCTAGGAAAGTTCTTTTTTCAGATGGAAATTGCAGTAGGAGTCAGCACTGTTGTTTGAAAGGTTGGACAATTACAGGGAAAACTGATTTTCTTGTGATGTTACAATCTGTGCCGGTAGGCGCAGGTCATATCCTTTGGAATGGAGGGTAAATGAGGAGAAATTCTGACAGAGATTTCAGGAATGTTGTTTTTTAAACATGTGGCATGTTTTCTGGCAGCTGAACCACTGGAAGTCTGACTTGGTATAACTTTTATGCCCTTCCTGGCAGAACTGATGGTGACAGAGAGAGGAGAGATCCTCCAGCTGTGGGATGTGAAGGGAGCAGTGGGAGCACTCAGCAGCTCGTCCTGGTGGAAGCTGCTGTTTCCCCAGGGATTGGTTGGGATGAGGGGCCTGGGAACCTCACTCAGCCTCAAGGAAAATGTAGTGGAGTCTCCTGCTGGTAATGGGGATCCAAACAAGACAGGGGTGACATAGACCCCGCGTTATGCTCCTCCATTAGTAAGGGGAGAAGCAGGGCTGCCTGGCAGGATGCAAAAGAGCCCTTTTCCCAGGAAATAAGCTCCTGCTTATTTCTGCAAGTAGGCAGATAAATTCCATCATCACTTCCATCTGCCAGGAAGAAGAGGAGGTGCTGGAATAGCTCATTGTCCTGTGTTGCAGTTGGTAAGATCACAAGAGAAACCCATCCAGCTTATCCCAGGGAGTGAGGGTGTTGCAGAGCCCCTGTTCCATTGGAAAGCTTTGTGCTTCCTCCGTGTTTGCTTCACTGGAACAGCTGCCTGAGAGGATTTTTCTGGTGCCAAAGAGATAATCTGAGTTCAGGGAAAATCTTAGTCTGTGAGGGAATGGTTGTGAAGGGAGCACGGACTGTCTCTGGCAGCAGAGGACTTAACAGGAGTTGGGATTGTTCAGCCTGGGGAAGAGAAGGCTCAAGGAAAACTTAGAGCCCCTTCCAGTGCCTAAAGGGGCTTCAAGAGAGTTGGAAAGAGACTTGGGACAAGGGCCTGGAGTGACAAAACAAAGGGGAATGACTTCCCACTGCCAGAGGGCAGGGTTAGATGGGATATTAGGAAGGTGTGTATTCCATGTGAGGGTGGTGAGGCCCTGGCACAGGTTCCCTAAAGAAATTGTGTCTGCCCCATCTCTGAAAGTGTTCAAGGCCAGGCTGGACAGGGCTTGGAGCAACCTGCTCTACTGGAAGGCATCCCTGCCCATGGCAGGGGGTGTCTGGGGAGTGTGGGGTGAAGGTTTCCCCATCACAGCTTTCAGCAGCAAACCCTGAGCTTGGCCAGGGGTGTTGCAGGCTCAAACTGCTTCTGCTTTCTGCAGTGAACTGTGCCCAGATGGATTTGGACCAGATCCAAGGCTTATTTGCTAATGTAAGAGGAGATCTGTCCTCATTCAGTGGATTTTGCATGCCCAAACAACAGCCACAATCGGGAGATGGGAGCTGGGAGATCTCCCTGACCTGCCCCAGGAGTCAGTGACACCAGGAGCTGTTGCTCCAGGACCCAGGGCTGTGTTATCACCCCCGTGGGTGTCATCCCAACCAACGGTTTTAACAAACACAGAATACGATTCCAAGAGGTCACACGAGGTGAGAGCGACAGAAAAGCAGCAAATAGTGAAGTCCTGTGGAGCTTGCTGTCGCTGCAAGGCGGGGCAGGGGGAGGGGGGCTGGAAGTGTAACCCCTGGGCATGGGGCTCCTTTCCAAAGCGCACTAGGGAGAAGGCAGGGTCCCAGGGCTCTGTGTCCTGGGGAAATACTGCTCCACCAGGTACCATGCAGGTACCTGAGCACTCTTCAGAGGGAGACTGGGGCTCCATGGGTGTTGGGACTCCATGACCAAAAGTGACAGTTTTGTGTACCTGTACTCAGGCTGCTGGAGCTCCACGCACTGGGGGGTCAGGGCTCCATGCTCTGGGGTACCAGACCTCCATGTACTGGGGCAACCGATGCTCGATATGCTCCAGGGTACCAGAGTTTTTTGTGCACTGGGGAATCTGGGCTCCATAGCCCAGAGTCCCAGAGCTCAATGCACCAGGGGGTTGGGGCTCCGTACCCCAGGCTGCCGGAGCTCCATGCACTGAGGGGATTGATGCTCCATGCCCCAGTGCACTGGAGCTCCACGAACCGGGGAGCTGATGCTCCATGGCCCCGGGGTACCGGAGCTCCACGCACCCATGGGGCTGATGCTCCGTGCCCCGGGGTACCGCCGCTCCCCGCCCCGGGCTGCCCGTGCCGCGCGCTCCCGGCGCCGAGCCCGTCCCCGCCGCTCGGCGGGGCCGCCCCGGGGCGGGCGGAGCCGCCCCCGCCGCCTCTGCCCCGCCCGGCCGTGCCGGGGCCGCGGCGGCTGCGCACGGCGGGGCCGCCATGAGCGACGAGCGGCTGCGGCGGGTCCGCGACCGCGTCCGGTCCTTCCCGGACTTCCCCGTGCCCGGCGTGCTGTTCCGGTGGGGCGGGATGGGATGGGATGGGGATGAGGATGGAGACGGAACTGGGGATGGGAATGGGGCCAGACCAGGGATGGGACCAGGGATGGGGGTGGAGACGGGGAGTGGGATGGGGATGGGACTGGGGAATGGGATCGGGATGGGAATGGGACCGGACTGGGACCGGGATCAGAACCAGGGCCGGGGCTGGGGCCGGAACCAAAACTGGGGCCGAGCCCGGGGATGGGACCAGGGCCGGAGATGGCAATAGGATTGGGACTGGGGATGGAGCCAGGACCTGGAAAGGAACAAGGACAGGGCATGGGAATGGGACCGGGGATGGAGCCGGGCCGGGGACGGAGCTGGGCCGGGGACTCACTGCCAGCTCCTCTCCCCAGTGCCCATCCCTGCAGCTGGCAGTACCAGGACCCTTCCCTGCGCTCCGGAGCTCAGTGGAGCCTGAACAGCCCCCGGAGGTCACTCACTCCCTGCCCTCCTTCATTGCAGCGATATCAGCCCCTTGCTGAAGGATCCTGTGGCATTCAGGACTTTGATTGATCTTCTGGAGGATCATGTGAGGGCATCATTCCCCAAAATTGACTTCATTGTGGGTAAGTGTTGGTTAAACATGCCTGAGGCCAGGGCAGAGCAGCATGTCCCAGGTGGGAAGCATGGGGTGACCCATCTGGAATTCTGTGGCCCCCGGACATGAGAATCACCTGAACATTGGTCTCTGTCATGTGGTAACACCAGGACAGGTTATACCCTTAACCTCATCCTGTAATTTCCTGAAATACTGGTTTGGATGTTGAAGGTGCCATCTGATGATACTTCAGTGCCAGTTTCATAGTTCGTTGCTTCCATTGTTAAAAAAGAGGGAATACAGAAAGCCTGCCACGCCTAGTCCCTGTTCCAGGCAGACCCTGTTCCAGCTTGTTTTCCTTCTCAGAAGCCTTTTCAGGCCAACACAAACAGCCTTTGTGGCAATGATAAGACCTTGCAGCACACCTGGGAAAGTGCTGAGGAAGGCAGAGCTTGGGCTGGGCGATAGCCCAAGGGTCAGGGAGCACAGACCAGACCTGGGCCAGGTGTCTTGTGATAAGTGAAGTCTGTGCCCAGAGGTGCAAAGTCTGATTGTGTGGCCAAACTGATACTGAGGCTCTGCTGAGCTTATCTCTAAGGAAAAGAGCCAGAAGGGAGGGAAATGTGCTGATGGGGCTCCCTGTGGAGCCCTGGAGTCCCTCAGAAGCACATCTGGGCAAGCACAGGAGTGTGGTGTGTTTTCAACCCTCAGAAGGGACTGTAAGAGCAAATTGCTTCTAGAAACCCCCTTGAATGGGAGGATAAAATGAAGGTATGCAAAGACCCTCCCCCAGTCAAATGGCTCCAATCTGAGCAATGGGACAAGAGGAAGAAGCTTCAAGGGAGGTTTAGGTTGGATATCAGGGAAAATTTCTTCACTGAAAGGGTGGTCAGGTATTGGAATGGGCTGCCCCGGGCAGCTGTGGAGTCACCGTGCCTGGAAGTGTTCAAGAAACATGTGGATGTGGCACCTGGGGACATGGTTAGTGGTGGCCTTGGCCAGGCTGGCAGAATGATTGAATCTGATGGTCTCAGAGGCCTTTTCCAACCCAAACAATTCCATGATTCCTGTGCTCTGCTCCCCCCAGGCCTGGATTCCCGTGGATTTCTCATTGGGCCCCCTCTGGCCCAGAGGCTGGGGATTGGCTTTGTGCCCATACGGAAAAAGGGGAAACTTCCCGGTCCCACCGAGTCTGTGTCCTATGCCCTGGAATATGGCAAGGTAACGCCTGGGAAGGGCAGGGGAGTCTGGGGCAGGGTTGGGGGTGTCAGTGAGGGGATAGGTGATAAAACCAGCGGAGTGGACCCAAACTGAGTTTCTGATGCCATGGACAGTCTGCCCAACCTTCAGGAATGGCTCTGAGCTGCTCCGTCCCTGAGCCACAGACACATGGTTCATGCCAGCGAGTGGTTTTTGATGCTGTGCTGTGATTTTTTTGGGGGGTTGGTGCTAAGACTTGATGCTAAATCGCTTTCTTTGGCTTGAATTCAGGGGCATGACCACGGAGAGTGTTTCCCACTCTGCCAGTAAGTGCTCTAAGTCAGTGCCTTCCCGCTTGGCTTCCCAAGTCCTGCTCCATAACCCCGTGGCTACTCCGCATTCAGAGCTGAGCTTTGAGCCTAATAATGTGCAACCGCCACTAGTAACTAATGGTAGCAGAACCCCCAAACCCAGGCCTTACCATGGGGACCGTTTGGGCCAACCCCTGCCTGGGACAAGCTCAGCTGACACAGGACGTGCCGGTGCTGCTTTGGATCTGGCTTAGGCAGAGCTCTCCAGTGCATTACAGGAGATTTTCCTCACTGGAGAACTGCTCTGGGATAAAATTCCACAATAACTCACATGATGAATGTTCAGGATCTTGACGTGCCAGAGGGTTGGCCCAGCAATCCCCTCCCTGCTCTGTGTTTCCATGGTGCTCCCCTGTAGCTGGAATATGAGTTATTTGGGATTTTTGGTGCTGGGTGTTTAGGTTGATCCTGCTGAGGACTTGTCTCTGTTCTACCATGTGTGGAACCAGCAGCTGATGAAGAGCTTCTCTCTAAGGCCAAACTAAAACGAAGCTGCTCTTTCCACCCTGCAGGCCGAACTGGAAATCCAGACTGATGCCGTTGAACCGGGACAGAAAGTGGTTATAGTGGATGATTTGCTGGCGACTGGAGGTGAGAGAAGCTCGTGTGACCCATGTGCCAATGTGTGTTCATAGAATCATGGAAGGGGTCGGGTTGGAAGAGAGCTTAAAGCTCATCTCATTCCACCCCCTGCCAGGGACAGGGACACCTTCCACTAGACCAGGTTGCTCCAACCTGGCCTTGAAAACCTCCAGGGGCATCCACAACCTCTCTGGGCAACCTGTTGGCAGCAGCAGGAGTGGCCATGGGGTTAGAAGCTGCTCCTGGAGTGAGTATGTTTCTCTCCCCCTCCACAGGTACCATGTGTGCAGCCTATGAGCTGCTGAAGAGGCTGAAGGCTGAAATCCTGGAGTGCCTGGTGGTCATAGAGTTAAAACCCCTGAAAGGGTTGGAGAAGCTCAGTTCCATCCCTTTCTACTCACTGCTGCAGTATGACTGAGGAGGAGCAGGGAGGAGGGAACACTGGGAACAAATTTGGGGCTTTATCCAGTAATTCTGAGTCACAAGGGGGTGGGCAGGGGGGAAACACACATTTTGATCACGACCAGATGCTATTCAGTCCTAAATCCTATTTCTTTTCCAAGCAGTGTGGTGAGTGTAATGAGCCTTTTGGAGTTCATCCTTTTGGGAAGAAGGAACAGCCTGATTGATTGGGAGGGGATGGAGACCAAGATGCAGCTTTTTAGGAGAGCAAAGTGACAATGCTACTGTAGAGCAGGAGAGCTCTGGCAGGGCACCAGCATTCACTGGGGGTTGAGCTGTGCCTGTCAGCCTCCAAGGAACCTGCTAAAAAATTGCCAAAGGAACACAAGAGACGGGCAAAAAATGGTTATTTCTCTCAGGGATAAATCCTGGGGGATGGTCTGGTTGCTCTGTGCTGTTGCTCACACCAGAAGAAGTTGTGCTTGTCAAGGGGAACTAAGTGCCTGCTGTGTCCTTAAATCAGGATGTTGCTGGTGTAGATGAGCTCAATCACCATGTTTTCCTTCCCTGGAGACCACAGGCAGCTCTTGTTCAGCACAAATTCCCAATTTTCTGCACCATACCCGACTCCCTGTGTTAATTTCCCTCTGCTGTGGTGTCTTGGGGCATCAGGATGTTGAAAGGCTAATGCAAGTTCAGAACCTGCTCTGGGTAGTAGTTTGGTGTCAGATAAGGCCACAGCAAAGGTGTTCAGTGGTCTCAGGTGTGCGATGGATGATGAGGTTTGGAGATGCTTCCTCCAGCACAGTTCAGTGTGGTCACAGCTAAAACTTGTTGTGCCAAAACTTCCACATGCCTGAAAACATCAGGGACTGTCTCTGTCCCAGCAGGGACTGGACTCACGGGTAAAATAAACATTGATTTATTTTTATGTTTTCTAAACTGTCTCAGAGCTGTTCTTGCAGTAGCTGAAGCCGTTAATGACCCTTGTGAGCATCTTCCTCCAAACCCAGTTCAGCAAGGCTGTGGTGTGAGCTCCCAACGCTTGGAAGGAGCTTTTTTCCTGGGAGTTCAGGTACCTTTTCTCTAGACCTTGCACAACCAATGGCTGGAGGGAGGCAGACCAAGCCCCCCCAGCTCAGCTCCCCTTTTTCCATCCAGTGCACGGGGCCACCTCACACCCAGCCCTTAACACTTGTTAGGACTATTCCAGCTATTTTTATCCCCATTTCCTGAAAAGCCACTTCAGTGCTGCTCAGTTTACGCTGAGAACCACCGTTCCCTTGGGATCACCCTATCCCAGGGCACTTCTTTCACAGCCAGCCCTTGTGGGGAGCCAAGGGAGGCAGCACCTCACATACTTGGCACAAGGAGAGGGTCCATGCTGCGGGGGAGAGAAGGGAAAAGTCAGTTCCACCCCAGAGAGCCATGGAAAGCAGCTGCGTGCCGGGGAAGCAGCGTCAGCCCTGCCAGTGCCAGCGCTGGCTGCGCACGGGGCCAGGAGGTGACATCAGGGAACGTGGGGACAGTGCCTTTGGGTTGCCAGCAGCCCCTGATGTCATTTGCTTGGAGAGACAAGGCTGTGCAGGGGTGGCTTCCAGGTGGGAGAAGAGGAGCAGAATGGGAGCTTGCTCTGAGCTCTCCTGGGGTGCACAGGTGGCTGCCAGGCTGCTGAATCCAGCTCTCCAGTCCAGCTCCTGGAATCCAGCTTCTTTCCACCACGGTGAGGTCCTTGAGCAATGGCTGATAGCCCAGCCTACCGCAAAGGCCCCCAGCTTCACACCCAAGAGCCTGCCAACCTTGCACCCCAGCCCTGTGTATCTCTCCAGTTCCTGGGCTGGGTTTAAACCCTCCTCCTCCCTGGAAACTGGGCAACCTCCTGCCAGCAGTGCCTGCCAACTGGGCTGCACACAGCAAGCAGGGGCCTGGAGGAAGACAAAGAGGAGGAAGATCTGCCTGCTCCCTTGGGAAGAAGTGCTGTAGGATCTCTGATGCTGCCTGACTTTAATCTGGCACTTCAGGTAGGAAATCTGGCCAGGACCAGCATAGGGTGAAGGGATGAAGGAGAGTCACCTTTCTCTGCAAGTCCTTGATGGCTCCTGCTCCAACCAGCCCAGTTTGGCTCAGGAAGCAGTGTGAGGTGTGTCTGACGTGGCACTGGGCAGCTCCCACCTCCTCCCCTGCACCCACACTGCCCTGACCCGGGCACTGCGCCAGCCCAGCACCTCTGAGCAATCCTCACCCTCTCTGTCCCTCTTCCCAAGCCACTTCAGCCGAGTGGCCTGGTCTTTCCTCTGGGAAAAAGGCCCCCCCCGCACATCCCAGCCCTGCCTGCTCCCATCCCTGCAGGAGCTGCTCCCCCGTCCCCATTTACAAAAGCTGCTTTCAGCTCCCTGCAAACCCACGCTCACTTTTTCCAGTAAGTCTTTCTCCAGGAGCTGGATGAGGACCCAGCCCTTCCCGGTGCCAATTGCCATGGAGAACCACGAGACAGGCAGCTCATGGAGGAAGAGTGCCGGGTTAACACAAGTCAGCTATATTTAAAACATTTAATACAAATATGTTTTGACAAGTCCTGTAGTTGTTTCCAGTGACGGCTGGAAGATGCGTTTTCCCTCCCTTAAAAACAGAACAAGGCCCAAAGCTCCAAGAATGTCGATTTGTGACTTTCTCTCTCACTCCTTCCTGCCTGTCACCCTCTCACCTCACCCTGCCCCGTCCTGCCTTCACCCCACCAGGACCCAGTTCATGGAAGAGACCTCAAAAATTAGATCTTCAGGAGAAACATCCTGCATTAAAACTTCAGTAGAACACAGGAAAGCCAAGAAGAGGTTCCTCAGCTCATTTTCATCGCTTGCATTGTCACCCCAGGATGTAGGATTGCTTGAGGATTAGGGGAGCTACAGCCCTCATGGGTCCCACCCTAGGATATCTTAAAAAAAAATTAAGGCATTCTGCCTTTCCTCAGACACCCCTAAGGATAAGCCTCCCATCAGCCCACACCAGAACTCAGAGTGCAGTCGGGATTTCTACATTTAGAGGAGATTGCACAGGGCAAACCTCGATCCCTAGGGGGCTCAGAGGGCTTCCGCCTCCTTCGCCGCCTTGGTGAGCCTCTCAGTGATGAGGCCAAGGTCCTTCTCTTTGTCCAGCTTGATGTAGGTGTCTGTCCTGATGGTGTGGATGCCCACCCAGTCAGGCAGGAGCTCCGCGAAGAGCCGCAGGTGCTTCTCCATCTCAGCTGCGAACAAGGAACAGGGCGTCAGAACTTGCCTCCCCAGCCCCTTCCCCCTGCACAGACCCCCCCCTGAATTCCTACCAGGTGCCATCAGCTCGTCGTAGCTGTCGCCCAGGCGGGCACAAACCACCTCCATGGACAGCGCCTGCTTCTTCTCAGCCACAAAGACGCTGCGCAGGACTCGGGCCATGGCCGGCAGCCGGCCCAGCATGGCCACGCGCTCCTCCTGCTGCGTGTCCCGCGTCATCAGCGCCTGCAGCTTCCGCGCCTCCTTTGCCCGGATCTGGGGAGCAGAGGAGATGGGGTGAGGCCCAGGCAGCACCTCCAGCACCCACCTTTCATCCAGGACAAAATTACTCACCCTGTCGAGCAGCGCCTGGGACACCCCTTTGAGAGCGCTGGCGGTGCTGGCAGGGGACGGTGCTTTGGAAAGCACCGGTTCCCCCGCACCGGCTTCGGCTGTTCTTAAGGCCAGGTTGGCAAGAGCTTTTTCCATCTGCTCATGTGGAAGAAGGAGGAGGAGTTGGATTACAGCTCAGGCTGGAGGAAGGAGAAGTTTCCCCTCTGCTGCCCCTGCCGTCACCCTTCAGCCCAGCGATCCCAACCCAGCGCTCCCAGCTCATCCCTGTCTGCACAGAGGAGTGTGAGGGGCTTCATAGAATCATGGAATGGTTTGGAAGAGACCTTAAAGCCCATCTTGTTCTACCCCCTGCCATGGGTAGGGACACCTTCCACATCCCCTGTTGCTCCAAGCTCCATCCAACCTGGCCTTGGACATTTTCAGGGATGGGGCAGCCACAGCTTCTCTGGGCAACCTGTGCCAGGCCTCCCCACCCTCCTAGGGAAGAATTTCTTCCCAATATTCCATCTAACCCTGTCCTCTGGTAGTGGGGAGCCATTCCCCCTTGTCCAGGCACTCCAGGCCTTGTCCAAAGTCCCTCTCCAGCTCTCCTGCAACCCCTTTAGGCACTTGAAGGGGCTCTAAGGTCTCCCCAGAGCCTTCATTTGTCCAGGCTGAACACCCCCAGCTCTCCCAGCCTGTTTCCAGAGCAGAGGAGCTCTAGCCCTTGGATCATCTCTCCCAGCATTGACACCAGCCCTGCACCACAATCTGCAGCACCACCAGCCAGGTTTGTGTCCCACCTGCCTCCAGTCCTGTGGCTCTGGAACAATCCCTCCCAACCCCTGTCCAGTCACATCTTCTCAGAGAGATGGCACAGACAAAGCCAGACGCCAGCCCTGACTCACCTTGGGGCTCAGCATCCCCCGAGCTGTGCTCAGCACCTCCTGGGCCGTGCTCAGCCTGTCCTCCTGCGGCGGCTGCGGCAGCTCCACAGGGCTGATGTCCGGCACCTCATCCACATTGAAGCGGGGATGCCAGCGGGTCAGCTTCTCCTCTGGCACCTCCAGGGGAGGGCTGAGAGTGGCCAGGAATGCCTGGAGAGGAGCAAGAGCTGTGTCGTGGCACCAGGTATGGGGGAGTTGGCTGTTGCCCTGCACTCCCAGCATGGCTTGGCAACACATGGAGGGAACTCAGAGCCCACCCACACCTGCTGCCAAGAACATCCCATGGGAACCAGCCACGTCCTTCAGCCTGTCCTTTAGTTGTCCTAGATAGTGACAACCCCAGGGCCCCAAAGCAGGGGGTGCCAGGTGCCCCTCACCTTGTGGTGCTGCTTGACGATGTTCACCAGGTTCCGACGGAATTCCTTCCTGCGCTCCAACAACCGCGACGCCGACAGGTGAGGGCGACCATCCACCTTCTCCTCTGCAAGGAGGAACATGAGCATCACCCACAGCACCTCCCCAAACCTTGGGAGCCTCGGGAAGGATGGGATCAGAGTCCCACCATGGGGCTGAGTCACTGCCACAATCACTGCCCTGCATCTTTCCTCTTGTCGCAAAAGCATTTCCCATTTTCAACATGCTCAGGCCTACAGATGATTATTTAATGGATCAAGCAGAGCATCTCTATGGATTCAGAGATCTTAGCTGGGACTGAGCACACTCCAGCTCTTGGACACCCCAAAACCATATGTACCTTCTCCCACCACTGGCTCCAGCGTGAGCTGGTAGTCTGACTTCTTCCTGCCATCACCAAACGTGGGAATGTTCTTCTCCTGGCGCAGCCGGTACGAGGTGGGATACACAGCCTTGATCTGCCCCACGTGACGCTCCTCAAACTGCCTGCAACAGCACCCCGAGAGGTTGGGGACCCCAAAAGGGGCTGCTGGGACCCCAAAAGAGGCTGCCCAGCGCTGCCGACTTACCTGCGCATCATGTCCTGCACCCCCTGCTTGACCTTGGCAAAGGTGATGGTCTCGGCGCGGTTGAAGAGCATCCCGGCGATGGTGTCCAAGCTGCGGAACATCTCTGCCAGCACCTTGAACTTGTAGGGCAGCGTGAGCCCTGGGGGCAGGTCCTGAGCAAGGGTGTGGAACCGCTGGTATGCTGGGGGCTTCTCTCTGAAGAAAGAAAGAAGGTTCTAGATAGACATTGGCCAGGACGGGGGTCCTGCTGCTGAATCCAGATAGTGGGACCCACCTCCCATTCCCATTCCAAAACCCTTCCCTCAGCAACCTGTGCCAGCATCAGGGTCACATCACCTGGAAACAGTGACATCCTAATGCTCAGGGTAGCTTGGGCCACGCTCAGAATCCCCACACCCCCTCATGGGGTGGGAAGACACCCACAGAACCACTGTGGGACTGTGGCAACTGCTGGGACACCTTGATTTTCCCTCAAAATCACTCCCTGGCTGCTCCTCACCCGGCCTCTGCCGCAGAAGCTGCTGCTCCAGTGTCCCTGGATGGCCGTGCTCCCGATGTGGCTTCACTTTCCGCTTTCCTCTGCTGGATCCGCAGCTCCAGCTGCCGCACTCGCTCCAGGCGGCCCCGCAGGTCTGTGCTGGTCCCACTGGGCACAGATGGCAGCTGGGCCAGCTCCTTCATCCTCTGCAGGCGGCCCCGCAGCTTGGCCACGTCCTCCTGGGTAGGGAGGGGACACGGGGTCACAGCAGGTCACAGCACCAAATCCAGCCCCAACAGGAGCAAAGAGCCAGGATCACCCCATACCCGCTGCAGGCGCCGGGCTGTCCCCGGGGAGGCTGTGCCAGGCTGTGTCCCCGTGTCCTGCTGTGAGCTGGGGGTGGTCGGGAGGGGCACTGCCAGGTCCTGCGAGGAGGGTATCAGGGGTTGAGCAGTAGCCAGCAGAGAGAGGTTGGTGGCCTGCAAGAGACAGAGGAGAGTTAGAGGTTGCCCGGGGAAACCACCCATCTGGACCCTTTCCCCAGTGCCCCCCAAAAGTCCTGCACGGGGGGGGTAGCCATAGGGGTTTCTGCACTAGGGACAGGGGCAAGTCGGGGGGAAAGGGTCTGCATCAAGAGAATGGGGACAAGTTTTGGGAGTGCTGCACTTGGTACAGGGGGCAAGACAGGATAAGGGGGGAGTCTCCATCAGGAGAATGGGGGGCAAACTCTGAGGGTCCTGCACGAGGGGGAGGGGGCAAGCCTGGGGTTGGGGACAGGGAGAGATCTGCACCAAGGGGCAGCAGGTTTGGGGGTCCTGCACTAAGAAAAGGGGTCAAACTCTTGGTGGGGCCTGTTGATTTACAGTTCCTCACCCACCCACTTCCCTCCTCCCCTTATCCTCTCCCATCTCCATTTTATAGCCGCGTCCCGGAGGAAGCGGCCATCGCCGATCCCCCCCATCTCCCTACCGCGTCCGGAGACCCCGGTTCCGCATCCCGGGGTGGCTCCAGCCTCTTCCGCGCCGACTTCCCGCTCGGTTCCCCGAACCGGGCTCCGACTGGCGACTCCGCTTCCATGTCCCGGCGGCTCCTCTTCCTGCCCGCCAGCCCCCGCACGGCCGGGGAGTCCCCGCGGGCCGGAGTGCGGGGTGACCGGAGCAGCGGCGGCGAGCGGGCACTGAGCCCCGCCGGGGCACCACCATCCTCCTCCTCCCGGGGCACCGAAGCACCGGCGAGGGCGGCCTTGAGCCGATGGCCGCCGCCGCGTTTGGCCGGGACTCCGGTGGCCGCTTTTGTCTGGCCGAAAAAGTTGGTGATGCGGAGCTGGGCCATGGCGGCGGCCCCGGTGCCGGGTCCCGGTGCCGATCCCGGTGCCAGGTCCCGGTGCCGGTCCCGGGGACACGCGGGTTCGGTCCCGCGCGCGGTTCTCGTTTGGCGGGAGCCCGCGCGCCGAAGCCCCGCCCACCGGGGCGGCCGGTGGCGGTCACGTGGGACGGAATTGGCGCCACTGGGCTCTTAAAGGCGCCGCGTCTCCCGGAGCGGGGCCGCACGTGGGGCCCGAGCGGCCTGCGCGGCTGCGAGGGCGGTCGGGACAGCTCCGGGGGAGCGGGGTCCGACATTCCCGGTACCGCAGCGCCCGAGTCAGGAGCCGGCTAATGTACCAAGGGCAGAGATGGAGATTGTCCACTCCCACTGGTGCGGGGGACTGCAAGCTGAGGGGACCCTCAGCAGGGGGAGAGTGGGGTAAAAGCAGGGCAAAAGCAGGGAAATAACATCTGGAATGTTGGTCACTCCAAATCTGCTTTCCTCGATGTGCATGGGGCCAAGCCTTGCCTGGCTTCTGTTATGAACTCCATGGTGGCATGAGGTCCCTCTAGGGACCAGCCATGGGAATGAGGGGCTCTGGAGGCACCCGCAACATCCCCCTACCATCATTCCGGTCCCCACGCTGTGGCTGTGTGCTGTTGGCAGTACCCAGGAGTGGGAGCAGGCTCTGGCCCATCACCCCACTGCCTGCCTGGGCACTCAGGGTGTGCCCGCAGCACATTACAGAACCGCAGTGTCTCCAGCATCTCCCTTAAAACCTGAGCAAGGCCGGATTTGGCTGAGCGAGGCAGGGCTCTGGGGTGCCATTCCCAGTGCCCATTTACTTCCAGAAGCTCCATTCCCAGCCTGGCTGCGGGTGCTTAGGGTTGGGTTGGGAGCTGGGTTGGCATGCACCACCCTTTCCTGGATCTGTTCTGGGTGGGGGGATGCACTGGAGGGTTGCAATGGTAACTCCCATATCTAGGTCTCACGGACACGGTGAACTTCACGTCTTGGCCATGACAAGTGTTTAATTAACACAACTGGATCCCTCCAGGTCCCAGAAATGAGGATGGATGCTCAGGGTAGTTTGGACAGGTACAGCCCACCCCAGCTCCCACGAGAGGCTGTGCCTGCCAAACCCACGGACACATGCATTTGTGGGCCCTCAGCCCCATCCTGCCCACGTTTTGGGGAGTTATGGCATGGGCAGAGGTGTCCAGATGGCTGGGGCTTGGGCACATCTGGGGGGGGAAGAGCCCCTGGAATTCTGGAAGAAATTCAGGGATGAGTGTGGGGACCAGGCCAGCAGTGTGCCAGCTGGACGCCAGTTTATTAACTGTGTAGGGAAAACAAGCCCGGGGAAGCCAAGGAATGTGGAGAATTTCACGGGTTGATGGTTCCTGTTAGGGGCTGGTGGTTACCAGCACTGCCAGGTGCTGCCTATGTCACCGGCCATGCTGTCCATGCCACCAGCTGTGCCCAGCGCCCCACTGGAACTCAGCTCGAGATGCAGAGGTGAGCACAGCTCCCAGCTCCTGAGGTATGTGACCCCAACTCCCCTCACCTGGGCTCCCAACTCCATGGGTGTGTGGGGCTGTGTCTGGGTCCCCAGGGTGTGCAGTGGGCACCCAGCTCCGGGGACATGGGACTGTGCATCCAGCTCCAGGGGTATAGGATCATGCCCCCAGGTCCAGGGATATAGGATCATTCACCCAGTTCCAGGGACACAGCACCCAGCTCCAGGGGTGCACCTCAGCTCCTAGGGGAGCACTTGGGAGCTCCTCACTCCCGTACAGCAGCTCTCAGCCCTGGAGCACCCAGAACAAAAATTCGGCAAAAATTAGCTCCGGCTTCTTCTTCTTTTTCTTTTTTTTTTTTTTTTTTTTTTTTTTTCTCTTCTTTACAAAATAAACAGGAAACACATCAGCTTTTTTTTTATTATTATTTTTTTTAGCTTGATATTTTTCCCCGGGACCCAGGAGGCAGCGGGGCCGGTGCTGAGCGCGGCCCACTCGTGTCAGCAGTGGCGGGCGCGGTGCCGGCGGGAGGCGCTGGGGCCGCGCCGGCCCCGCGGGGGGGGCGGGCGGTGCCGCTTTATAAAGCGGCGGGCGCGGGGCGGGGGCAGCGCCTCGGAGCGCCGCGGGACCGGGCAGCGGCACCGGCACCGGGCAGCGGGGCCTGCCCAGCCCCGGCGGGGCGGAACGGCTCGGAGCGGCTCGGGCCGGTCCCCCGCCGCCGCCGCCGGACGGGATGCAGCTGCGGGTGTTTTTAGCGGGGCTCTACTGGCTGGTGCTGCCGCTCTCCCTGCTCGCCGGTGAGTGCGGGGCGCGGGAGGCCCCCCCCAAACGTGGAGCGGGTGGCGGGAGGATGCCCCCCAGGCGTGGAGCGGCTGAGTCGCCCCGCAAGTGGAGCGGGTGGCGAGAAGATCCCGCGGTGTGAACCGGGCGGGACCCCCCGCGCGTGACGCGGGAGTCTCTCCCACGCGTGAACCGGGTGGCGGGGGGATCCCCCCACGCGTGAACCGGGTGGCAAGGGGATCCCTCCAGTGCGAGAACGTGGCGGGTCCTTCCGCGCGTGGAGCGGGTGGCGCGGGGGTCCCCCCACGCGTGAGCCCGCGGCTGTACCGGCTGCTGCGGCCGCTCGCTGGTGACTGCGGGGTGCAGGAGTCCCCCCCACGCCTGGACTGAGGGGCGCGGGAAGTTCCTCCCCATGCGTGAACCGAGAGGTGCGGGGGGCCCCCCCGCGCGTGGAGCTGGCGGCGGGGGAAGTTCCCCCCGCGCATGAACTGAGGGGCGACTGGATTCCTTCATCCATGAAGCCCCGGGGGGGTGGGGAGAAGCCGACCCGGGAGGAGTCGCCGGTGACTCCGGGGGGTCGGTGGACGGACGGGGGGGTGGTGCTGTGCCCCCACGGGGCGATCACCCTGTGTCCCCCCCCTCGCATGACCGAGACGACTCGCGGGTAACGCTGAGACTTTCCCTGGGCTGGTGGGGAGGAGAGGTGCGTGTGTGTCCCCCGCGGCCCCGTCACTGGGCACCGGCTGGGGGCGAAGTGACCCAGTCTGAGCACTGCCGTGTCACCCCACTCGATCTGCTGTTGTTGCAAGGTGGGGGTGAGGAGGGTGCTGAGGGCCTAGGGTGGGCGATACCGGAGGGGCAGCTGGCACCCTCCGTGCCCGGGTACATCCTGGGGAGTAAGGTGCCCACCCCAGCCCCCGCTGGTCCCCAAGCTGCCACCGGCCCCTTCCAGGCACGGCTGGCCTTTGATGGCAGATGTGCCACCCACCGAGGCAACCGGCTGGCCACCGGCCTGGAAAATCCCAGTGTCCCGGGACGCGCAGGACAAGAATCGGCTCTTTGAACCCCCGCTGCTCCGGAGCCGCTTCGGGGACTCTCCTTGCGTAGACGCAAAGGAAAAACCTCTCTATAAACAGGATTGTTCAACGGGCTCCTTGTGCCGGGCACAGGCTAAGTCGGGCTGCCGCCAACACCAGGATCACACGACCTACACCGGGGGTCTGAACCCTGGGAAGTCCTGGCATGGCTTTTGGGGTAGCCTTAGTATGACTCTTGGGGTAGTGTCACCCAGAGAGAGGGATGTGCCCACAGCCGAGCAACCCTGTTCCCGGCTGTGTTTTGGGCAGCAGGGCTGGGTTTTGGGGTGCCAGCTGTGCCGGTGGCACGGGGCAAAGCCTCGCTGGCAGAGGAAGTCAGTGACTCTTGAAAAAGCTGCTTTTTCTTTGGTTTGCTGGGGCAGTGACTCAGAGCATCACGCAGGATGTGAGGAGGTTAATTATAACCCAGCCCACAAACAGGGTTGGGAAGAAGGGGCTGTGCTCCCTGGACAGGGGGTGCAACAGCTGGGCCGGGGCGCAGGAGCTGCTGGGTGCATCCCATGGGTGCCCAGGGTGACACGTGGCCTCCGGGCGCAGCCTCTCATGGGGCCCTCATTTCCCAATAATGCTGATTTGGCCCCAGATCATGCCAGACTTGCTTGCCTCTTCACCCCACTCCAGCACAGGACATGCTGGGGACAGCCTGTCTCCCACAACTGGGGATATTGGTGGTCTTGATGTCTCCCTGGTGAGCTTGTAGGTGGCTTGTTTAAATTTGGGGCCCCACTTGGGCGGGGGCTCCCTTCTGCTCCAGCCGCTTGGGAAAATGGGGTGACTCAGCAGGGTCTGGGGGCTCTCGCACCTGCACCCGTGGGAATCTGAGGCACAGGGGGGGATGTGGCTTGTCCCGCTGCACCTGGGTGGGAGCAAGAGCCCTGGAGCAGGACCCGCCTGCAGCCCTTCCTTCCCTGGCAATTAGGCTCTTCCCAAACGTCCGGAGGATGTTTGTTTGCAGCTCCCAGCCAACTCGGGGCAATTGGAGAGGCAGGAGTTGAGCCCCATGGCGTGGCCTGGGGTGGCCATGGCGGTCCCCCCACTTCCCACAGCTGGCACAGGCACAGACCCCTATGGTGGGGGTCCCAGCCACGCCAGGGGCTGTATCCCCGCCTTGGCTCCATCCTGCCTAGTGGGATTCTGGGGTGTTCGGAGCCATTGGAGGGGGGGCACAGCCTACAGGTGGGGGGACCAGGCACCCCTAGGCTGGGTGACAGTCCTGGCCATGCTGATCTGTGGTTCAGTGGTGCTTGGGCAGAAGCGATGGGTGAGGGTGGACCCCCCTCCCTGAGGCTGCAGTGCCCCCCGAACTGGGGGTCCTGATGTGAGGACACAGCCCCGCCCTTGCCCAGCCAGGATGCTGGGGGGTCCCTGGGGGTCCTGGATGCTGCAGGGTCCGGTGCCCAGCCGGGTGCCAGTGGGTGTGTGGGCTGCAGGCAGCTGCCTCCTGCGGTCAGGTGCTTTTTATAAAACGAAGGGAAATAAAATAGAGGAGGGAAAAAAAACTCTATAAAAAGGAAAGCCACCACTGTCTCCAAGAGCAATAACTGCTGCTTCCTCCCCGGGTGGAGGGGGATGGGATGGAGGCACAGGGCCAACTCCTGCCTGCCCAGGGTGCCCATCTCCCCATGACTGAGCCCCCCACAGCCCCACTGAGGTGGCTGACACCGTGGGGGGCTCCCCAGGGGTGCAGAGGGCCCCCCTGGGTGAGGAGAGCAGGGTTTGGACACTGCTTGGCACTGCCATATGGCAGACACCTTCATGGCCCCATGGGGAACATTATGGGGCATCTGGGAATGTCCTTGTGTGATGGGAATGTGGGTCCTGATATGTGCACGGGTGTCCCAGTGCTGAACTCATGGCTCTGGGGGTCCCAAGGGCTGCAACCATGGCATGGGGGAGTGTCCCCTAGCACTGGGGTGGCACCTGTCACCCAAGCCACTACATTCCCTGTCCCATAGCACGAGCTCCTGGCTGGTGCTGGGATTTCCCAGGCTGGCAGCTGTGGTACCCACTGGCACCCAGCCCGGAGCCTGGGGCATCTCCTGCGGCATCCCTGGGGAACAGGGCCGGGAGCTGGTGGGATTGGGATTAACTTTCCACAAAAACAGGATACGGCGGGTGAACCAGTGGGGCTGTTCCCTCTTCCCGGAAGGAGAAGACAGAGTTGGGGCTGGGAATATGCTGGTGGCTGGCTCTGCCAGCCCAGGAGCTCGCTGCTTTGGGACTGATGGGATTTTGGGATGGGGAAAGGCTCGGTGGCTAGGATTCATCACCCTGCCTCTGGTTTGCAGCCAGCGGGTGGGTGAAGCGTGTGGGGTCCTTGGTGCAAAGTGACACTCTGGAGACCCTGTCAGGCTCCCTGGGCACCCCAGTTGGGGCAGGTTAACTGGGAGGCAGCTTGGCAGAGCTGCTCGGCTCTGGCAGCTGGTAACGGACTCATGTCAATGAGCAGGGCAGGGAATTAAAGAGCTCTTCTAATTAATCCCAAGTGGCAGCAGGTCCCCACAGAGCAGCGGCTGCGCCAGTGCCAAGCACTGTGTGCACACCGGTGATGGTGAAAGGCTGGTGTGTGGGGCTCTGCCAGCACTGGGGTGGGTCTGGGGAGCCCCCTTCCCCATCCACTTGAGAATGGATCGATCCTGAAAGCTGGGTGGGTGCAGGATGGCACTTGGTTTGCAGGGAAGGGGCTACATCAAACCCCAATCCTCTGGCACAGCCGTCCTTCCCAGTGTGATGGGAAAGTCTCTGGCACCGATTCTTCCTGGCTGCCCCCATCTTGTTGGCGGATCCCTGGGGTTCCCAATGATCCCCTTCCCCTCCCACGGGGAAATTAAAGGCTGGCATGCATGAACCCTGGCATATCTCAGCCAGCTCCCCGGCTCTGTGATTTATCCTCCTCCCAGCTCATTTATATCATTAATATTTCATGTGCTGCCAGCGCTGCTGGTGAACTCCATGGGAGCTGATCTGGATGCTTCTGGGGTCACCAGGGGGAATTTGGGACACCAATCCAGGATAACTGGCTTGGGATATAAGGCATATTCTCGATGCAGGCCCCAGTGAAACCCCGAGGTGTTGTGGGTTAGGGTGCTGCTTGCACAGGGAGGGGAATGGTGGGTGCCACGGCACTGCACCCACCCACCCAGCACTCCTCATGGGGACGGTGGGTGCAGGAGGGCAGGTTTGTTCTCCCCACCACACTCTCCCCACATGCCAAACTGGTTTTTCTCCCTGTGCCGGCACTTTCCCACTGTCAGCACTGTGGGGAACCGGTTCCCTCTGACTGCAGGACGGAGCACCCACGCACCGCTGGCACGGCACGCCCCGGTGCAGCTCTGAGAGTGCCAAGCTAGGCACCGTGGGTGCTCCCAAACCAGGCTGTGCCACGCTGGGGTGGCACAGTAACCACCTGTTTTCCCCTCTCTTTTTCATTCTTGATCCCTAGTTGAAGCTGGCCACCCTGCCAGGAGCTTTCCTGGTGATGCCTTGAGCTGGGGTGGAGGGTGAACTGCTCGTGGGTGCTGGTGGCACCAAAAAAGTGGGTCAGCATATGTGTGCTCCCCTGGTGCTCAGCAATGCCTGTGGGTCTCCCCACGGAGCCCACAATCCCTGTTCTCTGTGGGACCCCCAGCAATGCCAGCAGGGCTCTGTGGTGCCCTCTGTGCTGACAGCACCCATGACATGTCCATGGCTGGGCTGGGGGCTCACAGTGGGGCTGGTTCACCCAAAAGATGGACACTAGGGTGGGTGGGTGCTGGGATGGGGGTGCCAGTGGCCAAGCGGGGCCTGACTGGCTCCCACGGAAGCTGGAGCAGCGTCTCGCCCCCGTGCCGGGAAGGCTCCTCTCGGCCCCGTTGGCGCGGGAAGGGGAATATTTGCTCCATGAGATCATGGTGTGCCGAAACACAGCCAGCAACCCTCAGCAGCCTGCAGGAGGTGACGCGTCCTGGGGTCACCGTGGGGAGGTGGCTGGTGGGTGATGGTCCTGGTGCCCCCCCCCCCGGGCTTCCTGTGCCCCCCCAACCCTGCTCGTGGTCTGGCTGCACTTCCTGGCACTGGGGACAGATGGAGACCCCATTGCAGGAACAGGGACCAGTTTTAGCCCCACTAGGTGCTGCGTGGGATGTGCCCTGGGTGCATTCCTGGGTGCTCCCTCCCACTGCCCCTGCACCCTCTGAGGGTGCCCTGGGGTGCTGGGCAGCTCACAGGGGGCTGCACCGTGTCCCCCCCAGTGGTGCTGTTCCCCACCTCAGGATGTGTTGTCCCACTGAAACCTCGTAAACACAGGAAGGGCCGTGCCGGGCTGTGGCGCTGAGCACGTCCCTGGCGCCCAGCCGGCCTCCCCTCACCCCTCCAGCCTCACGGACCAGGGGCTGTCCTCTGGGCCCTCCCCAAGTGAGGTGCCAAGGGGAGCAGGTCCTTGCCCTGGCTGCTCAGAGTCGGTCCCCAGCACTAGTTCCCTGTGACTGTCCCGTCCCTGGGCTGTTTCAGAGAGATTTCCCTACCCAGAGTGGGGTTCATCTGCTGCTGGGTGGGAGCGCAGGGATGTGTCCCTGTGGTTTGTGGGACAGGGAATGGAGGGATGCCCTGGGACTGCCTGGAGCAGGGGCACAGTGACATAGCTCAGCCCCCCGTGACTCTCCCCCTCTCCAGCCAGGCACTCATTTGGTGGGTGCCCATCACCGTGGCCTTGTGCTTGCCCTGTGGATGCTCCCAGCTCATGCTGGTGCATGTGCTGGTGTCTGTCACTGTTCATGCAGTGACAGGAACGCTCTGTCCCAGCCGGGGTGGCAGCTGCCCCACCATGTCCCCTCTGTGCTATCCCTGTCCCCATCCCTGTTCCTGCCGCTGGCGGCAGCTCCGCAGGGCGCTGGCTCGACCCAGCTCCTCCGACGGTTTCATTCCTCCAAACAAGCTGTAATTTAGGTCTAAAAATAAGTGAGGGGGAAGGTGCCGAGCTGGTGGCACACCCAGAGTGGGGCTGGGTGCAGGTGAAGGGCTGTGCCAGCCCTGGGGGGGGGGTGTCATGGGTGTGGGTCCCAGCCTGGCCGCAGGGGTCCCTTTAAAGTGTGGTTTTGTGGGAATTATGTGGAAACACATCAGGTTTTGGTCATGGATTTAGTCCCCACGTATTTGGGACTTTTGGTGTCCCCCCTCTCTGTGCCACCCATGTGGGTCACCGGGAGTGACCCAGCCTGTGTCCCTCTTTTCCCATCAGCATCCCTGGGGGGAACTCGACCCCCTGTCCTACCTGGAATTACCCCAGGATCACCTGCCATTTTGGGCTGCCTCTCTTTTGGGGATCCCCAGGGCAGGGGGGTGCAGCAGGGAGCCCTCCCCACATCGCATCCCTATCCCTAACCCTGTCCCTCTGCCCCCAGCCTGCATTTTCCGCTTCAATGTCTTCTCCCTGGTGTACCTGCTCTTTCTGCTGATCCTACCCTGGTTCTCAGGACCCAAACGGGGCTCTGCCACAGGTAAGGGGCTCATCATGGGGTGCAAGGAGTGAGCAGGATGGGGTGGGCAGCAGGGGGCCTGTCAGCCCCCCTCCAGCGGGCACCTGCCCTCCTGCCCTGTGGTTTCTCTGCATGGAGCCTAGCTCCGTTAATTATAACCCAGTGTGGCTATTAATAGCCCTCCTGAAATGGCCAGTTTGGAGCCTTATTAACCTAAAAACCTCAGGGCTGGGCAGTGCCTGCCAGGTGGGCACACCATGAGCAGCCCCTCTGCCCAGGGGACGTGTCACGGTGGGTGCAGGTGGGCACTGGGTGCCCGTATCCCCACCGTGCCAGGCTCTAACACCTACCCCCAGCGCCTGGCACGGCCACAGCTAAAAGCTTTGCCCTCTGAATATTTCATGGGCTCGCACGGCCCTGGATCCCGGTGCTGCCGAAAGCCTTCGCCTGGATTTACAGGAAAAAACAGGCGGGAGGGAAAGCTGTTGGCCCGGGGCCGCCCCCGGCCGGCTCACAGCTGTAGTGGGCTCACTGCCTGCCCACGGTCAGGAAAATGGGCACATGGCCCAGGGAACCGGGTGGGATGGGGGCATGACTGCAGCTGGTGGAAGGTCTGACAGGACTCAGAGTGTGGGGGACCCCCTGGAGCCCCCTAATAGGACCTTCCATCAGGAAAGGGGATGCTGACTGCATCTGAATGTGGTCCTTGTACAGCGGGGCCAGGGAAGCGCCCGGTGCCAGCTGGGTGCTGCAGGGACAGGGGAGGGAGGGTGGCCCTGGGCTTTGGCTCCCTGCACCACCCCATGCCTCAGTTTCCCCAGTAATGCTCTCAGGGTGCTCTTGGGCTGTGTTGGGTGCATGGTGAGGTGGTCAAAGCCCTGGTGGGACCCTGTCCCTGGGGCAGGCCCCTGCCATCTCTGGGCACAGTGCACTCTTACCAGCTCTTCCCGAGGGTGCTGGGTCTCCACTGGGGATATTGGTGTCCCCGGGGCCGCCTCAGGCCATGTGTGACAGGTTGCCCATGTCTTGCAGGTCATGCTGGATGCATCCTCAAATGTCTGCTGGCAACCAGCAGCCTCTTCGTCCTTGCCCACTTGGTTTTCCAGATAGGCCTGTACACAATTCCTTCTTGGAATTGGCTGCGGGAGCCCAACTGTGAGTACGGGGATGCCTGTGCCCACCCTCAGCCACCCATACCTCTACTCCCTGTGGTGCTCTGGGGCTGAACCCTCGAGCTGGTGACATGTGGGACCCCATCCTGCTGGGTGCTCAGGGGCTGATGAGACTCTGCAGGGTCCCATACATGTGCCCAGCTCTGGGCACATCCTGTGCCATTCCAAGGGGCCTGCTGAGTGCCCACTGCACTGGGCACAGACCCTGACCTGCACCCCCATGGATGTGAGGTGTTCTCCCCATGGGGTGGGTGCTCTGGGTGGGCTTGGAGCCTGCCCGTGCAGAGTCTCAGTGCCCCTCCCTTCTTCCCTGCAGGCAGCAGCTCCTGGGAGGTCCTTTTTGAGCACATTGGGGTTACAAGGTAAGGGTACCCTGGTGGTGGGCACCTGAGGGTTGGCAATGGTGGAGGTGCCACCTCTGAGCCCTCCCCTGCTCCACTCTCCCCCCCCAGGCTGTATTCGAGCGACATTCCCAACGTGGTGCGTCTTGTGGCACCTGATGTTGGCATCCTGCTGATCTCCGTCATCTCCTTGTGCCTGTGCCGCCTCATGCCCAAGACCTACCCTGCCTCCTACAGCCAGAGACCGGAGTTCCTGGGCTTCCCTGAGCTGGTGAGAGCCAACCCCGGTGCCACTGGGACATCCCAATGGCTCCCACCAGCCTCCCCGTGGCTGGTCCCTGGTCCCTGTCTCCTCCCTGGGGCACAGCAGCTGGTCCCTGACTCTTCCCCTGGGCACAGCCTGGGACACGGGGGCTTGGCATGGGGGCATCCCTGGTGGCTGGGGACCCAGTTTGGGGCAGGTTTGGCCACGGTGAAGGCTCAGCCATCACGGCACCTTGTATGGGCTGGGATGACTCAGCTGTGGAGGAGTGCCCGTGTTTGCTCCGGTGTTGCCGTAGGGATTGCACCAAACAGCTGTGACTGTGGGATGGGCAGTTATGGGGTGCTGGCACCCAGCTTGAGCTTGCTAGCACAGGGCTGGGTGCTGTGCTGTGCCAGCCCTGCCTGGCAATGCCAGCAGGTCACAGGTCACAGGGATGCTGTGCTCGTGGCACCCAGGCGCTCAAGGTCACGCAGGTGGACACAACCCCAATGGCCCCCCCTCAGCACAGTGAACACCCTTGGGTGCTCTGCCCCATTTTGGGGTGCTCTTGCTGCTCCAGGCTATGGTGCCTGGCTCTGGCCGTGCAAGCTGTAACCGGAGCATGGATGCCTTTGCTGTGAGGCTCTGGCCAGCACGGGAGGCAGGCTGGAAAAAAGCTCAGTGCTGGGAACCCGGGTCCCAGTGCCAAGAAAAACAGCCGCCCTTTGGAGGCGCTTTCCAGGCGGCTGATGAGATAAACATGGCCAGGTGCTGGACGCTGTGCCTGCCCTCCCGGCCACCCCTCCCCTGCCCTCCCTCGAGTGGGGAAACTGAGGAACATCCTAGGATCAGGTCCTGGAGCTCACACCACCCTTGTCTTGCAGAGGGAAGTGAATGTGAGTCGGCACAGATGCGCGGCCCACGCACCCCGGCCACTGGGCAACCGGCTGTTGCTGACGGCTCACTGGCTGCTCTGGGAGGCCGGGAAGGGACTGGCCAACCTGCTGCTGGCCTTGGCAGGTGGGTGCAGGATGGGGGGGGCACGTGGTGAGGTGGGGGTCCTCCATGGATGTGCTGCTGGGGGGGATATGCAGTCCAAGGGGGGGATGCGTGTGCAAGGGGGGGAAGATGCTCTGTCCAGAGGGGAGAGCTTGGTCCAGGGGAGGGATGCTTGGTCCAAAGTGGGGACACTCAACGCAAGAGGGTTGTGATGCTCAGTCTTAGGGGGAGGGATGTTTGGTCCATGGGGGAAGGATATTCAGTCCAAGGGGGAAAGCTCGGTCCATGGACAGAGGGATGCTTGGTCTGAGGGAGAGATACTTGGTCCAAGGAGGGAGGATGCACAGTCCAAGTGGGAAGGATTTACAATCCAAGGGGGAAAGCTCAGTCCAGGAGGGAGGAGATGCTTGGTCCAGGGTGAGTGGATGCTTGATCCAAGGTGGGAGGATGCTTGGTCCAAGGGGGGATGCTCAGCCCAGTGGGATGCTGCTTGGTCCAGGGGGATGCTGGGCTGTGCACTGACTGCCCATGGGGCACCGCTCCCCAGGGATCATCCTGCCCTCCGCCTCCTCCAGCATCTACTACCTGTTCTTCTTGGGGCTGTGCCTGTGGTGGGCCTGTCACCTCCCCACCAGCCGCCAGGCCTTCAACATCCTCTACGTCCTTGTCGGGGTCTACAGCTCCAGCCACCTCCTCTGCCTCTATGTCTACCAGACACCCTTTGTCCAGAGGATCTTCCCGCCTTCCACCATCTGGGCACGGTGAGTCCATGGGGAGGGAGCTGTGCCATGAGTCCCTGTGCCACCCTGTTTGAGCCATGTGCTGTGCCAGTGCCGAGACAGGACCCTGGCTCATGGTGGGGGGTAAGACCGCCTTCTCTGTCCCCACAGACTGTTTGGCTTCAAGGACATCATCCTTTACCACAACTGCTCCCAGACCAACACCCTGGAGCTCAACACCAGCCACCCCTGGCCTGTCTACGCCAACCCCGGCATCCTGCTCCTGCTCTGCTACGCTGTGGCCACCGTGGTGAAGCTGCGCTGGCGGTACTCCTGGGTGAGCTGGACCCCGTACCCGTGATGCTGATAATGCCCAGCATGTCCTGCTGTGACTGCCCCAGCCCTGACACTGGAGGGGAGTTGGGGGGGAGTGGGGTGCCTGCATGTGGGGTGCCTTGGCAGGGGGATGGCAGTGGGGTGCCTGCATGTGGGGTGCCTTGGCAGGGGGATGGCAATGGGGTGCCCTGAGCTGGCACCTACCCCTTGCAGAGAACCATGTCGTGGCCAGAGCTGCCGGCCAGGGTGCAGATGGAGCTGGAGAACTGGCCCAGGGACACTGACAGCATGGCTGAGGACACTGACAGCGTGGCTGAGGACACTGGTGGCATTGCTGAGCTCACTGGTGGCACGGCTGAGGACACGGGTGGTGTTGCTGGGGACACCAGCGGCATGGCTGAGGTCACCGAGGTGGGTCTGGGGGGCTGTGCCCCTCCAGCAATGCCCAAGCTGGCAGGGACTGGGTGTGTGGTGCTCTGGAGGTGCCAGGGTGGGCTCTGAGCTCTCTCTGCCCCCCAGCCCATGTTGCCCTCCGGCTCTGAGGGGCCGAACGTCGACACTGAGAACTGCACAGTCCACGTCATGAACTCCCAACAATGTAAGCCTGACCCCACAACCTCCCCCTCCCCAGACCCTGCTTGCAGCCAGGGGTCCTTCACGGTCCCTTTCCCCATGCCAGGCAAGAAGCGTACAGCGGAGTGGCTGCCCCTGCGCATCCTGGCCTTTTTCATCATGAGACAGAGCTACATCTGTGCCCTCATCTCCATGCTGGTAACGGACTGGGAGGGGATACGGTCATGGGGAGGGGACATGGACATGGAAGGCACCTCCTGGGCTGAGCCTGCATCCTTCCTGCCCGCAGGTGTGGAGCATCACCTACCACAGCTGGCTGACCTTTGTGCTGCTGCTGTGGTCGTGCCTCATCTGGACGGTGCGGGACCGCCGGAACTTTGCCATGCTCTGCTCGCCTTTCATTCTCCTCTACGGCATTGCTCTGTGCAGCCTGAACTATGTGTGGTCCATGGACCTGGTCCATGAGCTGCCCACCTATGCTGGCTTCATGAGTCTTCATCAGCTGGGGCTGATGCACCACAGAAAACCCTTCTTTGTCCTGGGGGCAAAGGTAAGCACGGTGCTGTCCCCAGTCCCTGTCCCTGCCAGTGCCCAGCTGTCGCTGCTCACCGCCTGTCCCCACAGCTCCTGCTCATCCTCCCCTTCTGGCCACTGCTGCGGCAGTTCATTGAGGAGAAGGTGCTAAAGAGGCCCTTGACCACCAAGGTCCCGAAGATGTCCCTCTCAGAGTCAGGTGAGGCCTCCTGGTGTCACCCCACGGAGGGCCGCCATGCCAGGCTGGGCAGTCACAGGTGTGGGGGGGGGACAGGTGCCCCCCGCCTGGCTCCTGCAGCTCCCTCCGTGTCCCGCAGAAGTCAGCCATGCACGGGACATGCTGCAGACGGTGGGGTCTGTGCTGCTGAATTTCTTTGCCAAGTTCTGGATCTGTGTCTGTGGCGGCATGTTCATCGTAGTGAGCTTCATCGGCCGCCTTGTCGTCTACAAGATTGTCTACATGCTCCTCTTCCTCCTCTGCCTCATCCTCTTCCAGGTAGGGGGACTGGGGACCCCTGGGGACCTATGGCCAGCCCCAGGGTGGCCCCACTGATGTCCCTGTCCCTGCAGGTGTACTACAGCCTGTGGCGCAAGGTGCTGAAGGGCTTCTGGTGGCTGGTGGTGGCGTACACCATGCTGGTGCTCATCGCCAGCTACACCTATCAGTTTGAGGACTTCCCCATGTACTGGAGGAACCTGACGGGCCTCACTGATAACCAGTGAGTGTCCCTGACCCACCATGGGATCCCTGCTGGCACCAGCCCTGTGGTGGCACCAGGGCTTGGCTAAGGGATGGGTTGCACATGGGGAAACTGAGGCATGGAGCAGGCTGAGGTTGAGCCCTGACGTTGGGGGCTTGATGCCTGTGCAGGGTGGGATGGATGAAGCTCCGTGTTGACCCTCCCTTCCTCATCCAGGCTGAAGGACATGGGCTTGGAGCAGTTCAGTGTCTCCGAGCTCTTCTACAACATCCTCATCCTGGGCTTCTTCCTCCTGGCCTGCATCCTCCAGCTCCATTACTTCCACGAGCCTTTCATGTACATCACTGACCTGCAGTATGCTCACCGGCCCAGTGTGTCAATCTTCTCCATCCCTGGGTAGGACCCTCTGCTGGGTGACACCCCTGCACCCCAAGCCCTCTGTCTCTGCTCTGAGCCCTCCTTCCTGCAGGCTGACGAAGAGCCGACGGGCTGCGGCTGATTCCAAGGGTGCCAGGACCAGGATCTCCAGGGAGTCACTGGGTACAGGGCAGGGGTGGGGGACAGGGTGGGAAGGGGTGTTCTCCAAGACAGGAAGAAGCTGGGAGGGTAGGGAGATGGATTTAGGATGACATCCAAGTGCGGGAGTGTACAGAGATGGATTGAGGAATCCTCCAAGCCAGGAACAGGCTTGCAGGGTATGGGGACAGATTGGGGTGTCTTCTGAGACAGGAAGAGGCTAGGAGGAATGTGAGAATGGATTGGAGCATCCTCCAAGTCAGGAAGAAGCTAGGAGTGTATGGGGATGGACTGGGATCTCCTTCAAGTCTGGGAGGGTATGAAGATGGACTGGGATGTCCTCTGAGCTAGGAAGGGGCTGGGAGGGTATGGAGGTGTCCTGCAAACCAGGATGGGGCAGGAGGGAAACACGGATAGGTTGGGGCATCCTCCAAGCCAGAAAGGAGCTGGGAGGGTATGGGGATGGATTAGGGTGATCTGCAAGCCGGGATGGGACTTGGGGGGTGCAGGGATTTATGGGGGTCTCCTCCAAGTCTGGAAGGATACAGGGATGTCCTCTGAGCCAGGAACTGGCTGGGGGATGCAGCATTGGAGTGTGTTCCAAGTATGGGAGATTGTGGGAATGGATTGGGATGTTCTGCCAGCAAGGAAGGATAGAGGGATGGGTTGGGGTGTCCTCTGGGCTTGAGTGGCTGTGGGGGTGTCCACGAGGGTTCGTGTCCCCACAGCAATCAACAAATGGAAGCTGGTTCTGGAGCGCCTGGCCGTGCTGGGCCAGACCTTCTCGAACATGCTGACTCGCGTGGAGGTCTTTGTGAGGCGTCTGCTGGAGCTGCACATCCTCAAGCTGGTGGCTCTTTACACCGTCTGGGTGGCCCTGGAGGAGGTACCACTCAAGGTGCTGGGCTGGGGGGCTCGGCCGGGCACCCTGGGGTGCTGACATGGCGACTGCCCCAGGTCTCGGTGATGAACTTCCTGCTGGTGCTGCTGTGGACCCTCGCCATGCCCTACTGCCGCTTCCGCCGCATGGCCTCGTGCCTCTCCACCGTCTGGACCTGCGTCATCATCGTCTGCAAGATGCTCTACCAGCTTGAGATCGTTGAGCCCCGCGAGTACTCCAACAACTGCACTCAGGTGCCCCGGGTGCTGGTTCTTGGGGTGCTTGTGGCAGCACAAGGAGGTTTCCTTGCTGGAGGTGGGGTCTGATACCCGGGGTGCTCCCATTTGCAGCCCCTGCTCAATGCCACCAACCTGAGTCGGGAGGAGATGGGCAACTCCACACTGTACCGTGGCCCTGTGGATCCTGCCAACTGGTTTGGTGTCCGGAAGGGGTTCCCCAACCTCGGATATGTCAAGGTGGGCACGAGGACATTGTGGGAACTGCCTGGGGGGGGATGCCTGGTGTGATGCCATGGTCCTGAGCATCCCTTCCATGGGGACCACCTGGGGGGATTCTTGGTGGCACACTGTGGCCCTGAGCATCCTCTCTGGGAGGACCACCTAAGGGGATGACTGGCTTCATGTCACAGTCCCAAACATCCCCTTTTAGGAGGACTGGCTGGGGGGGGATGCCTGCTGTCATGCCATGGTCCTGAACATTCCCTCTTCCCCCAGAACCACCTCCAGGTGCTGCTGCTGCTGGTGTTCGAGGCAGTGGTGTACCGGCGCCAGCAGTACCACCGTGTGCAGCACTGTGAGACGATTCCCATCACTGAGACCATCTTCCCGGAGCCAGAGTCGAACGAGGACAAGGACACAAACACGGGCAGGGACACGGACACAGGCGGGGACACAGACAGGGACACAGACACGGACAGGGACAGGGACACGAACACGAACACGGACAGGGACATGGACATGGACACAGACAGGGACATGGGCAGGGACACCAACACGGACAAGAAATTAGACCGCGACCGGAACCTCGTCTCATGTGCCAAATACTTAGTCAACTACTTCTACTACAAGTTTGGCTTGGAGGTGGGAGCAGGGCACTGTGGGGGGGTCCCACTGCTCACTGCACCCCGGTGCTGAGCCTCTGCACCCCCTTGCCCCCCAGATCTGCTTCCTGATGATGGTGACCGTAATCGGGCAGCGGATGAACTTCCTGGTGATCCTGCACGGCTGTTGGCTTGTGGTCATGATGACACTGCGGCGCCGGGCGGCCATCGCCCGCCTCTGGCCCAAGTACTGCCTCTTCCTCGTCATCTTCTTCCTCTACCAGTACCTGCTGTGCGTGGGCATGCCACCCGCCCTCTGCGTGGGTAAGGGGCACAGGGGGCCTTTCTGGGGCTCAGGGAGGTGTGGTCCATGTGTGGGGAGCCTGTGAAGGGGTTGGAGGAGGTGGCTGGCATGAGTGTTCCTGCTGCCCCTCAGACTATCCATGGCGATGGAACGTCCCCATGAACTCGGCACTCATCAAGTGGCTCTACCTGCCTGACTTCATCATGCCCCCCAAATCCACCAATCTCATCAGTGAGTATCCCCCCAGCCTTTGGGAATCCTCTGCGTGTGGATTGCCCTGTCACCCTACTCCAGTCCTGGCAGCCCCCTGTCTGCAGGGTGCCCTGTCCCCCTACACCAGCCCTTGGCACCCCAGTGCCCCTGGAGCACCCCCAGCCACTACAGAGGTCCCATCCTGCTTCCAGGAGGAGGAAGAACAGGCAGTAAGGGTGTGAGGACCTTGAAGAGTCTGCCCCCCTTGGAGGTGGGGCTTAAACAGTGCCCACCCCCACTTGGGAGGAGCTATGGGAGATCTATGGGAGCTATGGGAGATCCGTGTCCCTTTTGGGGAGGAGTGTGTTGGAGCCACACGCTCTTTTGGAGAGAAGGAGGGGCCTGGAGAGCTCCACACCCCTATGTGAGGAGTTGGATTCAAGCCACACCCCAGAGGGTGCAGAGCCTGGGGAAAACGACACCAGCATGGGGAAGACAATGAACCCCAAGGAGGAGTGGCCTGGGGTGCCCCATTCCTTGAGGAGGAGCTTGGTGGGTGCCAGCATTCTGGGGAGCCCCCCAGCCTGAGCCGTGTGCCCGCAGACGACTTCTTGCTGCTGATGTGCGCGGCGCAGCAGTGGCGCGTGTTCGAGGCCGAGCGCTCTAAGGCTTGGCAGGAGGCAGCAGGCGACAACGAGGAGCGGTTCGACCACGAGAAGGACCCCTACAACCCCAAGGAGAACTTTCTCCTCTGCCGGTGGGTCCCTGCAGCACAGCACCCCAACCTTGTGGGCTGGGAATGAGAACCCACCCTCTAATGGGACCCGTTGGGGTATAGATAGGATAGGACCTCCCCTGGGATGGGACCTTTTGGGGTATGGACAAGATGGGACCCTTCCGGGATGGGATGCTTCCCTGGGATGAGACCCTTTGGGGTATGGACAGAATAAGACTGCCACCAGGATGGGACCTCCACCCTGAAATGGGGCTCCTTAGGGTATGGACAGGATGAATGGGACCCTCAGGCAGTAGGAGCTGCTGGGCTGGGATCTCCTAGGATGAGACTGGGACCCCCCTGGGGCAGGGAAGCCCTTACCACAGTGCTGGGAGACAGGACCACCCCATGGCTGAAGCATGGAGGGGACAGAGCCCATGCTCTGAGTGCCCCATCCCGCAGGTGCTACCTGGACATGGTGAAGGTGGTGATCTTTCGCCATCTCTTCTGGTTCGTGCTGGTGGTGGTCTTCATCACCGGGTCCAACCGCATCAGCCTCTTTGGCCTCGGCTACCTGCTGGCCTGCTTCTACCTCCTCCTCTTCGGCACGGCCATGCTGTGCAAGCCGACCCGACCCCGCCTGGTGGTCTGGGACTGCCTCATCCTCTACAACATCACAGTCATCATCTCCAAAAACATGCTGTCGGTGAGTCGCTGTCCCCGCTGTGAGCTCCTTGGAGTCACCTGGGGTGTCCCCTGGGGAGGGGACAGGTGGTGACAAACCCCATGTGGGCCCTCTCTCCCTGCAGCTCCTCTCCTGCGTCTTTGTGCATCAGATGCAGAACAACTTCTGCTGGGTGATCCAGCTCTTCAGCCTCGTGTGCACCGTCACGGGCTACTATGACCGTGAGCTGCTGGTCTGGGGGGGTCTAGTGGCCTTGGGGGTGTGGGTTTGGGCTGCTGCCTGACCTGCCTGCACCTCTGCCTGCCAGCCAAGGAGATGGGCAAGGACCTTGACTGCTCACTGCCCGTGGAAGAGGCAGGAATCATCTTGGATAGCATCTGCTTCTTCTTCCTACTGGTCCAGCGGCGTATTTTCCTCAGCAGCTACTACGTGCATGTCCTGTGGGACCTCAGGGCCTCTACCTTGCAGCCTTCCAGGTGGTGCTGGGGTCCTGGAGGGTCCCTGTAGGTGCCAAAGTACCCCCCTGACCCTCCCACCATCCCTGTCCCCACAGGGGTGTTGTGCTGTTCCAGGCCAGCATCACAAAGAACCTGCACGCCCACCGAAGAGCCGAGAGGAAGTCGCTGGCCCAGCTGAAGCGGCAGTGAGTGGCTTTTGGGGGGCACTGGGACTCCCCTCCCTGCAGCCACCAATGCTTTGGGGCATGTCTGTGTATGTGGGGGTGCCTCTGGGGGGGGTTTGGACAGCAGGCTCCACAGCATCCTCTGCCTCCAGGATGGAGCGGATCCGAGCCAAGCAGGACAAGTACCGGCAGGAGCAGCTGTCCCGTAGCATCACTGAGGAACAGGATGAGGCTGGGACAGGTGAGAGCCAGGGGGTCCCTCCTGTGTCCCCAACCCCTCTCTGGGCACACAGGGGGACTGTGACCCATCGCTGACGCCCATCCTGGTGGAGCCTCATGGAACATTGTGGTGACCCTCTCCCTGTCCCTCGGCTTCCCCCCCACACCTGGGGTGGGTGCATCGAGCGTGGCTGTTCTCAGCCCTCCATCTGCCATCCCACAGCGCCCCGTGCCCCGGTGGACCCATTCTGGCAGAGGGAGCGGTGGTGGCGGCCAGGGTTAGACCACGCCGGAGGTACTGCCCTGGCACGGGGCCATAACGGGGCCATAACCTCGGTGAGGTCCCCCCGCCGGGACCACTAACACCCGTAGGGAGCGGTGGTGGCAGTGCTTTGGGCAAGGTGACACCCTGCATGTCCCCTGTCCCCATGTGTGTACCCCTAACCATGGCTCCTCTGCTCCCTATTACTAACAGGGTGTTGGACTGGGGGTGCCAGGCTGGGTTTGGAGTCATCTCCAAATGCTGGTGATGGAGGGGTCCCGCCTTGGGGATGTGGCAGTTGAGTTGGTTATGTCCCCACTTGGGGTCCCCCCCAGGGGTGTCCTCAGCTCAGTGCTGGGCAGGGAGCCCTGCGACATGGCCACAGGGCCAGCCTGGGTGTGACACCCCTGCCATAGCATGGCCACGCCATGACACCCCATGCAACCCCGGCAGTGCTGCATTCTGGGGAATACTACCTCTTTGAGTCGGACAGCGAGGAGGAGGAGGAGGAGGTGCCAGAGGAGTTGCAGTCGGGGAGGCAGGGCCCCTTCCAGGTGGGCAAGGCTGGGGGGCTGTGGTGGGGTTGGGGATGCTGGCCATGCCCATGGGGTGCTGATGGCCCCTGTCCCCCCTCCAGCTCATCCACCAGGCCATGACGACCAACACCAAGACAGTGCTCCGGCAGCAGGAACGGCGAGAGCAACCCCGTGCTGAGAGTGCTGCAGGTGAGTCTGACACCCCAAAAGAGGGCTGGAGGGGCTAGGAGGGGCCAGAGCCCTGCCTGGTGCCCGCTGTTTGTCCTGGAGTGGGGCTCCCAGTGTGTGTGTGGACTCTCTGATGGCTACCATGGGGTTGAGCACAAGCTGTGCAGTTTCTTTGGTGCCCACACTGGTTTTTGAGGTGGATGTAGGGGAACAAGGGGTGGGATGATGAATGGGAAAGGCCCAAAAATTATGTCTATCTTCTGTTAAGTCACTGCTACCCCTACCCCCTTGCAGGGGACCGTGGAGGGAGAGAGGCAGAGTCGGAGGCTGAAGAGCCTGAGCATGAGGAGGAAGTGACTGTGACAGGTTCTGGTCTGTCTGCAGGTGGGCAGCAGGACTGCAGAGCAGGGGCATGCTGGGTGGTCTGAGTGGACACCGAGTGATGCTCCACCCCTCTTTTTGCCCTGGCAGAGCAGAGCAATGTGTTGCATCGGGCACTGAACATGCTGCGGTTCCTGTGGCTGCTGTGCCAGGCCGTGGTGGACGGGCTGACGCAGTGGATGGAGGACTGCACCCGGGAATACCTGGACATGTTCAATATCCTCTATGTGGAGAGATATAGGATTGCTGTGCGGCTGGCCTCTGTGAGCACAGGGGGGACACCAGGGCACGGGGCGGGGAGGTGGCAGCCTTGCGGTGGCACTAACCCCCTGCCCACTGCAGGGACAGAAGATGAACGAGGAGATCCTGGATGAATTGTACATACAGCAGTCACTGGAGCAGATACCAGAGCAGCCGCCGGAGCAGCCGCCAGAGCAGCTGCCTGAGGGGCCACCAGAGGGGCCCCCAGAGGAGCTGAGCCCACGCAGGTCTTTGACTACAGACTCCCAAAACGGCGCTGCTGCCAGGCAGGTGCAGAGAGACTCCCCAAGGGAGCAGTTGGCAGTGCCGCAGACAGTGGGACTCGCACCCCCTGAGGGCAGCCAGGAGCAGTTGATGTCTGAGGGGTCCCAAGAGGATGTGGCTGGGTCTCAACAGCGCCTGTCCGTGCTCCTGAACCGCAGGAGGACGGCCGGTGAGCTCCTCCTGATCAGGTACGGGGGATGTGGGGACAGTGGGGACGGGGCTGGCGGGCGGCAGGGATGGCTCAGCCTGTTTGCTGCACTCTGCAGGAAGCCAGTCACTCCACCGCTGAACGAGGCAGAGCTTTTCTATCAGTCCCACAACCGGTTCCTGAAGCTGCTCCTGGCTGGGTACCACTGTGTGACCGCCCACTCTGAGCTGGTCTGCTACTTCATCATCATCCTCAACAACATAGTGTCCGCCTCCATCATCTCCCTCTTTCTGCCCATCCTCATCTTCCTCTGGGCCATGCTCTCCATCCCCCGGCCCACCAAGCGCTTCTGGATGACTGCCATCATCTTCACTGAGGTGGGCAGGGGGTGACCGGTGAGAGGATGATTCCACCCGGCCCCCCACTGCCACCCACTGACCCCAGTATCCCCATAGGTGATGCTGCTGGTGAAATACCTCTTCCAGTTCGGGTTCTTCCCCTGGAACAGCTACACCACACTGCTGCGCAATGAGGGCAAGCCCTTCTTCCCACCACGCATCCTGGGCTTGGAGAAGAGCACCCGCTACCTCAAGTATGACCTCTTCCAGCTCCTGGCCCTCTTTTTCCATCGCTCCCTGCTGCAGGTGAGCTCTGAGGGATGGGCAACATGTGGGTGGGCATTTTGTGGGAGCTGGAGGTGGTCCTGGGAGCTCTGAAGAGAACCAGTGGGTGCTTGGTGTCTCTGCTGTGGTTTCCCACCATTGCTTTTTGGGAATTGATGCTGTGGGTGGGGGATGAGGTGCGTGGGGCTGGGGGACATCAGGACCCCCATCCCCCTGACCATGTCCTTCCACAGGGCTATGGGTTGTGGGACTATGATGAGGATGCCTTATCCAAGATGAAGATGGAGGCGAAGTGGGCAGAGGAAGAGGAGAAGTGGGAAGAAGCAGCGCCCCCATCGCTGATGGTGTCTGAGGAAGGGATGGAGGCTCCAGAAGAGCCAGGAGCACCAGACTCAAACATGAGATCCGAGTCGGAGGGTGATGCCATGGAGCAGGAAGAGGGGAGTGAGGCCATGGAGCTCCGCTGCAGGAAGAAGACGACTCAGGGAAGGAAGACACCAGAGGAAGGGAGCACCAGTTCCCTGCTCTCACAAGGGTGGCAAGGCTGGCACCGCCACAGTATGGCCCTGCTGGACCCTAACTGTTCTGTGTGCTTAGCCTCACTTCCAGGGGTTGGGGAGAAGACGGGAGAGGCAGAAGAGACCCATGCTCAGAGGAAGCTGAACGCATTTGGATTGTGGGTCAAGTGCTTCTTCCTCACCACGTGAGTGCCAGTGGTGCTGGTTAGGGTGGGGGATGTGGGGTGCAGCCCCTGTCAACCATTCCCTGCGTCCCCTGTGTCCCCTGTCCCCTGCAGAGCACAGAGCATGTACCAGCCGGTGCGCAAATTCTTCAAGGACATTCTGCACACCGAGAACCGCGCGGCCACCGATGTCTACGCCTTCATGTTCCTGGTCGACGTGGTCGACTTCATCATCATCGTCTTTGGCTTCTGGGCCTTCGGGGTGAGCAAGGGGTCCCACAGGGCACTGACTGGCAAGCCCCCACTGCAGGGTGAGGCCTGACCATATACTGACCTCTCCTGCATCTCAGAAACACACGGCGGCCACCGACATCACCTCCTCGCTGTCAGAAAACCAAGTGCCGCAGGCTTTCCTGGTCATGCTGCTCTTCCAGTTCACCACCATGATCATCGACCGCGCGCTCTACCTCCGCAAAACTGTGCTGGGCAAGCTCATATTCCAGGTCGTCCTGGTCTTTGGCATCCACGTCTGGATGTTCTTTATCGTGCCAGCGGTCACTGAAAGGTACTGAGAATCCCCTAAGGGTGCCCTGCACAGTGTAGTCCTTGGGTGGCACCTTTGTGTCCCCGAGCCCACATGGTGGCTCAGGCTGGCCGGACAGGTGGCTGAGGGGTGACATGTCCCTCCTGCAGGTTGTTCAACCTCAACATGGTGGCCCAGCTATGGTACTTCGTGAAGTGCATCTACTTTGCGCTGTCGGCCTACCAGATCCGCTGTGGTTACCCCACCCGCATCCTGGGCAACTTCCTTACCAAGAAATACAACTACCTCAACCTCTTCCTCTTCCAGGGGTACGGCACAGGGCTGCGTGGACCTCCAGGCACCCCAAGGGTGCCATACTACCTCCCCTCCCTGTGTCCCCCCCAGATTTCGCCTCGTGCCCTTCCTGGTGGAGCTGCGCGCTGTGATGGACTGGGTCTGGACGGACACCACGCTGTCTCTTTCCAACTGGATGTGTGTGGAGGACATCTATGCCAACATCTTCATCATCAAGTGCAGCCGTGAGACTGAGAAGGTACAGTTTCCCCTATGCCAGGAAGGGCCTCCCGCTAAGCCTCTTGTTGTTTGGGGTCCCCCTGTGCCTTCTCAACACTGTGTGCTGTCTCCTTCCCATCCCAGAAATACCCCCAGCCCAAGGGGCAGAAGAAGAAGAAGGTTGTGAAGTATGGCATGGGGGGCCTCATCATCCTCTTCCTCGTGTGCATCATCTGGTTCCCCCTGCTCTTCATGTCGCTGGTGCGCTCCGTGGTGGGCATCGTCAACCACCCCATTGACGTCACTGTCACCCTCCAGCTGGGGGGGTATGAGGTGAGGATGCATAGGGGGTGTGCTGGGGGTCCCCTGATGAGACACTGGGGTCCCCTGCCCTGCTCATGGCCCCCTGTCCCCCCTAGCCACTGTTCACCATGAGTGCCCAGCAGCAATCCATTAAGCCCTTCACCCCCGATGACTACGAAGACCTCACCCGGCATTTCGACCATGACCCGGTAAATCCTCCCCCCATCCCAAAACCTGCCTGGAGGGCTGGCAGATGCCATGGTGGGGCTGAGCTGTGTCCCCCCCATGGCAGGTGGCTATGCAGTTCATCACCCTCTACGGCTACGAGGACATCGTGACCGTCCGCATCGAGGGCAGCTCAGGCTCACTCTGGAGCGTCAGCCCCCCCAGCCGCGAGCAGATGCGGCAGGAGTTGCTGAATAGCTCCTCTGACATCACCGTCCGCTTCTCCTGGTCCTTCCAGAGGTACTGCTGGCACGGCAAGGGGGGGTCCAGCCCTGCCTGCATCCCCCCTACACACACTCAGTCTCTACTATCCACAGGGATCTGGGCAAGGGGGGCACGGTGGAGACCGCCTTTGACAAGCACAGCACCGACCTGGTGCCCGGTGCACCCGAGCGCCTGCAGCTGGCCCAGCTGCTGGAGGGCACCCGGGATGCCCCCGTGTGAGTGTCCCCTGGGGAGGGGGGAACCAGACCCCCATGCTTGGCAGGATGGTGTAACCCCCCTCCTCACCCCACTTTCTTGCAGCCAAGTGGCCAACCTATTCCCCAGATACATCCGGGCGCCCAACGATGTTGAAGCCGAACCTGTCGAGCAGCTCCTGCCAGGTAGGTCCCACCATGACCCCCCAAAAGAATCAGCACTGGGGCATACCAGCTGCTGTGCGGTGCCCTGATGGTGCCACCCTCTTGAAGACAGGGAGGACATGAGTCCCAATGTGCCCTCGCCCTAAAAAAATTCATCATTGGGTGCCCACCAGCAGTTGTGCTCTGCCCTGATAGTGCCACCCGCTGCAGACAGGGAGGACATGGGTCCCACCAAGTCCCTCCACTGAAAAAATCATCACTGGGTGCCCACTAGTGGCCATGCTGTGCCCTGATGGTGCCAACTGCCCTGCAGATGGGGAGGACATGAGTCCCACTATTTCCTCCTCCCAATAAAAGTCAGCACTGGGGACACACCAGCAGCTGTGCTGGTCGCTGATGGTGCCACCTCCTTGAAGATGGGGAGGACATGAGTCCCACCATGTCCTCCCCCAAAAACTCATCCTTGAGAGCACAGCAGCCAGGCTGTGCCCTGATGGTGTCACCCCCCCAGATGGCCACAACAGCTACCTGGATGTGGAGGTGGACCTGAAACGGGAACGCAGGGGCCGAGGGAGCGACAACTTTGTGGAGTGGTGGGTGCTGCGGCTGAAAGACGCCCCCCCCGAGGATGGCAACATCCTACCCATGATCATCTTCAATGACAAAGTCAGCCCCCCGAGCCTGGGCTTCCTGGCTGGCTATGGGTACGTGAAGGGGGCAGAGGGTGTTGGAGGGCTCCAGCCACCGGGTGGGATGTGAAGGGAAGGGATGGTAGGATTCAGGGATACAGGATATGTGTCTCCCTTGCAGGGTCATGGGGCTGTACGTGTCCATCGTGCTGGTGATCGGGAAGTTCGTGCGGGGGTTCTTCAGTGAGATCTCTCACTCCATCATGTTCGAGGAGCTGCCGTGTGTGGATCGGATCCTGAAGCTGTGCCAGGATATTTTCCTGGTGCGGGAGACGGGTGAGCTGGAGCTGGAGGAAGAGCTCTACGCCAAGCTCATCTTCCTCTACCGCTCGCCCGAGACCATGATCAAGTGGACACGGGAGAAGTAATAAGGGGAAGGGGCTCCACCACCCCCCCTCACAGGGGCATCACCGCCAATGCCTTAACCAGCCCCTCCAAAGCTGGGGCCGCATTCTGCCCTGGGAGGCGGTGGGATGTGGGGTTCTGGCCGCTCGCTTTGAGGGAGGATGTTTTTCTGGATGTTTTTCTTACGTTGTTTTGAAGCTGTTCCACCTGCACAGACCACGTTGTGCCTTCCCAGGGAGGGGGACAGCAGGTGGTCCCCCCACCCCCTGGGTGCCCCTGGCTGCCAGGTGGGGATGGGGAGGTCAGGAGCCAGCCTGTACCCTCTCCCTTGTTGTCCCCAACCCTGTTCCAGAACCAGGTTGAACTCAAAAGCAATAGCCCTCCCATCTCCAGGATGGGGGTCCTGAGTTATGGCCCCTCCAGTTGGGGGGAGGGGTTCTGGCAACCCCAGTTGGACTTTAGACACTTGTTGACTTCGAGTTTGTTTTTGTTTTTTATTAATTCAAATGGTTTATTTATATAGATATTGAATAAAACAAACTTGAGGTCTCCCTGGCTGACAGGTAGCTGGGGCAGGGAGGGTGGGGGACCAGGGACATGCTACCCTGGGGTTACCAGCACTCCTGGCCCCCAATAAATGGGGGGGGCTCTCCCTGCCCTTGGCTGGAGCAGAAATGGGTGCCAGGGGTCCCCACCAAGCTCTGGTGGGGCTGGCACCTGCCCCAGTAGTGCCACTGAGGGACGGGGGTCTGTGTTCCCCCCGTCCCCAACCCCTTCAGCTCTTGCTGCGCTCCTGGTTCTCCTGTGTCTGCCGCTCCATCTCTGCACTGCAAGGGATGGACACACTGGATGGATGGACATGGCATTGGAGGCTGAGCTAGCGGGGAGGGGACTCCCACCCCCCTTACCTGTGGATCCTGCGCTGGGCCTCAGCACGCATGTATGGTGGCAGTGTGGTGAGGGGGCCCTGCAAGAGATGAGGGGTGAGGCTGGAGATCCCCATCCCCATAGAGAACCACCCCACTGCACCTCAAAAGCCTCACCAGCTCCTTGAAGGTGAGGCGGCAACTGTAGCACAGTAGTGGAATATAGGCAGCTTTGCTCTCAGCCCTGTGGGAACAGCAACAAGGACAGGGACACTCATTGGTGCCACTGGGGTGGCCTCAGAGGGGGTATGGAATGCTGGAATCCCCCCTGCCCACATGCTCACCCCTGCTGGCAGCACCCATTCCCCACTGGCTCCAGCTCCTCCCAGATCAGTGTGGGCTCCAGGGCCAACTCCTCCTCTGCAACAGCCAGAGGGCAGGGGGGCAATTGTGGGGTGCACAGCTATTCCCCAAATCCTCCGAGCCCCCCATGCCCAACCCACTCACCTCCCTCAATGTCCAGGCCACAGAGGCAGAGGAGGCAGCGCTGGGACTCACTGCTGGCCTTGGCTGGGTCTGGGCTCAGCTTCTCCCCTGTCCTGCAGCCAACACAGGGTGAGTGCACCCCAATCCCCCACTCACTCCCCCCACCCCACTGTACCTCCACATGGAGGTCCCTGTACCGGTAAACAGTGCTGATGGTGGAGGGGAAATCCTCCTGCAGCCCCAGGAGGAAGCGCTCGATCAGGTGGTGGATGCTGGGCTTCTCCCGGCGCTGTGGGGGCAAGTGGAAAGGGTAGGGACAAGACTGGGAGGTTTGTCCCCACCATGGAGACACAGCTTGGGATCCCCAACATGGGACACCCCTACCTTGGTGAAGAGGGGTGGCACAATGACAGTGGGGATGTTGAAGAAGTGGTTGTAGAAGGCGATCTCCTTGGCCGTGTAGTCCCGCATGGGCCGCACCACCATCACATCACCGTGACGCTTGTCCGTGAAGCCCTGTGGGTGTGTGGCTGCCAGGGGACTGTGCCACCACCAAGCCTTGGATACCCCCCATGGCATCATGTCACCCCTCGGGTGCAGGGGACCGTCCCCAGCTCACCGTGTCGACAGCAAGGAAGGCACCACGGCCCAGCGACAGGTTGGTGAGGAGCTTGATGGCCACGCGGGTGCAGGTCTCACCCGTCATCACCTTGGAGTAGCCCCTGCTCCGGGCCATCTGCAGGATGAGGTGGGTCCTGGGGATGAGGTGACACCGGTTCAGAGCCACCATGCCACACTGGTGCTGGAGCCGGGCAGGATCAGCCCCTCACCGCAGCATCTGCAGCAGCTCCTCCCGTGCTGTTGCTGTCTCCACGGCCTCGAAGATCCGAAGCAGCTCCTGGGTTTGGGCAGTGTCAGGCAGGTGGGGAGTGTACAGGGGTCCCAGTGGCATGTCCTGGGTGCTATGGCCAGGCAGAGAGGTGGCACTCTCCCCCTCCCCCTCCTGTCGCTTCTGCTGGATAAAGCTGTCCACAGCCTCCTTGTAGGAGGGGCCACATGGGCCGGACTTGCTGGACTGCTCTGGCCCTGGCTGTAAGATGGATGGGGGCAGCTCCAGTGCCTGTGGGGCAGAGACAGATACAGAGGGAAGTTGGGTTGTCCAGGTGTGTCCTCTCACCTCAGCGCCTGTCTCCATGTCACCTCAATACCTCCTCCAGGTGGATCACGTGGTAGGGGAAGCCGGTGGCCCGCAGCAAGGTCTCCATGTGGGCCAGGGTCTGCTCCCGCTGCTCTGGGCTCTGCCTGCGCACAGCTCCCTCTGGAAGGCAGGTGGGCAGTGCCAGGGCCACTGTCACGGTGAGGAAGGGGCACCCACCACACCCATGGGGCCAGGAGGACAACCCAGGGTGCCCCGGCCTTGCTGGGCTGGGTGGCAGCACCCTGGGTCTGGCATGGTGCAGTGGGATCCTATGCTGGGAGCAGGTAGTGGGGCAGGGAGGGGGGAGTGGGGCTGGGAATGGGGCAGGGAGCAGGCACTGGGGCTGGGAGCAGGCAGTGGGGCCAGAAATGGGGCAAGGAGCAGGCAGTGAGGCAGGGAACAGACACTGGGGAAGGGAAGGGGCAGCAGAGCTGGGAGCAGGTAGCGGGACAGGGAATGGGCAGTTGGACACTGAACATGCGGCAGGGCCAGGAATGAGCTGGGAACAGGTCTGGGAATGGGCAGTTGGACACGGAGCAGGCAGCAGGGCTCATCCTTACCCTCAACGTAGACAAGGCCGGGGATGAAGCGGAGCCTCTTGGCCGCCTCCCGGCTGAGCCCCTGTCAGAGGCACAGGGTGAGCAGGGTGGGTGAGCTGTGCCCCCCCTGCCGACCCCTCCCGAGCCCCCCTCTCACCTCCTGCACCTGCCGGACCATGGCACTGGAGGCTGAGCCCCCCGACAGCGCCAGCAGCACCTGCAAGAACAACAAGGACAGTCACCGGCCCTGGTGCCACCACTGGGTCCCCCCTCAGCATTCCCCCACCCCTGGTACCTTCTCTCCAGGGAAGATGACACGGTTCTTGCCCAGCATTGCACGGAATTTGTGCACGAAGTACTCACGGAAGCAGCCGCTGTGGGAACCCCTGAGTCTGTTCCACTGTCCCCAGGCCCCATGTCCCTGAGCCCCAACGTCCTCAAGTCCCCCACTCCCAGCCTTCTTCCTGAGACCAATGTCTCAGAGATCCCATGTCCACAAGTCCCAACATCCCAGACACCAAACGTCCCTGAGACTTGATGCCTCAGAGACCCCATGTCCCCAAGCCCCCACTTCCCTGAGACCCTGTGTCCCAGAAACAAAGGTCCATGAGATACAACGTCCCCAGGCTCCCATGTTCCCAAGACCCAATGTCTCCAATTCCCCACATCCTCAAGACTCAATGTCCCCAAGGCTTGATGTCCCCAAACCCCAAAGACCCCAAAGTCCCCAAGCCCTGATGTCCCAATATCCCCAAGTCCCGGTGTCCCCAAGCCCAAACATCCCGAACACCCAATACCCCCCAGCCTGATGTCCCCCATCCCATTGTCCCCATCCGATCCCTCACCGGCAGAAGGGGTCCCCGACGCGGATGATGAGGGCGGCCGTGCCCTGCCCGCACTTCATGCAGGTTCGGGGGTGGCTGTGGGGACACGGCCGGTCACCGGGGACACCGGGACTCGACCCCCCCGGGGGCGGTACCGGGGGACGGCGGTCCCAGTCCCAGGGCAGCACGAGGGGCTACCGGGCATTACCGGGAGGTACCAGGGGGAGCACCAGGGGGTACAGGGGCAGCACCGGGGGGGAGGGGGTAGCACCAGAGGCAGCTCCAGAGGGTACCAGAGAGATATCGGGAACACATCCGGGAGAAGAACGGAGCGGTACCGGGGGGTACTGGGGGAGCACAGGGGATGTACCGGAGGCAGCACGGCGGGGATGTCTGGAGGATACCGCGAGGTTACCGGGGGTTCATCCTGGTCCCGAGAGGGCTCTCACCTGTCTCTCGGTGCGCGGCGGCGCCGCGGCGGCTCCGTGTCCGCCCCGCACCCGCCACCGTCACCCGACACGTCGCACATGGAGGTGCCGCTCGGCCCCGGTCAGTCCCGGTGGATCCGGTGTGTCCCGTGGGATCCTGCTCAGTCCCGGTGTGTCCCGTGGGATCCTGCTCAGTCCCGGTGTGTCCCGGTGGATCCTGCTCAGTCCCGGTGTGTCCCGGTGGATCCTGCTCAGTCCCGGTGGATCCTGCTCAGTCCCGGTGGGGCCTGCTCGGCTCCTCTCGGCCCCGCCGTGTCCCGGTGTATCCCGCCGTGTCCCGCCGTGTCCCCGAGCGCTCCGGTCGCGCGGCGCTGACGCGGCGGTGCCGCCCCGTGACGCCGCGCCCGCCCCGCCGCCGGCGCCGCCATGTTCCGGAGCCTGCTGGTGGCGGCGGCGCAGCGGCCGCAGGGCCCGGCCGGGCCCCCCCGCGCCGCCCCCGGGCCCGGGGCCGCGGCCGAGGCGCTGGAGGCGCAGTTCAGCTGCCCCATCTGCCTCGAGGTGTTCCACCGCGCCGTCGGCATCGCGGGCTGCGGGCACACGTGAGACGGGGCCCGGGCGGGGGCGGTGGGGACCCCCGGGATGACCTGGCGACGGGCGCGGTGCGGTCGCTGGGCGATGTCCTGGCGCTGGGATCCCTTGGGGCTCATTGCCGAGTGACCTTGGCCGGCGACGAGACCCCCATCCCACCCCCAGTCGAGTACCGGGACCCTCACCCCACTCCCAGTCAAATACCGGGACCCCCAACCCACACCGGGTCCCCCATCCCACACCGGGATGGTTCAGTACGGGGCATCCCGATACTGATGTATCATCCCAGCCCCAGTCAAATATCCCACACTGGGTCCCCCATTCCCACCTCTGGGATGGTTCTGTACCAGGACCCCCATTCCCAGCCCTCCCATCCTGGTACCGAGACCCCCATCCCACCCCCTGTCAAGTACCAGGACCCCTATTCCTACTCCTGTCATCCTGATACCGGGACCCTCATCCCAGTTCTCCATCCCACACTGGGGCCCCCATCTCACCCCTCCCATCCCAGGATCCTCATCTCATCCCCCTAAGTCTGTTTCTGGGACCTCCATCCCACCCCTAAATTCAGCATCATCCCATCTCACCCTCGGTCAAATAATGGGACCCCCATTCCTATCCATCTCATCCTAGTACCGAGACCACCGCCTCTCCCATGCAGCACCAGGATCTCCATCTCATCCCTCTCATCTCTGGACCCCCATCCTATCTCTCCTATCTTGGTACTAGGACCCCTATCCCTCCCCCAAATATGGTACCGGGACCTCCATCTCTCCCCCCTTGTCCTCATCCTTGATCCTTCCCTCTTTGGGGATGGGGTGCTGCCCTGTCCCCCTCAGTGTTCCCCAGCCTGGATCCGATGTGGGTGTCCCACTGACCACCCAGAGCTCCCTCTGCTCCCAGACCTGGCTCCCACCCCAGGACCTCTCAAACTCTTGTCTCTTTGTCCCCCCAGCATTTCAGGAACACCTTCATCCAGTTTTCCATCTGATTTTGAGGACACCCCCAGTGGGCCTGTGGCTTTGCTTGGAGCTCCAGCGCTGCCTCGCTGATCCCCCTCTAGCTTGTTTGAGGCTGGGGACGATTCCAGATCCCCTCCATGATCCCGTTTGCTCATTCCTACTCCCCTTACAGTGGCAGAGGGTTTGAGGTGTTTTATTCCCTGTTCCTGATAACAAGAGCTGGGTAGGAAGGGACATGAATGCTGGGATAATTGGATTTTGAGGACAGAGCTGCTTTGCCTTGTGCCTGGAGGTGCTTTCCTGCACCTCCTCCCCACGTGGATTCCTCAGCCACACTCCTGGGGATATAAGGACCTTGGAAGGAAGTGATCTGGGCTCTTATGTGCTCACTCCATCCCTGCCTGACCTGGATACTCAGCACCATTTTTGTTTGGCTCCTTTCAAATCCACTCTCGGAGCAGTGGAATCATCTGTACGTGCAGGGAGCATCTTGGGGGCGTCCTCTCACCCTTTCCCAACCTCCCAGTTCTCCCAGTTAGGCTACTGATCCCTGGGTTTTGGGGTGCTGGGAGTCCCTGGGAATGGGTATGCCCCGATGGGATCCTGCTTTTCTTCCCGGGGTGCTCAGTCCTGCTCTGTGCTCCCAGGTTTTGTGGGGAATGCCTGCAGCCCTGCCTGCAGGTGCCATCCCCGCTGTGCCCACTCTGCCGCGTGCCCTTTGATCCCAAAAAGGTGGAGAAGGCTTCCAGCGTGGAGAAGCAGCTCTCATCCTACAAGGCTCCCTGCAGAGGCTGCAGCAAGAAGGTAAAGCTGCCAGTCCCCATCCCAATCCCACAGCCGTGGTGCCAGGAAAGGGGAGTTACTGGCTGTCCCTGGTTTGCTTCCCCAAACAAGGGTGGGATGTGGATCTGCAGGAGGACAGGAAGCTCTGTAGAGGGATTGGGACTGGCTGGATCCATGGGCTGAGGCCAGTGGAGTGAGAGTCAACAAGGCCAAGTGTTGGGTCCTGCCCTTGGGTCACAACAACGCTATGGAACACTCCGAGCTGGGGGAAGAGTGGCTGGAAAGCTGGAAAAGGACCTGTGGGTGCTGGTGACAGCAGCTGAACGTGAACCCAGGTGTTCCCAGGTGGGCAAGAGGCCAATGGCTCCTGGATTGTACTGGCCACAGTGTGGGCACAGGACCAGGGTAGTGACTGTCCCCCTGTGCTGGGCACTGGTGAGGCCACATCTGGAATTCTGAGGTCTGATTTGGCCCCCTCCAGTACAGACACTGATGGGCATGTCCAGAGAAGGGAGCGGAGCTGCAGAAGGGGCTGGAGCACCAGAAGCTGAGGGAGCTGGGGGAGCTCAGCCTGGAGAAAAGGAGGCTCAGGGGGGACCTTCTCACTCTCTCCAACTCCCCTCCCAGGGAACAAGGGACAGGGCAAGGGGAAGTGGCCTCAAGCTGTAGCAGGGGAGGTTCAGGTTGGATATCAGGAATAATTTCTTCATGGAAAGGATGGTCAGGCCTTGGAAGGGGCTGCCCAGGGCAGTGATGGAGTCCCCATCCCTGGAGGTGTTCAAGCAATGACTGGATGTGGCACTCAGTGCTCTGGGCTGGGTGACAAGGTGGGAGAATAGGTCACAGGTTGGACTCAATGACCTTGGAGGTCTTTTCCAACTAAAATGAACCTCTGATTCTGTGTCCCCTGTGTCACAGCTGCTGCCCTGAGCCGAGCTGAAGGAGCTCCCTGCTAGCTGCCTCTGTCAGAGGCTGCAGCTCTTATGGGACAGTCGGACCTTCAAAAGCAGGTGGAGGTTTTCCTTCAGCATGGAAACCCTTAACTTTGGGAATCTTGTCACCCCTGACTGCAGCCCAGGAGCAATCCAACATGGTGTCAGTGCACTTTCAGGATTTCTCCCATCAGCAGTTCCTGCTTTTTGAAGGAAAATGGAGTTGGTGCAGCCTGGGTGGCTTGTGGGGAACCTCTGGGGATCCCTGCAGGGACAGTGCATCCCCAAATCTCTGTCCTGCGAGGAGGGACGGGTGGGTGCAGCATTTCCACTGCTGTGGGTCATCCTGCACAGACCAGTGGTCATCAGACCTGGGCTCCAGGTCCAACTCCAGTGCTGGCTCCTGGAAGGTGTTCCCGCAGCCCAGAAATGTTTCTTGTCCTCCTTCTCCAGGTGACCCTGGCCAAAATGCGCTCTCACGTCTCATCCTGTGCCAAGGTGCAGGAGCAGATGGCCAACTGCCCCAAGTTTGTTCCAGTTGTCCCCACATCCCAGCCTATTCCCAGGTATTCCTGCGCCTTGGGTAGGGAAGCATGTCCCTCCTTGCATGCCCCAAAATCCAAGCATGTGTTTTACTTTTCCCTGTCTAATCACAGGGAGGAATATCAGCACTTTTCCTTCCTGGCACCCACGGCCCTTGTACTGCTCCGTGTTTTGGAGTGTGAATTGGGATGAAGGACCCAGGGGGTGGGAAGGGGTTGGGCCGGTTTCTGCTCTCACAAAACTGAGCTGGGTTAGTTTGGAAGGAGTCAACCCAGCCCCTTCCCTGGGGATCTGAGGTTTTCCTTGCTCTCCTTAGCAACATTCCCAACCGCTCAACGTTTGTGTGTCCGTACTGCGGGGCCCGGAACTTGGACCAGCAGGAGCTGGTGAAACACTGCATGGAAAACCACAGAAATGACCCCAACAAAGTGGTGAGTGATGCTGGGGCACTGGGATGGGCTGGGATGTGCAGGGAAACTCCTGGGAATCCAAATACACTGCCCCAGGCCACCGGCGTGGATGTGTGTGAGGTACAGCTGTGTTTCCAGCTGGTTTAATTTGTTTAAATCCCTTTGGGAGGTGGGGATCTATCTCTGATTTGTTAGAGACTCCCTGTTTAGCAATTTCTCTGCCCATTCTCTGTCAGAAAGGGAGGGTCACCACTCAACCTCTCAGGCTGGTCAAGGCAGAAGGATCCATGTCCAGGTGTCACTGTTCCCGTGTCCCTGTCCCTGCAGGTGTGCCCGGTGTGCTCAGCCATGCCCTGGGGAGATCCCAGCTACAAGAGTGCCAACTTCCTCCAGCACCTCCTCCACAGGCACAAGTTCTCCTACGACACCTTTGTGGTGAGTCAAAAAAAAGGGGGACCCCCCCTCCCTGTGTCCTGTGCCAGAGGGTGAAACCAGCCCTTCCCTTCCCATGCCGGGATCAGCCCATCCCATTGGGAAGGGGACAGATCCTCCCTTGGGCTCCATAGGAGGCACGTGGCACACGTGTTCCCCACTCATGAGACCCCCACCCCAGGGGTGCTGAGCTGGTTGTCCTCACAAAAGGAGGAGAGGGAAATGCTCCTGCTTTCCACAAAGATCGTTCCATTAAACTTTTCCCCTGAGGAATTTTAACACAAAAAGCCTTTTCTTTGAGGTTTCAGGAGCAGGGGGAGGGAAACAGCCCAGCCTTGGGGTTTGGGGGGTGTGGCTGCTCCGTATGGGGGGGTCTGTGACCCCTCCTGTGTGGGATTGAGGGTGTGATGGCTTAGCCTTGGCTGCAGTGACCCAGGAGAGGTTTTGTTCCCATCCTGCTTTTATTGGATAGATGTCAGGGAAAAGAACCTCCAAATATTTACAGAGGAATATCCTGGTTTCAGAAGCGATTGGTGTGTTGGATAAACCAGACCTGGAGCGCTGAAAAAACCTGTGGCCTTGCTAGAAAGCTTCACCCTTTGGCCTCAGCTTGTGTGGGCATGTTCCATCCTTGCTGCCAGGTGTAGGATTGCAGGCAGGAGAGGGATGTGGGCACAAAGCACACACCAAAGAGCACGGGTTTCATTCTCAGGATCTTTGTGCCAGAGGAACGGAGGCTCGCAGCCTCCATGGCATGACCAGGAGTGGGCAGGGCTCCATGGAGACGGTGTGCCCTAGCTGTGCCAGCTCTCCTGAGCATCCTTGTTTTACTTTTAGGATTACAACATTGACGAGGAGGCAGCGTTGCAGGCGGCCCTGGCTCTGTCCCTCTCTGAGAACTGAGGGGAATCCCCCTCCCCGCCCCGGCTCCTTTTGCACACTCAGCCTTCCGGGAGACATGGATCCCATGGGCATCCCCGGAGCGACACTGCTGCCTCTCTTCCCTCTGCTCTGGGGGCAAATCCCACCTTGTTTCAGAAGGTGGAGTCTCCTCATTGTCGTGGTGATAAAGCAGAGACATCTGGAGAGAGGAGCCGGCACCGAAGGGCTGGGATCAATCCTGGTTTAGGCATTTCATATCTGTACTTGGAGCATATCCCTATGTCCAATCTATTTATTATTAGATGCTTTTTGGCACACTTGTCCTTGCTCTTTGTTGCAATCAAATAAGTACCTAAAACTGATATATTTGATGCAAAACACCCTGATTTGGGACTGGTATCATCCACATCCTTTTAAAAAGGAGGAAAACAGCACAGAGCATCTTTTTGTAAACTCTCCAAGGATTTTTCTAGAGATGTCGGGCTGTCCTCACCCCCGTGCTGGAGGCAGGAGCTGCTTCCTTCACCTGAATCCCAGGATGAGACTTGCCTTCACATTCCCCATGAGGACAGCGGGTTTGGAGAAGCCCTCGGGGATGGCATCCGGCATCCAGGGAAACTCCCTCCTCATTTTATACCGGATCTTGGGATACTAAATCCTTGCGTTTTTCTACACGAACCGGCGTGAAGCCTTTTCCACATTTTCTAGAGTGGGATCAGAAGCTGCTCCTCTTCACACTGCAATATCTGTCACCCAGGACAAGAGTATTTTTATGGAACATTATTAAGAAAGTTTATTTTTAAACAGGAAAAAACCCAAACAAATGAACATGTGGATTTGGAATGGGGCGGGAGGCAGGAGCTACATCCCGGGGCGGCGGGTCAGACTCTCTGGGGTGGTGGGAAGTGCACGGGGGTCCTTTGTGGGTCTTCCTGGGCCATTCCTGAGTCATTCTGGGCCATTCCCGGGTCTTTCTATGCTGTTCCCAGGTCTTTCTGGACCGTTCCCTTCCCTACTCAGAACTCCTCTACCTGTGAGGGAGCAGGCGGGATCCTTGTGCCACACTGGCAAGCAGACATCCCATGGATGCGCATGGGATGTCTGTCCATGCAGGATCCCAGCTGGAACACTGAGCTGCTTATCCCCAGAGAAATAGGGGATTGCATCTCCTTTTCCCAGTCTTTCCCTGGGAAGAGGGCACTACTGATCCGAGATGCTATGTAGCATCCTGGTCACCCTCGATCCCCTTCCTCTTTGCCCTCTCTGGAGTTGGCTCTGGAGGGCTAGGAGAGGATGGGAGGGAGATGGCACCGGTGATGGGATGAGCTCAAGGTCCCAGTGATGGAGCTGAGGGAGGGGGTGATGCCCAAGATCCCCTGTGCTGCCTTCCAGCAGGATTTGCAGGGAAAAGGGGTAGGAGAGGACCCCTCTGCATCTCCCTGCTCGGAGAACTCCCAAGGCTTATTCAAGACCTGGCTTCAGCTCTGCTCTAGCAATACCTGCTTGTTTTTTATTTTGATTTTAATAGTACTGGATGTTTTTGGCATCTGCAGCCCCAGGAGGAAGGTGCAGACACCCTCCACTCCCCTTGCAGGACATGGAAAGGGCTGGAGCTGCCCAGCTCTGCTCCCTGGAGCCAGGCCAGCAAGGAGGAATAGGATCTTCTCTTACCTGACCAGCGTTGCTGGCACCTGCCCAGCTTGGAGGATGTTCCTGGTGGGATGGAGAGCATTGGCATCTTCCCAAAGGGACTCAGGAGGGTTTACCTGTCCTGTTCTGAGCTGGGACTCTCAGTTCCTGGAGCAGCCTCCATCCGAGCTCCTTGCTTTTGGGACAGCACTGTTAACCTCAGTCTCTTTCCTTCCTTCCTTTTTTCCCCTACTCTTTTTGCCCCACAGAGCAGGGGCAGCAACAGCTGCTTTTGTAAAGCACTTTAAGGCCCCGGGTGTGAGGGGTCAGGTCTGGCCGTGCAGGTCTGTGCCAGGGATCCCTCCATGCCAGGGATCCTGCTGTGCCAGGGATCCCACCGTGCCCATCAGTGTGTCACCCACCACTTTTTTGCATAATTAGAACTTTTAATGAGCCGTCCTGTTTTTGGAAAAAAATTAACTCGATGACGTATTTGTAGCAAACCATTTTTCTCAATAAAGGCAGTTTCATCCATGGGTGGCCTCCCCATGTGGGCTCTTTTGAGGGGGTCCCCAAAATCTCTGCAGTGGAGAGGGGATGGGGGCGATGCTGCTCCCCTCTATTCCCCTGGGTGTTTATTTAGGGTAGGTGGGATCTGTGCCCCCCTTCCCTGCTGGCAGTGACCCTGTGGGAGCCCCAGTGTCACTCCTGTGTCCCCCTGTGTGCCCCCCAGCACCGCTGGACACCTGGATTTTTGGGGTGTTTTCTAATGGAAGTGAGTGACCAGATGATAAAAATACCCCTGTGGGGACACAGGCAGCAGGGCCCAGCTGGGGGTGCCCAGTGGGCCACCTGGGGCCTGGGGGTGGCTCCTAGTCCCTGCTACACTGGGAGCACTGGGTGGGGGGCTCTGAGAGTGCTGGAGACTCTGGGGCTACTGGGATCACTGCAGGGGGACTGGGAGCACTGAAGGGATGCTGGGAGCACTGGAGGGGCACTGGGGTGCTGCTGTACTGGGCATACTGGGAGCGCTGGAATCACTGGGATCCTGGTGGCCCTGAAGGCTCTGGGAGCACTAGGAGAGTGCTGGGGATATTTGGAGCACTGGGGTGTGGAGTTTACAGGGGGGTTGGGAGCACTGGAGATCCTGGGAGCGCTGGAGGTGTACTGGGGATACTGGGGCACTGCTGGAGTCACTGGGTGAACTGGTGCCTTGGGGGAGCTGGGGGTACCGAGGGCACGGGGAGCACTGGGGTGGTGGAGACAGAGCGGTCTGGGGAGCACTGGGAGCGGTACTGGGAGCAGTACTGGGAGCACTGGGAGCGATACTGGGAGCACTGGCACCCCGTGCGCACGCGCAGCCCCTTCCCGACTCGAATATGGCGCCCCCGCACGCCCGTCCCAGCGCCCCCGGGGGGCGGGGCCACGCCGTGGTCCGATCGCTACCATTGGGCACCGCATGCCGGGCCCTTCCGTGCTGACCAATGGCGAGGCGAGAACCCGCCACAGGTGACGGTGATGTGCATGGCGTGGGGGCGGGGCCTGAGGCCGGCGGCGGTACCGGGAGCGATGGCGGCGGAGCGGGCGCTCGCCATGGCCACCTGCACGGCCCCCGTGAACATCGCCGTCATCAAGTACTGTGAGTGCGGGGCTGCTCGAGGACGGGACACCCGGGTGGGGGCGGGCCGGGTTCGGGGCCGGGTTTGGCACCTGCATGGGGGGGTACGCGGGGCACAGTTGTCATGACGGACCGCGCAGTGCTATGTCCACCTGTGCCATGCCTTGCTGTGCTATGCCATGCCGTGCTGTGTCCATGCTTTCCATGCCGTGCCATCCCTAGCTGTGCCGTGCCATGCCAAGTGGTGCTATGCCATACCATACCATTCCAAGCCGTGCCATGCCTTGCTCTCTTACAGGGGGCAAGCGAGACACCGACCTCATCCTGCCCATCAACTCCTCCCTGAGTGTGACGCTGCACCAGGACCAGGTAAATCTGGCTCAGGCTCGGGCTCAGGATCAGCCTCTCCTGCCGCCCCCAGCCCGTGCCAGGCCGTGGTGAGCCCCCCGCCCTGTGTCCCCACAGCTCAAGACCACGACTACGGCCGCTGCCAGCCGGGACTTCACGGAGGACCGGCTGTGGCTCAACGGGGCAGAGGTGGATGTGGGACACCCGCGGGTCCAGGCCTGTCTGCGCGAGGGTGAGTGACCCCCTCATTATCCTGGAGTGGGGGGGTCCCTGATCCCTACCCCCCTCACTGCCTCTGTCCCCACAGTGCGACGCCTGGCCCGGAAGCGCAGGGGGGGCTCCGAGGACACGGCCACGCTCGGCCTCCTCTCCTACAAGGTCCACGTCGCCTCCGAGAACAACTTCCCCACGGCTGCCGGGCTGGCCTCGTCTGCGGCCGGCTACGCCTGCCTGGGTGGGTGTGGGACAGGGCAGGGGGATGTCAGGAGTGTCCCCTCTGATCCTATCACCTCGTGCAGTACCAGGAAGGGATGGCAGAGGTGTTTCCCCCTCTGCCCTGTGCCCTGCCCGTGGCTGTACGGGATGGAGGGCACCAGGATCGGGTGGCACGGGTGACAGGGGTGTCCCCGCCTCTGACTGTCCCCCTCCAGTGTTGGCTGTATGACGTGGAAAGCACTTGGAGGGGGTGACACCCCTCCCAACTCTGACCTGTCCCCTTTTGCAGCTGTGTGATGTGGAGGGCACCAAGAGGGAGTGACACTCTGTCACCCCCCATCTGACCTGTCCCCTGCTTGTGACTGTATGGCATGGAGATCACTGGGTGGGGGTGACAGGGGTGTCCCCTCTGACTATCCCCCGCAGTATCAGCTCTGGCCTGCCTGTATGATGTGAAGGGACACTGGTAGGAGGGACAGGGGTGACAGGGGTGTGCCCTCTGCCTGTCCCCGCAGTGTCAGCCCTGGCCCGGCTCTATGGCGTGGAGGATGAGCTGTCGGAGGTGGCCCGGCGGGGCTCGGGCAGCGCCTGCCGCAGCATGTGGGGGGGCTTCGTGCAGTGGCAGCGGGGGGAGCGGCCTGATGGCACCGACAGCCTGGCCCACCAAGTGGCCCCCGAGACGCACTGGCCAGAGCTCAGGGTCCTCGTCCTGGTGGTGAGCAATGGGAAGGGGTATGGCTGTACCCACCGCCCCCCAGCTGAGTGGGGTTTGGGAGACCCCAATGCAGGTGGGTGCAGACCCCTGGGATGAGGGGAGGTCGTGTCCCACCATCTGTGCCCCCCACCAGGTCAGCGGGAAGAAGAAGCCAGTGGCCAGCACGGCAGGGATGCAGACCAGCGTGGAGACCAGCCCCTTGCTGAAGGTATGAGGGGACGGGCCTCATCATGAGGGACAGGGCTGGGGTCCCCTTTCCCTTGGAATGGGGCTGGAGGGCATGGAGTGACACCCAAAGTGTTGCAGTGCTGCGGGTGTCACCAAATAGAGGTAACTATGACCCACCTTGTCACCAAATTGGGGTGACCACAACCCACCTGTCTCAGGTGTCACTGAATTGAGGTGATGGTGACTTGCCTGCCATGAGTGTCACCAAATTGGGGTGACCACGACCCATGTGCCACAGGTGTCACCAAATTAGGGTGACAACAACTAACCTGTTGTGGGTGTCACTGAATGGGGTGGCCGCAACCCACCTGCCACTGGTGTCACTGAATTGGGGTGGCCATGACCCACCTGCCACGGTTGTCACCAAGTTGGGGTGGCTGTCCCATGTGCCACGGCAGCACCGGGCAGAGGTGGTGGTCCCGGAACGCCTGGCCCAGATGATACGGCACATCCGGGAGCGGGACTTCGAGGGCTTTGGCCAGCTGACCATGCAGGATAGCAACCAGTTCCACGCCACCTGCCTGGACACCTTCCCGCCCATCTTCTACCTCAACGACCTCTCGCGCCATATCATCGCGCTGGCACATCGCTACAACACCCACCACGGGCACACCAAGGTACTGTCCAGGGCTCTGCGAGTGCCATGGCACTGTGGGCCCTCCCCAGGCCCCCACGACCCCCCCAATCCCACCACAGGTTGCCTACACCTTCGACGCCGGCCCCAACGCCGTGATCTTCACGCTGGCTGACACCGTGGATGAGTTCGTGGAGGTGGTGAGGTGCAGCTTCCCTCCTGCCACCAACGGGGACCAGTAAGGCAACCTCGTCTCTTACTGGGGGGTGGGATGACAGGGGGCTGCAGGGACAGGGACTGAGCCCTTGCTGTGCCACAGGTTCGTGCGGGGGCTGCCTGTGGGCTCGGCTGCGCTGTCACAGGAACTGATGGCCGCCGTGGTCACCGAGCCAGTGCCAGGGGCTGTCCAGTACATCCTGCACACCAAGGTGAAGGGCTGAGGGAGTGTGGAGCCTCTGCTGAGGCTCTGACTCCAGCTCTGGCCCCAAGGGGGGTGGTGGGACCCCATCCCTCCGAGGCTGTGTGGACTTCATTCCTGTCCCCAGAGGTGCACAGGACCCTATTCTCATCCACCCCCATTCCCAGGGGTGTGTGGGACCCCATCACTGTCCCGAGTCCCAGAGGGGTGTGCAAGGCACCATCCCCATCCCTAGGGGGGTATGTGGGACCCCATCCTTGTCCCCAGGGGTACACAGGACCCCAAACCCACCCCACACGCCATCCCCAAGGCTGCGTGTCCACAGGGGTGCACAGGACCCCATCCCTGTCCCCATTCCCAGGTAGACGTGCAGGACCCCATCCCTCGACATATTCCCACTGGCACAACCCATGGGCCTTTTGGGGTCTGTGGGGCCCAGAGCTGTTCCCCAGCCCTGAGCCAGGGGACAGCCCAGCAGGGCTCCTTGGTGTCCCTAACCCTTGTCCTGCCCCACAGCCTGGCCCTGGTCCCCAGCTCGTGGATGATCCCAGCCAGCACCTCCTGGGAGCAGATGGGCTTCCCCGGCGCCACGCCTGAGCCCTGGTGACACCCCCAGGAACAGCCCCGGGACAGACGGGACATGCCAGGAAGGCTCTGCCAGTGCCACCCAAGAGGCTCAGGACTCTGAGCCAGGCCTGCTGTGCCCAGCTCTGGGGCAAGATGTGACCCAGGGCTGGTTTTTACTCTTTTGTAAGGAAATACAGGGGTCCTGGCTGTCATTTTGGGGTGTTGGGCTCTGTGTGTGGCGCTGGGGGGACAGTGCCAGCCAAAATTGGAGGCAGGAGTGGGGATAGTTCCTCCTAATGGCTGTGTCTGGGGCTGATCCTGTCCCCCTGCAGAGCCCCGTCTCACCATATGAGCCCTGTCCCCACCATGCCCATTGCGGGGCTGCTCCTGTCCCATATACCCCCCAGCTGTCCCTGCTGGGACTGATCCTGTCCCCCCACATGGCCGCTGTCCCCTGCACATTCCCTGTCCCTGCTGGGACTGATCCTGTCCCCCTGCACAGCCCGTGTCACCCTACGTGGTCCCTGTCCCTTGCACGTCCCCTGTCCCCTCCCTGTGCCTTGCAGGACTGATCCTGTCATTGATCCCTCAGATGTCCCTTGTGGGGACAGGCAACTCCTGGCCCCCTAGTTGTTTCTGTTGGCGCTGATCCTGTTCCCCCACATAGCCCCTGTCCCTTGCAGGACTGATCCTGTCCCATATCTCTCAGGTGTCCCTGCTGGGACTAATCCTGTTCCCCCGATGTTCCTTGTGGGGCTGATCCTGTCCTGGACCAGACAGATCCTGTCCCCTGCCACGCCATCCTCATCAACCCAGCATGTCCTGTGTCCCCCTGTGTCCCTTGGACTGATCCTGCCCCCCCGGACCAGACAGATCCTGACCCCCCACACCATCCTCATCACCCCCCACGTCCCCTGTCCCCCTGGGGTCGGTGCCGTGTCCCCTCGGGGGGCTGCGGGGGGTGGAAAGGGGCGTGGCCGAGGACAAAGGGGCGTGGTCGGTACTTGGTTACATTGTATCCGCCTTCCGGGTCGGGACCAGCCGAGCCGAGCCTAACCCGGGCCGAGCCTAACGGGGCCGGGACCAGCCGAACCCCAGCGGGCCGAGCCTAACAGGGCCAGGAGCAGCCAAACTCGCTCGGGCCGAGCCGAACGGAGCCGGGAATAGCCAAATCGGCTCGGGCCGAGCCGATCCCCTCCGGGCCATGGGGCAGATCGAGTGGGCCATGTGGGCGAACGAGCAGGCACTCGCCGCCGGGCTCAGTGAGTGCGCGGGGCCGAGAGGGGCCGGGAGTGCCGGGGCCGGCCGGGGGATGGGGACCCGGGAGTTGGAGGGAGTGAGACCCCGGCGGGCTTGGAGTGCTGAGCCCCGGGGCTACTGAGCCCCGGGGCGCCTCCAGACACGGCCTCGAGGGATGGGAGGGTCCCGGTCCCGCCGACCAAGCGCTGGGGGCTGCCGGGGGTTGCAGGCGGGAGGCACCGGAACGGCCGGGAAGTCCCGTCGCAGCGGGGGATGCGCAGGGCTGAAAACTCCGCTTCCTCCTTTTCTCTTCCTCCTCTGCCCTCTCTCGCTCCTCTCCTCCTCCGCTCTCCTCTCTTCCGCCGGCCGCGGGGCCAAAAACCTCCCCGCAAAGTCCCCAAAGCATGGAGCTCCCCAGTTGCCTGAATCCAGTGGGTCTCGCACACATCTGCCTGGCACCCCACTTGTCAAAGCCCCCTGGGGCCATGGAGACACCCACTTCCCTTCCCTCAATCCAAGGAATCCTACATGTCAGGTCCTCAGGGATCCCCACGTCCCAGGCTTGAGGTATTTTATGTTGGGCATTTCTATCCTGAGTTTGGGGGTCTGTATCCTGGGTTTGAGTGTTTGTATCCCGAGCTGGGGGGTTGTATCCCGGGCTAGGGGTCCGTATCCTGCCCTGGGGGTCGTGTCATGGGCCGGACCCCTCCATCCCGCGCTGTCTCCTCAGTCCTGGTGACGGGCGGGATCGTGGCCGTGGCGGGGCAGTTCAAGGGCTGGTACTTTGCTGCGTACTCCATGTATCCTTCCCGAAAGCATTCCCGGGGCTGGGCGGCAGGAAAACCCTGTCCTGATGGGGGTGGGAAGCACAAACGGGGGGAATCACATCCTCCTCCTCCCCACTCTGGTCCCAGATCGTGCTTTTCCTGCCCCAAACAGCCCCTTCTTGGGGTGAGGGTTGTGCCTTGGGACTATTCCCACTGCGATCTCCCCTTTCCTTGACCCCGTGGCAGTGCGGCAGGCGTCCTGGTCTGCCTGCTCGAGTATCCCAGGAGCAAGAGGAAAAAGGGCTCCACCATGGAGAGGTGGTAAGTGGTGGGTCCCCCTCCCTCACCCCTGGGTTTGGGGTTCTGGTACCCCCCAAACAAAGGGATGTGGCACCGGGGCTGGGAGTGGTGGGGTGGGAGCAGAGCTGAATCCCATGGGGGGGTTCCTTGGGGTGTTCCATGCAGGACAGCATGGAAAGGGGGGTCCCTGGGTAGGGATACCCCCTCTGACCCCCCAGTGTTGCTCTGCAGTGGCCAGAAGTACATGACAGCTGTGGTGAAGCTGTTTGGGCCCCTGACCAGGAATTACTACATCCGAGCCATCCTTCACGCTGCGTAAGTGGGATATGGGCTCAGGGATGGGGTCCAGCCCCCCCGACACCTCCCTGAACCCTGAATCTCTCCTCCAGCCTGGCTGTCCCTGCCGGTTTCCTCCTCTCCACCATCCTGGGCACCGTCTGCCTGGGCATTGCCAGTGGCATCTACCTGCTGGTGAGTGCAGGGAGGGTTTGGGGGAGTCTTTTGGGGGGACTGGGAGGAGGACGAGACCCCACCCTGACACCCCCATGGCTTCGCAGGCCGCGGTGCGTGGGGAGGAGTGGAGACCCATCGAGCAGAAGCCCCGGGAGCGGCCGCAAATGGGGGGCACCTTCAAGCAGCCCCCCAGCAACCCCCCGCCCCGGCCCCCTGCCGATGCCCGCAAGAAGCAGCCGGCAGAGGTGGGGGGGCAGGTGAACCCCATCCCTGTGGAGGCTGAGTAATGGGGGGACCTGCCTGCCCTGCTCTGCTGCTCCTGCTCCTGCTTCCCAGCTGCTCCCCAGATTCACTGTGGGAAACAGTGGGGGCCCAGCTCCAGGAGACCCCCAAGGCCCTGGCACTGCTCAGCTTATCCCCAGCTCCTGGCAATGCTCAGATCCCTGAGGATCATCAGTTCCCCCTGGGCTCCCCAGCTCTCCAAAGCATTCCCAAATCCCCAGGGGTGCTTAGTTCCCTGTGGGGTCTCCAGCCCTCAGGGGCTCCCCAACTTCTGGAGATCTCCAAATCCCTGGGAATGCTGAGCTTCTCAGGACTCTCTTCAGCTCCCAGGGCTCCTCAAATTCCCAGCCATGCGATGCTCCCTGTGGAGTCTCCAGCTCCCAGGGGCTCCCCAGCTTCTGGAGATCCCCAAATTCCTGGGGATGCTCAGCTTCCTGTGGGGTCTGCAGCCCCTAAGGGCTTCCCAGCTTCTGTGGATCCCCATAGCCCTGGACATGCTCACCTCCCTGAGAGTGTCCCAGCTCTCCAAGCAACTCCCAGTTCCCGGGGGGATCCCCAAATCCCTGTGGAACACCAGCTCTCAGGGACCCCCAGCCCCAAGGGAGGTCAGGCAGCTCTGCTCTCATCACCAGCTCTCCCTGGTTTTTGTCACTTCCGCAGTTGCTGTTGCAATAAAAAGTGGGAAAGGCACTGGCTGCCCCTGCTTCCCACTCCGGGGAGGAGCCTCCTGCTCCCAGGGAGAGTCTCCTGATCTGGGGAGGCTGGGGCTGGACTGGGGGGATGTTTTGAGGCCAAACGGTGTGATTATGGGCAAACTCAGGGTGGGCGTGCACAGACTGTGGCCATTGGAGGGTCCCCTCCCAAAATCCTTAAGGTCCCAACAGTGGGGTGAAACTGGAGGAGCCCCGCGCTAGAGCTGCACAGAGTGTCCCAGAGGAGCCCCCAAAACCTGGGATGATGTCCCAGCAGGGAATGTGGGGTCATTTCCCTTCCCCAGTTCCACTTGAGGGTGCTGGAAGATGCCTGGGTGTGATGTGGGTGCCAAACCTTGACTCTGTTGGGCATCAGCAGCTGCTCCAGACCCCCTCCCCACACAATTTTGGGGGGGGGCACAGCCACCCCAGAGCTCGCCCAGGTGCTGGTGGGACAGGTGGGGTGACCCTGGCAGGTGGCACCAGGCCCATGGGACGGGGAAGGTGTGGGTGTTGGGGTGCTGGGGGTGGGCGGCACCCCCATGCTCTGCTGCCCATTCCATCAACCTCCCAGTTCACCCAGCCCTGCTGCACGGGGTGCACTGGTGCTTTGCCCACCACACTGGGGCTAAGGGATGTCCCACAGCCTTACCTTGCCCCATGGGACACCATGGATGTGCCCCCACTTCCCAACATTTCATTGCCCTGACTGGGAACAGATCAAGGACTGTTTTGGGGAAGGTCAGCTTTTATTTGCAGCATTAAATAGCACATAGAGAGGAGACAATAAATAGCTTTTAGGGGGAATAAATAACCAGCGAGTGCCCGGGCAGCACTCGCAAGGTCTGGCCGGGGGGTCTCGAGCACTGTGGGGTGATGCTGGACCCAGAGTCACAGCTGCAGCCAGGGGAGTCAGCAATAAATACGGGGTAAAAAAAGCCCCCTGGCTGCAAGGCTTATAAATAACTCATAAATAATGAGGTGAGGGGCTGGGAGGATGCCCTGGCTGTGGGTGGGTGCTCTAAAACAAGCACAGGTGAGGGGGATGCGGTGACACGGTCACACTACGGGGGCTCCACGGGAGCAGGGGAGGGTCAGCGCCTGGTGCGGGGCAGGACGCAGGTGCAGCCCACGGGCACCTTGATATAATCCACCTCGAAGGTGACGAGGCCCAGCCCGGTGGGGTGTGGGCAGGGCTTGCGCCGCAGCACCATCATGGTCTGGTGGATGGTCACTGAGTTGAGCGACGTCGTCTCCCGGCCGGTCTTGACATCCACGCAGCCGCTGCACAGGCACTCGGCGAAGGCCAACTTGCGCGGGTACCGGTTCTCGTCCTCGTCGATGCTGCGGGAACACGCTCGGTGAGACCCTTCCCTGTGCCCCCTGGGTCACCCCGGCTGGGATCAGCCAACGGGGGTGCACCGGGAAGGGCGGACATGGGGGTTGGGGACCCGGTGGGGTGTCGCGCACTCACCGGTAGCGCCACGGGGAGATGGAGCGCTCGTTGGGTTCGCTGCGGAGGCTGGCACGGGTCTGCAGCGCGGGGCAGCCGTGCGGGCGGTGCCGCCGGTGCCGCCGGTGCCTGGTGCTCTCCAGCTGCTCCAGCTGTGGCACCAGCTGCACGGGCACGTAGCGGTCCCAGCGCAGGCTGCGCCCCAGGAGCTGCGCGGGGGCCTCGTCCCCCAGCTCGGCGCCGCTGTAGCACAGCACGGGGTGGGAGTGCGGGGGACCCCCGGGGCGCCGCAGCCCCCGGCACAGCACCAGCACGCCCAGCAGTGCCAGGGCACCCAGCCAGCCCTGCGGGAGACAGCGGGTCAGGGGACACAGCAATAACTCCCCACACACCCCCAGAGGGCTCAGGGGTGAGCTGGCACCACCCTCAGACATGGGGGGGTTCGACACACAGAGCTCCAGCACAGCCTCCCCAAAATGCAAGCCTGCACCCACATGTGCACCAGGACCCAGAGCATGAGCACATGTGTGTGTGTATCTATATATATCTGTATATCTGTATATCTATCTATTTATCTATCTCTATATTTCAATATCTGTATCTATCTATATATTTCTATATCTACATATCTGTGTAGCTATGTCTCTCTCTAGATATCCCCACCCCTAAAAAAATAGCGCACATATGTGATACATATATACACACAATATCAATACCTCCCCCCCATAAATACACAGTGACTACCTGTACATATATAGACACACAGGGAATATTTGTATAAAAAAATATATATAGGTACACAAAGAGGGCTAGAACAGATGTATACACCCCTACACCCCTAAAACAGTGGCATATGTGTGTGCAAGACAGATGTCCACACACACACAAAATCAACATATATCCACAACTATACATACACAGCAACTACCTATATATATACATATATACATCTATATACACACAGAATACAGAATGTACACACACATACACAGAGGGCCAGCACTCACCTATACATACCCCCAACCCTAAAGCTGTAGCACATATGTGATACAGGCATGTACACACACACACA